>NC_067156.1:16655873-16980873 GCF_903995435.1 Acomys russatus | reverse complement strand
TCACACATCAGGTGTGAATTTGTATGAAAGATCATTACAAATTTGTTCTTAGACACGGAACTTGGCTCACCACATATTAGCTCTGACGTTTTAGATGAGTTACTTTTTGAAGTAATATATACACAAATAAGAGAGTAATTTGTGCATTTAGGAGAGCTTTTAGCACATAGGAAATCTTGATAAATATTGGTAGTTTGTGTGATTGCAGTTGAGCACCACAACTGGCTGTATCCATTCTGATAGTCCGAGATCTGTCCTTACTTCAGGCTCGATGTGGGGTGATGCCCATATCTGAGTAGCAGAAGGTTTCAGGCAGAGGCTCTGATGACCATCAGATGGATGTCACCATAGTGGTCGCAGATATTCCTTTGGCAGGGGGTCTGATCCATGACTGGAAACCAATATTGTGTGTCAAGTTCCCAGAAGACTGTGAGGGAGGGGCTCATGGGGAATCCAAAATATTATGGGGATTCTGAGGGAGAAACTACAGCTTGATAATGCGGAGATGGCGAGGCTTCCTCTGGCCACAAGAAGCACTGGTTCCCTGGCTGTGAAGGTAGTCCCATTCTCACTACTGCTCATGATTGCTTATTTCTGCTCTCCATCTGGGAGCCAACCCTGGCTCAGGAGTGGAATTAGGCTGATCAAGCACCCTGAAATATTTGGAGATGACTGAATTGGAAAAAGCCATATTTTTTCATTTTGAGTTTTTATTCATTGTTTAAATAAATATTGTTATAAAACCCTACAAATAATACAAATATTGCATATCAAAATTAACCAGGCCATACAAATTTTAATGAGAAAAGCAATTTCAGACAGAACTATATTTCCAGTATTATCTCCAGCCCTTTAAAAAAAAAATGGCAAATTCGAAAATTCAGAATACTGCTCCTAACGTGTAAAATTGACAAGAGACAGGGCCAAACACAAAGCCTCCCTCTTCCCTTTCAGTGCAGTGATTTACCCCTCCTTTTAGCTGCTATGTGCCCTCTGGCCATAGCTGTAGTGTCGCATGCCCTGAACTCTGCTGGCTGAACTGTAAAGTGCACTATATGTTGGACTCCTTGAGTGAAGCCAAGTTTTCTGTACAAAGAGTTCCATAAAGGATTATTGATTCACTCATAGATTACTTTACTATACTCTAATCATTTCATATTATTATGGCCATTTATGCATGTAATAATTATTGCTTATGGAGAATGCTGATATTTAAAAATCTTAAATACAAAGATTAGGTTGTAATTATAAGGCAATAGAGGCAAAGCATACTTCCATTGATAATTCTATCTCGCTTCAAATTATTTAATTTTAACAACTTATGTGTTTATGTATGCTTTATTCTGTGTGCCACAGTAAGTCCTGGTGGGACTGCGGAATGACAATACCACATGTCATATTTCTAGGAAGGAACATAAATACCAAAACACTAAAACAAGCATAAATTCAAGACTGTGCAGTCTAACTGTAGTAGAAGCTAATAGACAGAGGTCTGGTTGCAGATAGCAGAATTCCACCCAGCAGGAGAGTCAAGCAGAGTTCACTCCCTATCATTTGGGTGAGGGAGACAGACTGCAATTGAGCTTTGAGAATTAGAGATGATATGGACCCCTCTGGTGTGATCAAAGAATGGTTGAATCAAGAAATCTTCATCAGTATTGCCTTTTACCCAATAACTGCTCTGATATACCCTAACAAATGCCTTCTATATACTCTTCTACTTCCCCTAAGGAGTCGAAACATGGGAGATGTTTTGTACAGAGTGTCTGATTGGTTGACTCTAAAAGATGGTCTCACTCCATAAATAAGAAAGAACTCAAGAAATTAAACACCACCAAACCACATACCCAATAAAAAGTGGGATATAGAGCTAAACAGAGAATTTTCAACAAAGGACTATAGAATGGGGGGAAACTGCAAAGAAATGCTCAGCACCCTTAGTCACCAGGGAAATGCAAATCAAAAGAGCTCTAAGATTCCATCTTACACCTATCATGATGGCTAAGAGCAAAAACTCAAGTGACAGCACACGCTGTCCAGGATGTGAGAAAAGGGGAACACTCTTCGATTGCTGTTGGGAGAGCAAATTTGTACAACCACTTTGGAAATAAATTTGTTACTTTCTCAAAAAGCTGAGACTAATTCTACCTCAGGTACCTAGTCATCCCACTCCTGGGCATATATCCAAAAGATGTTCCACCATAGAACAAGACATTTGCTCAAATATGTTCATAGCAGCTTTATACCTAATAGCAAGAATCTGGAAATAACCTAGATGTCCCTCAACCAAAGAATAGATAAAGAAACCGTGGTACATTTACACAATGAAATATTACTCAGCTAGTAAAAACAAGGAAATCTTGAAATTTGCAGGCAAGTGGATATAATTAGAAATGATCATCTTAAGTGAGGTAATCCAGACCCAGGAAGACAGGTACAGCATATATTCACTTATAAGCAGATATTAGCTACATATTACAGGATAGCCACACTAAGATACACAGTCCTAAAGAAACTAAATAACAAAGAGGACCCTAGGAAGAATGCTTAATTTTCATTCATAAGGACAAATAAATAGACACTGAAATCAGTTGAAGAGAAAGAATAAGATGGGAGCCTACTGTAGAAGTCCTCTGAAAGACTACACCCAGCAGGATATCCAAGCAGATACTGAGACACACAGCCAAACTCCAGGGTGGAGCACAAGGAGTCCTGTGGAAGGGGTGGGGAAGAGAGGGACCTTGGGGGTTCAGGAGTTCCACAAGGAGACAAATGGAGCCAACAAATACAGGCAGAGGAGGTGGTTGCTGCAGAGACTGATGCACCAAACCAAGGACCATGCATGCTATGGACATAGACCCTCTGCTCAGATGTGGTAGATAGGCAGCACAGTCTCCATGTAGGTCCCATTATATGGGGAATAGGGACTACTTCTGACATGGACTTTGGCCCCCACATGTTGATCATTTCTCTCTGATGGGGCCACCTTGCCAGGCCACATAAGAAGAGGATTCAGGCAGTCCTGATGAGACTTGATAAACTGAGGTCAGATGTAAGGGGAGGGGGGCTCCCCTTTCTAAGGATTAGGAGCGGGAGGAAGAGGATATGAGGGAGGGAGGATGAGATCCAAGGGTGACGTGCAAGAGTGCTATAACTGGGATGCAAAGTGAACAAATTGTAAATTTTTTTTAAAAAAATAAAAGAATGAAAGTAGGGAATAGAATGATTTGACTAATGATGATTCCATATAGGAAAGAGTTTCCATGCTACCTACATCCTCCACTCTTCCTTCTGCTTTCCCTAACACTATTTATTTCTTTACAACAAATGCTAGATACAGAAAGGAAAGCTTGAGAAAAAGGCAGGTTTCACGTTGCTATTTCTCACTTTATCAGCCTTGCTCAGAACTCTCCCATCTGCACATCTCATGCTCTCCCTCTGAATCTCTTCCGTAGCTCCACCTGGCAAACACTAGCCTACTCTCACCCTTCGCTGCTTACCCAAAACCCATCCAGCTTTCTTCTCTGTTCTCATCTAGTCCACAGGCTGAAGTGCCACTCTGTTAGTTTCAAAGAACATTTAAAACTGCAGCCAACAATCCAACACATAATATATCATTTACTCTTATTGTTCCTTTGTGTCTTAATTCCCCTACTCTGCATATCAAAACCTTAAATTCTAGCATGCTGGGTAAGGTAGCTAATCTCAAAAAAACCACAAATTAAGCCTGGCAGGTAGTATGGTCCAAGTGTCATATCGACTGTTAAGATGCAAAGGAAAGCCTACCTTGTGATCACAACAGTACAGAAACAGAAAGATTCCACTAACCCTGTTGTTCTCATTGACACACTCGATAGTTTAAGAATCATATTTTTGTATTTAGTAACTAAAATGCAGTTTTACATGGAGAATGTTGGTGAATATTTTGGAGTATTTACATGTGATGGTAAAGATCGCCTATTTATTAGTTCAAGGAACTTCCACACTGTGCTAAATCTAGGAATTTGTTGGAAAATGATGGCTTATTTCTTCCACAGTGCTACACAAGCTCAAAAAGCACACAATGGGAATAACATTGACTTACCAAGGTGAAGACACTGTAGGGGACCATTTGCTCACTAAGTGAGCAAGGTGTGCTGATCAATTGCAAAATCAGCTGTTCATATGTGTGGAAGGTTGATTATGTTGGAATAGGGAGTGGCCACAACCTGTCTGCCTAATGGAATCAATATGCTGGAAGGCACTGTAGTTCCCTAGAGTTGCATGGGGAATAAGACACCAGCTACTACCTCCCAAAAACTTTAGTTTTCAGAGGAAGGCTTAAAAGCATTCAAATACAGTCAAAGATAGAGTAGAATAATTATTTAAATGTTAAAAATGGCCATCTCTACCAGTCTATTAAGGGATCAGATTCCCTATTGGTGAACACATGAGGCTTACAAGAATGAGATAATTTTGAACGTCTTAATGTGTTCTTCCTTCAGTGGACAACAAAACAATTTATAATCCTTTCCTACCCATTCATTTCTTTTTCTGGGAAAAACAGCAAAGGACGATTCTTCTGCTCTTGTTTATCTTCATAGGTGAATTTCCCCCAAATTGTCGTTGTTCACTCCTTACAAGAATGGTGGCCAATAATGCAGAATTTCACAGAGATAAGAAGTGAAATGTGGTGTAGGTTTTGTGAGCTCCAGGATGTTATGAGAGTCTATTTCACTGAGTTAAATCCAAGAAACATAAAGGAAAAAAAGAAGGTAACATTCAGGAGTATGATAACATTGCAGATTGTAGAAACTCAGAGCCACCAATGCCTTCTCTGGGTACGAACTGATCCTAAACTACCTACAACAGATTTAGAGTTAGACAACCATCTTGATTCTCTGTGCATACAGTGCTGAGGATGAAAACTGAAAGGCGCATCAAGCTGAAGAAGTTTTCTAGAAAAATAATACAAATTATATTCAAAGACAGAAGACACGATGAATAATAATAAGAAAAAATATTTGAAAAGAAAATAAGTAACTGGATAACATCTATTGGGCAAAAATGTTTCATGTTTTCCCATGGTTGAATAAAAAAAGAATTTGAACAACTTTGCTTGCCAATATCATAAATTTCAATATTATCTTCAAAAATAAATGAATATGACAGCTTATGGGTTACATATATGAATGACTGGATTCAGAGTTCCATATCCTGGAATATGCAATGGGCTCCCAACACCATTCTTTGTGGGTATTTTCTTTAGATGTGACCTTGACCACTAACTCTCTGAAAAAAGTTTAGTTTCTGCAGAGTTACACATGTCAAATGGTAAATTAGGAGCATAATCCCTAATGTTTGTAAAGGATCTTCTCCTAATCTTAAACATATATAAAAATCATTTTATTTCAGTATTGAAAATTGCATTCTCTAAATATCATTTTTGAAATGCTCTAAGTTTTGCCTTCTATCAAGTGAAAAAGGTAAGAGGTAGTCTCGTTAAGAGTAAAATGCACTGGTTTAATGTGGGTAAGTGTACAAGTTTTGTCTGAACTATTACATTTGCCTTCTACCCCTCAATTCAGCCTTTTCACTATTTCTTTTGTTCACAGTCAGGATCAAAGATGAGTCTCATGGGTCCTGCTACATTCTTTTGCAATTTTTCCTGCTCATGACATTTAGAAGTAACAGAGTTGAAAATCTGCTTTTAATTCATGTTCATGAGATATGATTTCCTCTTAAATGGAACTTTTTTTTTCATTGAAAGACTCTGGTCTAAGATGAATTAAATAACTAAGAATTAAATATTGTTCTTAATGTTTCTAAAGACCAGCATTATGATATAATCTAATTTCTATTATCCTGGTTTTTTATTAGCATTTAAATTTTTATAAACATTTGCTGGCTCAAAACGGATATTATATTCTTGTTAATGTTATCTATCTAATGCACTCTCCCTTACTCATAATAACTGCTAATATTGTTTAACTGTTTGAAAGTTATTAATAACTTTTGTATGCCAAATTAACAGCTTTCAAAATCAGCATTAATTATTTCAATGTTTTATTATTGTAACAAATAAATATGCTTATATTTCAACTAACTGAACTGAAGAAATCCATGGAGATTTTTATTCTAAACTATGTCTAGAATATTAACCTAATTGAAAATGGATTGCAAAGACTCTTTGGGTTTTAAACAAATATAAGAGTCAGACCTTGTTCAAATCTTGAAGCAAGTGCTGGACTCAAGATGATTTTAATGTCTGTGGTCCTATTTTCCTTGAGAAAAGAACAGATAAGGGACAAGAAACCACTTACTGTTGTGCTGTATTTTTCACTGTCTGATTCCAGCCTTGAGACAAGCTGCCATTCATTTCCTAAACACCAGTGACAACCTGACAAAAAAGTTAAACTTCAGGGTATCTCTTTTGTACAGAACTTTGTTTCAAATCATGAAAAAGAAAACAATGAACATCTACTAAAAAGTCATCAGAAGAACACACTTAAATCAGTAATAAACCTTTGTAAACATGGCAAAAGATCAGTCATTATATATTTCACATTGTGCTGAGACTCACCTATCAGGCACTCAATCAATACTTCTTATTGATGTAATGCTTTTGAAAACTACTCCAAAAGTGAACAATAGAATGTAAATTACTGTTCTATTCATATTTTATATGTGTGCTTACACACACACACACACACACACACACACACACACACACACACACACACATGGAGGAAGATGCAAGATTAATCTGTTAGTTTTTATTTATTTGAAATTCACAAAAGCCACAGGATGAGCAGTGACATATCTCAGAGTCCTCATTAGTTGTCAGTGAAATTCATGACTATTCTGTGAAGTGTAAAATATGCTCAGGAGAATCCCAACACATCTGAAAGGTTGAGTGAAGCTTGTCCTCTGTAAGTAGTATGAACTTCATGTCTCTGTCACTCATATGCAAATATGATGTTTCATGTGTTGAACAAACCTCTGTGCTATCATGATACTTTTTTTTAAACTACTGAAGACAATGATTGAGTAGTGAAAAACACTGTGCTATTTATCTTGATATCATATTTGTTGCAAATTTGGTAAAAGCTGTAGCAATATTACCATAAACCATCTTGGTAAAAAGCATTCAAGATAGATGAGATTAAAAAAAAAAATGCCACGATTTCTATCTTGCCTCTTTTAGAATAGATCTCAGAGATCTCACCTAAGAGAAGTACAATAAAATTATTTCAAATAGCCAAGAAAACACATTCAAAGCCATGAATTTCTGCATGTCTAGAGCAGACACTAAGCTGCATCAGTATCTAAGAGACATGTACCTCCTCCTATAAATCCAGTAATCTCCTTCCTCTGTATCTGAGAATATAGGGTGAAAACTATGTGCATTATGTTCAAGATGATATGTGATAACAATGCTCCAAAAGGGATTGTCTTTGAAGATCAAGGCAAAAAAGGTAGAAGGAGCAGAGAGTCATAACTTCCCCAAAGCCTCCCAAGAAAAAGTCAGAGAGTAATTACCTCATCTCTTGTCTAAAGCACAAATGGCTTATTGCTCTGAGAAAATTGGGTTTCAAAAGATTTCTCAACACATAAAATTAAGCTGAATAAGTCTCCATTTTTTATTTCTTCTATAAAAAGTGGTGTCTTTTAAGTGTGAAATACATGGAGCATTCTTGAACAAATAACTTTGTTGTCTGGATTTTAATAACTAAGGGAAAGCTCTAGGTTCTGTGGACCAAGTGATGTAAAGTCTGTTGTTCACATGGTGACAATGTGTCCAAAACCCCAACTTCTTTGCACAATTCACAATTCAAACCTTATACTTCTATGTATTTCAACATGGATCTCTCATACCCAGATTCAGAAAGGTAATCTCTATCTCACTTGGATAGTAGAACAATAGCCAGTCTCCAAGATTTAAGCAGTCAATCTTTCAGAGAAGTTCTTTAAGCCCAAAGGTAAGCAACTCAAAATAGCTTTAGGAACTCCCTGAAACTGACCATATTCTGTAGGCCCAACATTACAAGAATAAACAAGTCAAGCTAATGAGGGACACTTTCAGGTAAGTCAAGCAAACAGAAGACTGTATGACCAGATGGGATACCTGGAGGAACTGTATACCAACTGAAACACTAGGAAAGGCAACTCTCTTACATGCTGGGCAGCTTCCAGGCTATACAGCAAGCTCTGGGTTTCCTAGATTTTTCTTCGCTTTTAATTTACTACTACTACTACTATTAATTATTATTATTATTATTATTATTATTATTTTGGTTTTTCAAGACAGAGTTTCTCTGTGTAGCCTTGGATGTCCTAAACTCACTTTGTAAACCAGGATGGCCTCAAACTCATAGAGATCCCTGCCTTTGTCTGCCCGAGTGCTAGGATTACAGGTGTGTGCCACCATGCCTGGCAGTTACCTAGATTTTGTAGGCTGCCACCCATGCCAAGGTGAGCATCACAACTGTCCTTGAGTCAGTTCTGCTCCTTTAAATATACAAATAAAACCCATTGGCTCACCAAGTTGGATGGTGATAGGTGTAGATTAGTGAGTTGTAGGCTCTTTATCTGGGTGAGTCAGAAGATGTGTTGTGTATCCCCAGAAAATGTTCAAATATCTGATAGAGTCCCAAAAAGTAATTAAAAGTAAAGGTAATAAGCTCACAACTCTCTAGAATCTCAAGGAGATATATAGTGTGTCACTATCAGCAATTGTATCAATTGTATTATGATGTAGACAAAACACACCTTGATTAACTCTTCCTCTGAAAAAATTTAAACATAGCAAAAATATTTTAGGATACTGACCATCAATCAATGAGTAATATGATCCTGAAGATTTGGAGATTAACTTTGGTAACCCCTTTAATTT
The DNA here is from genome assembly GCF_903995435.1 of Acomys russatus. Taxonomy (NCBI): domain Eukaryota; kingdom Metazoa; phylum Chordata; class Mammalia; order Rodentia; family Muridae; genus Acomys; species Acomys russatus. Next base: position 16,971,998 of record NC_067156.1, on the reverse strand, counting down.
TCTCAACTTAACTGATAGGGAAGTGTGGAACAAGGAAACATAACTGAGTACTCAGCTATGTATAGTTCCACATGAACGGAGGAAGTACCCCAAACTAGATGGGAAAAACTCCTTGTGCTTAGAATGAACAGCGTGCAGAGACCATAAGGAGCAGGAATTAATTATATTACTCCCCATCTAATCACTATTGTTCATTATTTCCTGAGCACAAGGTAGAGTTCCTTAACTTACTGGGTACCATAACCTAAATATTTGGTTCTTTTACTGAGAAAATTGCAAACCAAGACAGAAAAGGCTCAGCAATGCTTCTAAACAGGTCATCTATGTCCTCCCACAAAACTCTCATTTGACACCTGCTGGGAAAGGTATGGGAATGGAGCGTCATTGGGTGTATCAACCAGACTCCAAGCCATGCTTTATACCCAGGAGTAGTTCGCCAACAAAATCTGGACTCCGTGTTTTAGAAGCACTTTTTGTTTTGCATTTTGACCTTTTTATAAATTTAGTTTCCTTTGATTTTCATTATCTTTTGAGAGACAAAGTTGGGTGGGTAGGAAGCTTGGAATGATATCAACAGGAAAGAATATAAACAGAACATATTGTATGAAAATACCCGAATTTTTAAAATTAATTAAAGAAAGAAAGATAGAAAGAATAGTGAAAATATAGAAATAAATAATGCGATGCTCAAGAACTTAAAACCTGTTATGTTTTCATGTATGATTAAGACTCTCAAGAATATAGAAGCAAGAAAATAATGAGCAGGAAATTTAATCAGTGGAAAGTGACTCAGAAATTACACAACTGATAGACGTCAGGCAATGACCACTAAAACTGCCCATGCTCGCCTATCAAGATGAGAGATTGACTGTGTTCCACACATAAACAAGGCAGTGATGGAACCCACAGGGATGGGAACGGCAAAGCCCACAACACAAAACACACTGGGTATGATTCATGGCAAATTCAGTATTGTGGTAGAATGATAAGGACATGTGAAGTCACTGCCTAGAATCGTTTCTAAGTAGGGATGGGGGCGGGAGAAACATGCAGAGATTATTTTTGTTAAATGAACCAAGAATGGCTAAATCTTAATTGGAATCTCTAAAGGGATTAGAAAGGAATACAAGTTTAAAGAAATAACTAGTCCAAAGAGGGACCCAAGGCCCACACGGGGGCCCTGGCAGCTCTGGACACACCATCCAGCCACAGCTCTAAAGTTGCACACTGGGGTTGTCTGTTCTAAGAACACAGAGGAAGGGTACATACACACTTCCCAGCATCTGGACTGTTTCCCGACAGTGATAATTGGGAGCTTTGTTTCTAAGAATTTACTGTGGGAGGTGTAACTCCAGCCTGGAGCTACTGGCTCTGGAAAAAGGCAGTAAAATGGTTGGTTCTGACCTCAGACAGACCCACAAGTCCTGAGAAAGCCCCACATGCTGGTGACCACTCAGGCACAAAACCAAAGTCCAGGGCTGAGCATGCATGCCTCATCTGTCTCCTCTGTATGCCTCTCTGACCTATCTGTGGGCACACCGGCCCAGGGGGAAGGGAGAACATACACCAGCATCCCCAGCTTCAGAGACAGCAAGATGACTAGAGGTCAGAGTAAAAAACATAAACAACAAAAACCAAAACCATATGACATCTCCAGTCTCAACTGTCCCAAAGAAATCAACCCTGAGAACTTAAACACAATTGAAACACAAGAAATGACCTCAAATCCATAGCAATGAAAATGATAATGGAGAAAACAAATAAAATTCATAAACAAATACAAGAAGATGCAGACAAACACACTGAAGACATTAAAGAGGTCTATAGAGAGGCACTGCAAGAAATTCAGAAAAAGACAATCAGATGAAGGAAATAAAAAAAGCAGTTCAATGGCTGAAGATGAAAATGGAAACAATGATAAAAGCACAGAAATAACAAAGCCAGGAACAGGAGAACTCAGAGAAGCAAGCAAGTAATGCAGACCTAAGTTTCTCTAACAGATTTCAGGAGATGGAGATATGAATATCGGCAGTAGAAGACACTATGGTTGAGCTTGAAACAGTAATCAAAGAAAATGCTAAATCTGAAATTTTTCTGACATAAAACATCCAAGAAATCAAAGGCACCATGAAAAAGACGAAATCGGAGGATAATAGGAATTGAGGAAAAAGAAGATGCCTGGCTTCAGGGCCCAGAAAATATCTTTAACAAAATCATAGAAGAAAAATTTCCCAATTTGAAGAAGGAGACGTATATAAATATCCAAGAGGCCTACAGAACACCAAATAAAATAGACCAGAAAAGAAAATCTTCCTACCACATAATAATAAAAACACAAAATATACAGAACAAAGAAATACTATTAAAAGCTGTAAGGGAAAAGGGCCAAATAACATTTAATGGCAAACCTATCAGAATTACACCTGAATTCTCAGCAAAGACTATAAAACCCAGAAGGACCTGAACAGAGGTCCTGCAAACCCTAGAGACTACAGATACCCAGCATGACTACTGTATCCAGCAAAATCTGCAAAAAAAAAAAAAAAAAAAAAAAAAAAAAAAAAAATCAATGGAGAAAACAAGATACTCCATGATAAAAACAAATTCAAACAGTACCTAACCACAAATCCAGCCTTACTGAAGTTACTAGAAGGAAAATTTCAACCCAAAGTTACATATTACAACCAAAATTATATGGGAAATAGATAACTACACTATCACAAAAGCATAACCACGCAAACACTGTATTGCAACCAACATCAAAATCAAAGAACTTAACAGTCACTGATCATTAATATCTCTCAACATCAATGGTTTCAATTCTCCAACACCAAACACAGACTAACTGAATGGATATATAAACAAGACCCAACATTCTTCTGCATGCAAGAAACACATCTTAGCCAGAAGAATAGACATTACCTCAGGGTAAAAGGATGGAAAAAGGTATTCCAAATAAATGGACAAAGGAAGCAAGCTGGTGTAGCCATTTTCATATCTAAGAAAATAGATTTTCAACCAAAATTAATGAAAAGAGATGAGGAAGGACACTTTATACTCATCAAAGTTAAAGTCAACCAAGATGAAATCACAAATCTGAACATCTATGCTCCCAATACAAGGACACCCATATTTGTATAAGAAATATTAACAAAGCTTACTCCACACATTGATCCCTATACATTGATAGTGGGGGACCTCAACACCCCACTTTCACCAAAATATAGGTCAATAAAACGGAAACTAAATAGAGAAACAATGACATTAACTAATGTCATGAATCAAATGGATCTAACAGATATCTACAGAACTTTTATCCCAAATACGAAAGATTATACCTTCTTCTTAGCACCTCATAGAACGTTCTCCAAAATTGATCATATAGTAAGTCACAAAACAAGCCTCAACAGATATAAGAAGATTGAAATAATACCTCGTATCTTATCAGATCACTGTGGACTAAAGCTGGACTTCAACAACAACTGAAATAACAAAAACCCTACGCATACATAGAAACTAAACAACTCTCTACTTAATGACAACTGGGTCAGGGAAGAAATAAAGAAAGAAAATAAGGACTTCCTAGAATTCAATGAAAATGAAGGAATAATGTACGCAAATTTATGGGACACATTGAAAGCAGTGCTAAGAGGAAAATTCATAGCACTAAGCACCTTCATAAAGAAACTTGAGTTATCTCATATAGGCAACTTAATGGCACATCTGGAAGCCCTAGAAAAAAAAAAAGAAGCAGAAATAACCAAAGGGAACAGATGACTGGAAATAACAAAACTCAGGGCTGAAATCAATAAATGATTGAGAACAATTCAAAGAATCAATAAATCCAGAAGCTGGTTCTTTGAGAAAATCAACAAGATAGATAATACCGTTAGCCAAACTAATGAAAAATCAGAAGTGAAAAGGGAGACATAACCACAGATACTGAAGAAATACAAAGAATCATAAGGTCCTACTTCAAAGGCTTGTAGGCCACAAAATTTGAAAATCTAAGGGAAATGGACAACTTTCTTGATTGTTTCTACCTGCCAAAGTCGAATCAAGATCAGATAAACAAATTAAATAGTCCTATTTCTCCTACAAAAATAGAAGTGGTCTCCCAACAACAACAACAAAAAAAAGGCCAGGGCCAGAAGGTTTTAGCACAGAATTCTATCAGACCTTTAAAGCCTTTAAAGAAGAGCTAATACAGATGCTCTTCAAGCTACTGTACAAAATAAAAATGGATGGAGCATTACCAAACTCCTTCTATGAGGCCACAGTCACCTTGATAACTAAACCTCACAGAGACTCTACAAAGAAATAGAATTTCAGACCATTTTTTTCTTATGAACATTGATGCAAAAATACTAAATAAAATACTTGCAAACCAAATCCAAGAACATATCAAAGATATCACTTACCATGACCATGATGCTTCTTTCCAGGCATGCAGGGATGATTCACTATATGGAAATCCACCAATGTAATCCACCATATAAACAAACTGAAAGAAAAAAACCACATGATCATATCCTTAGATGCTGAAAAAGCATTCGACAAAATACATTACCCATTTCTGTTTAAAGTTTTGGAAAGATCAGGGATACAAGGCACATACCTAAACATAGTAAAGGCTATATAGAGCAAGCCAATAGCCAAAATCAAATTAAATGGATAGAAAATCAGGGAAATTCCTCTAAAATCAGGGACTAGACAAGGCTGCCCACTTTCTCCGTATCTCTTCAATATAGCTGTTGGAGTTCTAGCCAGAGCATTAAGACAACAAAAGGAGAACAAAGGAATACAAATGGAAAAGGAGGAAGTCAAATTATCCCTATTTGCAGATGATATGATAGTGTACATAAGTGACCACCAAAATTCCACCAGAGAATTCCTATAGCTGATAAACACATTCAGCAAAGTGGCTGGATACAAAATTAACTCAAAAAATATCAGTAGCCTTCCTATATACAAATGACAAACATGCTTAGAGAGAAATTAGGGAAACTACACCCTTCACAATAGCCATAAGCAATATAAGGTATCTAAGAATAGCTCTAACCAAGCAAGTGAAAGACTTGTTTAAAAAAAAAATCAAATCTCTGATGAAGAAGATTGAAGAAGACATCAGAAGATTACAAGATCTCCCTTGTTCATGGAATGGGAGAATTAACATAGTAAAAATGGCCATATTATCAAAGACAACTTACAGACTCAATGCAATCCCTATCAAAATACCTACACAAATTTTAAAGATATTGAAAGATCAATTCTCAATTTCATATGGAAAAACAAAACACCCAGAACATCTAATACATTTCTATACAACAAAGATCCTTTGGAGGAACCTCCATTCCTGATCTCCAGCTGTACTATAGAGCAACAGTAATTAAAACATCATGGTACTGGCATAGCAACAGGCTGATTGACCAATGGAATTAAATTGAAGAACCAGAAATAAATTTACACACGTTTGGAATCTTGATTTTTTACAAAGAAGCCAAATATATTGAATGGAAAAAGTATAGCATCTTCAACAAATGGCTCTGGCCTAACTGGATGTCTATATTTAGAAAGATGCAAGTAGATCCATATTTATCAAGTACAAGTGGATTAAAGATCTCAACATAAAACTAGACACACTAAATCTGTTAGAAGAAAAAACAAGGAAGAGCCTGGAACTCATTGGCCTCAGAGACAACTTCCTGAACAGAATTCCAACAGCCCAGACCTTAAGGTCAACAATTAATAAATGGGACCTCATGAGGCTGAGAAGCTTCTGTAAGGCAGAAGACACTGTCAACAGAACAAAGCGACCGCCTACAGATTGGGAGAAGATCTTCACCAACCCTACATCTGACAAAGGTCTAATACACAAAATATATAAAGAGCTCAATAAATTAAACTCCACTAAACCAAATAAACCAATTAAGAAAGGGGGTTCAGAATTAAACAGAATTCTCAACAGAGGAACAGCGAATGGCTGAAAAAACATTTAAAGAAATGCTCAACATCCTTAACCATCAGAGAAATGGAAATCAAAATGACCTTGATATTCTATTATACACCCATCAGAATGGCTAAGATAAAAAACTCAAGTGACAGTACATGCTGGCAAGGATGTGGAGAAAGGGGAGCACTTCTTCATTATTGGTGGGAGTGCAAACTTGTACAACCACAATGGAAATCGATCTGGTGCTTTCTCAGAAAACTGGGAATAGGGCTACCTCAAGACCCAGCTATTCCACTCCTTTGAGTATACCAAGAAGATGCTCTACTGCACAACAGGGACATATGCTCAACCATGTTCATAATAGCCTTACTCATGATAGCCAGAACCTAGAAACAACCTAAATGTCCCTCAGTCAAAGAATGGATAAAGAAACTGTGGTACATTTACACTATGGAATATTACTCAGTTATTAAAAACAAGGAAATCCTGAAATTTATAGGCAAATGGATGGAACTAGAAATGATCATCCTGAGTGAGTTAACCCAGACCTAGAAAGACTCACATGTTATATATTCACTTATAATTGGACACTAACCCAAAATGGATGTCCAATGAAAGTCTTTATGTACCAGGTGATCAGAATATGTGGAGACTTCTTATTGTGACTCTAGGTGAGGGAAAAATGGGAGAATGAGGGAATAGAAGGATCTAGAGGGTCCTAGAAACCCACAAGAAGAGCATCATGACAGGTGAATCTAGACCCATGGGAGTCTGCACAACCTACTGCACTAACCAAGGACAACACATGCAGTAAACATTGAACCCCTATTCAGATCTAGACAATGGACAGGAAATTTTCTACAGTTGATTGGAGAGCAGGGACTGACTCGGACATGAATTCTGATGCCCCATACTTGAGGACTTCCTCTTGGTGGGAAGGCCTTGTGGTACTCAAAGGAAGGATAAGCAGGCTACCAGTATGAGACTTGATTGGCTGTGATTATATCATGGGGGAGGAGATCCCCATTCTGTCACAGACCTAGGGAAGGGGAATAGAGTAAAAGAGGGAAGGAGGGAGGAATGGGAGTATATAAGGGAGGGGATAACAATTGAGATATAATCTAAATATATTAGTAAAAATATATTTGAAAGCAACATAGATGAAAAAGTTCTAATACTCTTTGTTAAATATGGAATTTTCCCAAAATAAATGACTGTTACTCTTAAAAGAAGATTACTCTAACTTAAGGTAATCTTAAAGATGTAGGCTGGACCACCTCTGGGGCAAGAAGCACTTTCTCAGTTTCTCAGAGACAAATGAGGTGAGACTGAAAGACCTGATGATTTGTAATTATTCTGAACAAAATAGAAGACAGAAAACAATAGGCCAAATATAAAATAAATAATAGGATGATATTAGTAATTTCTAGGCAGAAGGCCTCCTCTGTTTTAAAATTCTAACTTCCATGTGCAACCAGAGCTGCAGATGGAAAATATGCTCTGTATGAGGTGGGGTAGGGGGAGTGTGTGTGTGTGTGTGTGTGTGTGTGTGTGTGTGTGTGTGTGTGTGTGTGTGTGTGCTTTACAGGTGATTGTAGGTGGAGGCCACAGGTTCACCTTTAGTGTCATTTCTTTATATTTTAAGAGAGGATCTTTCATGGACTGGAGCTTGCCAAGTAGGCTAGGCTGACTGGCAAATGAGCTACATCACTTATTTTTTTCTCCCCTTCATCATACAGGGACTAGAAGCATGTGCTACCACAACTGGATGGTTTGTGCAAGTTCTTTAGATCAAACTGAGGTTCTCATGCTTGCAAAGCAAGACGTTGCCTACTGACTATTGGCCCTTTACTAAAAAACTTTTTAAAAAGTATATTTCTATACTAAATAACATCAAGCTTTTTTTTTTTTTTACCATTTGCTACACCTTAATAGCAGCTATTTACATAGTGTTTCCTTTGTACTAGGTTTGATAAGAAGTAAGGAGTTTATATGACTTATAGAAGGAAAGATGTATGTCTTCTGCAAATGTTGTACTATTTTATCTAAGGACATTTTAGCATCTGGGAGAATGTTCCAAGGACCAACGAAATGTGAATATGCAGGGATGACTGTTCTCTCAGATCCTGACTATATGATTGCTAGTTGGATAACAGCACAAGGCAAGACTACATATGATACTATAAATAAAAAGACATGAATAAGTTAAAAACAAAAGAATTAATGCCAAGTCCAAGCCATACTGAAACCAAGCAGAACTGAGCATACAATCTCCCACTAGATGTGGAGCAAATGACCACTATTAGCTGTTGAAAGAGAAACAGGCAGTTTTCACTATGGATGTATTTCCTAATAAATGTATGATATTCTAGTGGATGACACCTCTGACACTATTTGTGCAGCACAGTTCACCTTAAATGTTTTTATAAAGTTAAGAAGGACAAAATATTGGTTTTAGGTAAGGGGTTATGGATCTGGGAAGAGTTGGGTATGTATGTGAATGTGACTACACATGTTTAAGAAACTGAAAACTCATAAGGGACTAAGTAAAAATAACAAACAAAGCAAAATCTTTTCTAATAAATACTATTTTATACCATGGAAAATTTATCATTTGATTTTCACAGAGAAGGAAATATGAGTATTGGAAAAGGCACATCTCAGGGACACACTAAATTAGTAGTAAGCTAAATGACACACTTCTAAATAACCTGAGTATCAAAGAAAGAATCAAAATAAAAATTATAAAACAAATAGAATTGGATAAAAAAGAAAATGCAACCTACTTAAAGGTAAATAAAGCACCTAAAGCAACAAAGGAAGCATTTTACAACTAAGTAACTATTTTAGATTACAAGGGAAATGCAGAATAGAACCCCAAAGTGAACATAAAGAAAATGGATAGAAATCCACAGTAGTAAGACAGATAGACCTTCCCATGAACCTCCTGAAGCAAACTTTAAAAATTCCTTCATCCCACAGGCTTCTGGACACCTTGACTCAACTCTGAAATTCCCAATGAACAACCACAACAAAGTACTGGGATAATAGCTCCATTAATCATTATTTTGTGTTGCTATGATTAAGTAAAAATCTGGTTTAAAAAACAATATTAAAGAGGAGAGGTTCATTTTTACCTCAGTTTGATGATGCAGACTCATCATTTATGGAAGAAATTTCTTGGCAGGCTGTTTTTGGTTCGTAGATGGGTCAGAAAGTTGGCAAATATTAATGGCGGCATCACTTCTTCCTCATTTTATTTAACCTGAGTCGTGCCCATAGAATGGTATGGCCTACTTTCATTGTGCGTCCTCCCATCCCTGTTAAGTTTCTCTCAAACAGTTTTGGTAGAATCACCCAGAAATGTGTCTCCAATGTAATTTTAAGTTCATTTATGTTATTAGTGGAGATTACAAAAACACAATGGCTAAAATGGTTTTTAATATTAATTTTAACCGTACAAGTCACTTCATGTAATTATTTTTCTTCATGCATTCTGCTGTTGTAAAGCAATACTCATGAATTTTGGCTTCCATTTCTTCAAGTAATATATGGAAAGCAGAATGTATAAAACTTTACCACAAATCCTCTTTCAGCTCGCAAAGTTTGTCCATAATGGAAACTACAATGATACTTGATTATCTTGGGCAATTTGAAAGAACCAACTAAAATCAGAAATGAATGACGCTTAGGAGTATGAAGTAATTTGCTACAATACAAAGGTTTGCAAGGGGAAGAAGAATACATTCAGAAGAAATACCAAGAAGTGGAGATTAGAGACAGGATGCTGGCTTTCAATGTTCTCAAACATAAACTCTTGATGATGCCACAACAGTCTGGAACAGACCATAGATCTCCAGCATGCCTCTGAATGTTCCATGCTCTAGAAGGCTGCAATTCCCAATTAAGGAAAGTTCAGCCCAGTTCTATCTTTGGTAGCCAAACCCTATACAGCATGCTGGCTGCACAATCTCACATTCCAAGAGACAAATAGAGAAATGTTACTTTGCCCTGAGGTGAACTATAACAATTTTAAGTCCTAATTTTCTAAGACAATGTCTAGCTCTGTCAGCCACCCAAAAGAAAATGAAGGTTGAAATTACTTCAACTGGGACATGTTTGAGAATAACTGTTTAGTTAGCTTTAGGAATATACAATGTGGATTTTTAAAATGAATTTCTATAAAGACTAATTTACATTTTCTCTGAATGCATAAGTTGGTGGTCATTGGAATGCAAGTTGACAAGAGTACAAACTGTATTTGAGAATGCCATGGCTTGGTCCCCCACCGAAGATTTGAAGAATAAATAGCATATTGTCCTTTATCATTTAACTCAAACTGATACTGATTAGGAAGCCCCTTAACTTGGGGCTGGTCTCATCCTATCCAAAGGTGCTATGCAAGCTGACAAGGAAAAATATTTATCAATTGTTACCAAAAATTATATTCAACTATAAAGCCTGCCAATAACAATAATGACTCCCCTGCTAGAGTGTCTCCAAGATGCAGTAGTGACAGTTACATCATGGGTGAAACTAACATGTGTCTAGTTGGATTTTAGGCACACTTAATAATAGAGAACTTATACTTGATACTGTTTTAAACCTAGCAAAGAATCCATCACTGGAGAAGCCGTACACTCTGTAGAAGAATCTACTAATGCCATTTTGGTAAATTAAATTGATATTATTACTAATTGCCTTACATATTAATTATCCTTATACTATAAATAATTGCAACTCTCACTCCTCATTATTGAATTTTATTTTTCTAGTAGATATATGCTATTACAGAAATCTATAACTGGTTAAATGTAGACAATATGGAACAATGGAGTGCCATTTCCAAATGTGAGTTCAAGATAGTCACAAACATTTAGTACAAAGTTGTGAGTTTGCTGTGCTTTAGGAAATAGGTAAGTTCTGTAGACTCAGCTCAATAGTTACCTGAGTCTGGGAAGGGTACTGCCTAGTCATAGCTGGCTGATGATTGTGGAAAGCCAGAGGGAAGATTTCATTATTCCTGCCCTTGGGCCACATTAGGGGAAGCACCTTCTAATATGCATAAGACCTTATACTCCAACGGTCGCCCCACCAAATGTACCTACATAATATGGAATCAAAGATCAAGTAATGTATACTTCTCATCTGGGATGAAAGGATGGGTGCTCATGTGCCCTGTGCACTGAGAAGATGCTTTCTGATACACCATCCTTGGATACATGATTTTGCATTCTTTTTTGCTTGCTTATTCCACTTTTTTTTTTCATAGAAAGAAGCCATGGAAGTGGTCTTCACATTCTCACTTTAGGACAAAAGAAAATAATAATTGGAATTGAGAACATACAACACATTCTGACATACAAAGAAAGCAAAGCACATTTCCAAATAGCCCAGAGATTGTGAAAAATGTTTTTCTGATGAAAGTCACCTTCAAGTAGAAGTCACCTGAGCCTTGTCTATAAAGTGTGGTTAGGGACCGCCAGGCAATATGGCACAAGTACATAAGTCCCTAAGCAGTAAAAAGCTCATATGCTTTGCCTTCTAAAAGCATAATTTCATAAAATTTCCTAATAAATGTAATAATGAATCAAATGGAAATTAGGAATATTAAAATATTTGAATACATCTCTGAATAAACAGAAAATGCATGGTGCATGAAGACCTCTTCTTAGCTGTAGCTGTCTGGTTTCTATGTAAGTAAAGCAGGCCTGGCAAACCCTTACAATGCAAACAGAATGAGCATAGAATAGTTCGTACTTTATAACAATTCAGGCTGGCCAATGAGAGGTTGTTTTTCTTAGCCCTTTTTTAACCAAATTCCTAATCAGAAGTAAATATGTCAACGATGAGTCAATAACAAAGCTCCTGTCTAAAATGGAAGCTATAACAACAAACACTGCCTGACTGCCCTGTAAACTGCAGCTTACTTATGAGCAATTGAATCTCATTATTTCAGCCAAATTATGTTTTACTGCAGCGTGAAGCCAAAGAGAGAAAAAAAATAATGTTTTTTCTTCTGATTTCAGTGATTTGAAAAAAACACTGAACTCCCAAGAAAATGTGATTGTCCTCTCATCCAAGAGGGATTGCATTAGATTCAAAACTGAGAAAACACTGTTGACTAAGAAGATCCGGAAAAGCATATGCATCATACGTACATATGTGTAAAGATATATGACAATTATGTTCTATCTTGGTAGATGGCTCTTTATCCTGTGTGTAGTTCACATACATTTTTAGAGAAGTAATGTCACCATCTTGGTTATGGTTGCTGTTGCTATGATGAAATGCCAGGACCAAAAACTTGGAGACAAAAGAAGGGGCAAGGTGCTGGTTACTGGCTTGTCCCACATGCCTTGATCAGCCTACTTTTTTATAGAACCTATGAGCACCAACACAAGGATGCCACCACCTGCAATGGGTTGGGCCCTACAACAATAATCATTAGTTTAGAAATGTTCCATCTGCTTTCTTACGACCCAATCTTATTGAGATATATGTGCATTTGAAGTTTCTTCCTCTCCCATGACTATAGCTTGAATCATGTTGACATAAAAGTATCCAGCACTGTAACCATTGGGAAAAAGCACATAAAGAATGCTTAAAACTGTTTGGTTTTGCCATAAAATGCCAGTATGTTATGTATTTCAGAATATGTAATTGTCTTACTAATGTCAATGCATTATGACTAATGCTAAAAATATAACCATAAATGGAGGCAGGTGCTATGTTAAAATATTAACCATATGCTAATTAGATTATCACCTAACATGTTAAAGAAACATTGAGTTGCTTCTTCAAATGAGCCACTTAGGCTTTAAACATTTAACAATTTTCATGACTTACACCTACAGAATGGAAATATCATTCAAACTGGTTTTGCATTTAAATAGGAAGGTAGCTAGATTTTATTTGTGAATCTAAACTGTCCAATTGCAAGTGTAACTTCAGAGTAACAAAATTATTGAGATTCTGTTGTTGTTCTTGTTCTTGTTTATATTTTTGTTTGTTTTGTTGGTCTTACTCTGAGTTTGAATTTCATTCTCAGACACAATCATCAACAATGGCAGCGATATTTGCTAGCATCCTAAGTTACAACAATAAATAAATGTCATACAGCCTCAGAAAGGCAGGGTAGGAAAATAGTGCATTACTGTAATTGCTCAGTTTTGCTCTAGAGATTACTGATGACAATGACAGTAAGCAGTACCTCTCATATAAGCACATAGACATCCTATGGAGAATTTCAGGCCAGGTTACTGAGTACAGGGGATGCTCAGACAATCTACAATTCTAGCACTTGGAAAAGAGTGTCAGCAGGATTTTCCATGGGTCCCAGTTCATCTTGACATATAGTATGAGGCTGTGAATTGAGAGAAAGAAGGAGGGGAGAATTTCTAATTTGAAACAAGCCAACAGAATAGGAAAATGCTTTACTTCAGCAAATAACTAAATACCACATCTAACATCTGATTATAACTCTCAATAAGTTAGCTGCCTCTACTCAGGCCTCCCATATACATACTCATAAAAAAGTGGTTGTTGAGTATTTAAAGCTGGAAATCAGGCAGGAAGTTAACAATCCATTGGCATTCTAGTTGTGTGTAGCAGTAGCTTTAGATTTTTTTTTTCATTACATAGTTTTTAAAGACTGTCTATCTCTTTTTGTAGCATGTCAAGCTCAATTTTTATAAACTACCTATGTTCTCAGGAGAGAAGGCAGCATCCATGGTCCAGCTTGTAAGATTTTTTCCATTCCAAATCTGACATACTTTACATAATTTGTGTCTTATCCAGTAGGAGTTCGAAAGTGAAATTTGTAGTAATGGCTTTGAGGCTCTTGCTGAAAAGTGACCTTTGTAGTTGTTGTCTTCTCACTATTTATTTGAATTCTGTCTGCTGTAGACTGGTATTTTTTTTTTCTTTTTTTGTTTTGTTTTGTTTTTTTATTAATTTATTCTTGTTACATCTCAATGTTTATCCCATCCCTTGTATCCTCCCATTCTCCCCCCCATTTTCCCATTATTCCCCTCCCCTATGACTGTTCCTGGGGGGGATTACCTCCCCCTGTATATTCTCATAGGGTATCGAGTCTCTTCTTGGCTACCTGCTGTCCTTCCTCTGAGTGCCACCAGGTCTCTCCCTCCCTCAATAGAAGAGTGGATAAAGAAACTGTGGTACATATACACTATGGAATACTACTCAGCTATTAAAAACAAGGAATTCCCGAAATTTGTGGATAAATGGATTGAGCTAGAAATGATCATAATGAGTGAGTTAACCCAGAAGCAGAAAGAATCAAATGGTATATACTCACTTATATCTGCATAGTAGACTGGTATTTTAATTTAGAAATTAAGCCCTGTTAGGACTGGCTAAGTTCTGTTGAGCTGACAAACAGACCCAAATATTTCAGGGGTGTGAAATGAGTCCTTCCCTAAGTACACACCATAGAGCAGCAGTTCTCATATAGAAATGGTGCTACTCAGTTTCCTCAAGAAGGAGACTACTTTGACATACTCACTAACTCATAAAACTACTCAGAAGTCAGACTGATGTATTTGGTTATACTTTGGGGACAAAACCCCTGGTCTCACTTCACGCTGATAAAGAAAAATTTGGTGAATAACAGTTACGCTGGCATTCCACAGAGAACATTTCTTTCAACACTGGGCTAGTTTGAATGTTAAAACTTTTCAAGTCTACCTCTGGATTTGCTCAGGACATTTCAAAATCCATTACCTTTGTTACACTAGTCTTATTTGATCCTTGGTATGCCAAAGTCACAATTATAAATTATCTTAATCAAGTAAGAGTCTAAAGGGATTTTTCCATCCAAAAGTCTATAGTCATACAGAAACTTAAATGACTATTGTGTCCAAAAATCATTTAAAATACCTAAAGTATTCAATATAATCAGATAATTTAAAAGTAAAGTCATTCAATCATATAATCAGGATAAAAACATATCAAAGAAGTTAATAGTGCACAGTATATAGCTGAGAGTAGCATATTTTCTGGAAATTTATCTATAAATTATTTATATGAAAATGTCTTATATTCTTCATGGGAACAACATTAGTCATTGGTGGTTGTGATTTCTAGGATAATATTCCAATTTCGGATTAGTTCAGAGGCCTGTATGTTCAAAACGAAACTGTGCAGTGCGAACCAGGATCACATATCCTACACCTTGTTCCTGCTTAGTGATGTTATTGAACACAACCAGGGATTCAAAGAACATATGCTCGCTACATATAGCTTATGCTAATGCAGGGACAAGCCTTTTTAATTAGAGAAAAATGAAGAGGCAGGCAGAGACTTTGCAGATATGTTGAAGGAGACTTAGGAGTATTTTCAAGGGTTTGTCTGTTATTGGCAGCAGATCTTAATTACTCCTAATTGCCACTTCAGATTGTATGATGTCCTTGCCTTAATACAGGTACACTATAACAATACTTTAAAATTCCAAGCTATGATTAGTCTATTGTTGCAATGGTGATTGCAACAGTGAGGGGGAGAATACAAAGTTAATGAGTAACACAAAGAAAAGAATTGGGAAAATGCACTGTGCTGAGGAGAGCATTTTTTAACTCATGAAAGAGGAAACAGTATCGTGGAAGTGAGGAACCAGGGTGCAACGAGGTTGCTATAGTGTATGTTAAGCCCTTCATTTGGGCCCAGCTCATACGCAGGCTGTGGTGGCATAGGTCTGAAATACCAGAAGGAAGAAGCAAAAGAATTACAAGCCCGAGTCCATTCTTGGTTCATAGAAGTTGGAGGCTAGCCTGGGCTAAATGAGACCCTGTGGGAAAACAGAACGACAATATTAACAACACTGAAGCAGATATGTTCTCACTAGGAGGGGTTGTCAGCTGGTGAGTTAGCTATTGCTGCAAAACATGATTGATTTAAATGAGACATTAAAATTCATTTTAATTATGGTATAGAGGAATATGAATCAGGCAATTTATATAACCTAAGGCCATATGAGAATGGAGACCAGAACTGTTTAATCCTTAATGTATCTGTGTGAGACTTAAGCTTCTGGGATGACAGACGGAGGGGATGGAAGACATGGAAAGAGTTGAGGAGGTTCATCAAGATGAGTTTAATGTTTAATGTTCAAAAGGCGCTTTCTACTTAGCTCCTGAAGTTAAATAGGAATCCCCACAGTCCCATGTGCTTGTAAATGGGGCTATCCCAGTGTGTGTATTCTGTGTTTGGGAGTCAACTGCACAGAATCTTCTGGGTTGCTTCCTTATTAGAATAAATTATCTCTACTCTCCTTTTGTTTGTGTCCCACCCCTACTCCCTCACCAGGTTCAATCTGGGCAATTTACTCACAGAAAAATCACAGATTAAATTATTAGATGCAAAACCACTGACCAATTCAGAGCCATGCGAGCACAGGGCTGGTGGGATTGGAGACATATCAAAGTGATTCCTGTGAGTGGCATCTGTACCCAGCACCTGCTGTGGGAGCAGGCACTGAGCTATGAAGTTCAGCACATATCATTTTGATTTAGCATTTAATCAGTCTTGGAGTGTTTATCTGCTCCGTGAGCATAGCCAGGGCCAGGAGGCTAAGTGGCACCTTCCCAGGTTGAAGTCAGAAGAAACAGACAGCTGAACAGAATGCTGACAGGGGAGGGAGACCACTAGGGAGGGGCTTACCACTGCACAAACTCTGGAGTTTGAAGTGGTGCCTTTGTGCTCCTGTCATTTCTATCAGCTCCTACCTAGAATCCCCCTCCCCACTCTCCAAGTCAACAGGCAGACACCTGGGAGGCGATCACCAGCAGTGACAGGTAAATGAAACCACCCTCAAGTTCAAGCTGTCTACACACCTCAAGGCAATTCTCTGAAATCAAACCCTTCTGGTAAATATTTCCATTTGTGTACTCACCACTTTCTCTGTGGTCATCCTAGGTGTGGGTTTATGGAACACTAGATCATCAATCAAGAGGTATTCATCCCTCGAGTCAGACAGCAATGCCTTGGTTCCCCAGCTTCCTTTAGATCAACTGCTTGTCCAAGGGTACCTGCAGTTTAACAGTGATTGCCTAATGGGAATGGACTCAGCCTGAAATATGGCTGCAAGTAGTGCATTATGGTCTCTGAAGGGAAAGGATTCTCATGAGCCGGAAGCCTGGGAAGACATAGCAGCACTGCCGATGTCCTTTTAGGAAGAGCTAAGCCACTAAGATTATCAGGAAAGTGGAAAGAAGCCAGTTTAACAGACCTTGCCAGGAGATAACCAAGTTGGAAAATGTTGTTTTACAAAATTATATAATTTTAAAAGCATACATATGTTAATGAGTGAAAATTACATATAGTTTAATACAAAATTATATCCTCAGACATGTCACACCTTTCCTGAATCACAATCCGTTCTTCAATATGTGCAATGGAGTGAACAGGTTCTGAAAGCTCAGAAAACATTAGAATTACTGTGGAAGTGTCTGGGCTTTGATTAGTTTTGCTTGACTTCTTCTAGAAATACTTCCAATCTCCTTTTGGGTACCAACCGAGTTTGCAGACTTTCTCCATAACCATATCTACCCCTCTCATTTACGAGTCTTCAATGACAGAACTTACACTGAGGAGCACGACGAGGGAAGCCTGGTTAGCACTCCATTGATGACCCATTTCCCCAAATATGGTGGCAGCAAGTTAATTATTCCCTACTTCTCAAATTGGCTCCACCCCAATTGTATTCGGCTTTCTATTTTGTAATGAATTCTAATGTACTCACTTCTTCTCAGGTATTATGAAGGCTGATAGTGACAGCCACAATAAAGTGAGCGCAAGGTCATACAACAATATGGGAGGGAGAATGAGCTACAATTAAGCCAGCATAATTGCATATAAGCAACACCCTCCAAAGCATGAACAATAAATCTTTGGCTCAAAGTAATGAGGGATCGAGAGCAGAGGACTACGGGGCTGTACCATAGAGCAGAGCTAAAGCTCACCGTGGAGAAGATTCAGCACAATTTTCAGATATGCTCAACCCCACAAATAAGCCTGTTTCCTAAACGCATGACATTTTCTCTCTAGAGTGCGTTCAATTCATTCCTGGCTTTCGTAGGGCAAAAAGTTGCAACTCCTTTTACTACATGAGTTGGGGTTCAATTGTCAGGGTAATAGCTTACTGACAATTTCCAAATCAGAACTTTATCAACGCAGCATTCAAATGAACTCAAGGCCCACTACATAGATTAGTGCTTTCATCTCAGCAGCCGGTTGAGTGCACATTTACTTTGAAACGATTTTTAAAACCCAGTGTCACTACCTAACAGAGGTAGTCATACTTTTCAGGATTGTCCTGAGGTAGGCTCACAGGAAGATGGGACTGAGACACACAGGTCTGTGCTAAAATGAGCAGTTATTACTGTTTAGCTCTTCCTGGTGAAGTGTCAAAGAAGTCACTGTGAACCAAGAGATAGAAAAAGAACACAAAGGTGGAGGGTTTAGTTTTGTTTAGAAGTCATCGCTGTCTGTGGGATTGACTTAAAATTAGCTGAGTCTACTTGCTTTTACATTACACAAGCAACACCAGTTTACATAGGTTGGGGGATATACTACACGGATACAGGGCTTTCCCGGAGTGCTCAGATTCTGAGCTCAATGTTTTGTAGGGAATGCACATGATCACACACACACACACACACACACACACACACACACACACACACACACACACGTGCACAACAATGAACAACAAGGCAAACACTCAGAAACTTAGGGAGCTTATTCAACTTCTTTTTTTTTTTTTTTTTTTTTTTTTTTTTTTTTTTTTTTTTTTTTTATATAATTATTCTTGTTACATCTCAATGTTTATCCCATCCCTTGTATCCTCCCATTCCTCCCCCCCCCATTTTTCCCATTATTCCCCCTCCCCTATGACTGTTCCTGAGGGGGATTACGTCCCCCTATATATTCTCATAGGGTATCAAGTCTCTTCTTGGCTACTTGCTGTCCTTCCTCTGAGTGCCACCAGGTCTCCCCCTCCAGGGGACATGGTCAAATGTGAGGCACCAGAGTATGTGAGAAAGTCGTATCACACTCTCCACTCAACTGTGGAGAATATTCTGACCATTGGCTAGATCTGGGAAGGGGTTTAAAGTTTACCTCCTGTATTGTCCTAGGCTGGTGCCTTAGTTTGAGCGGGACCCCTGGACCCAAATCTGCCTATCATATTGTTCTACTTGTAGATTTCTAGGACCCTCTGGATCCTTTTATTTTGCTGTTCTCCCATGCGTCTCTCATTTAGAGTCCCAATAGGATGCCTTCCCCTCTGTCCCAGTTTCCTGGTAAGTGAAGGCTTTCGTGGGACATGCCCCTTGGGCTAGTATGCAGATATAAGTGAGTATATACCATTTGATTCTTTCTGCTTCTGGTTATTCAACTTCTAAACATTGTCTGTTCCTGTTCTTAGAGGTTCCAGTGTTAAGCTTTCCCCCAGGAATGCATCGTTCTGTGAGGCTAAGTGAGGTCAGTATGATGACATAAGAGATGTGAAAACCACAGGTCAACCAGTTGTCTAACCATGAGTTCTTGATCATCAAGTAATAGGAAGTCACCAAATGAAGCATCACTGCAGGAGAGAGGCAGAGGCACTACAGCTGTAGTAAAGCTGCTTGACCGACCTCGTAGAGCCTGCATCGCACCTACCTCTCCTTGAAAACTTGCAAATGGATGTTTCTGATCCACCAGAAAAGCACTTGTGTCAGAGGCACTTCGGAAACTGGGTTTTATTTGGTTAGCCTTTTGGTGGCTACGAACATCTAAAAGTCAAATTCACTGCTTGCCCATTCACAAACAACCAGACTAGAAGGAACCTTAACTTTGAAGTATTTTCCTTAGATGAGATGGGAAAAGACATATATGGGTCCATAAGAAAAATAGTAGGACCAAGATAAAGTAGAAAAGCAAAAAATATAGGGAGGAGGCTTTAGACACCAATGGCAAACAAATGTCAAGGGAAAGGAAAAATATGAAGATATTTGATTGCTTTGGATTTTTAATGGATGTCAGTATTTTATGTTTTTATTTATATTTTGAGAACTTTATACAACATATTTTGATAGTATTGCCCCCCCCTCCAATCTGGTTCTCCTTGCCTCTATGTCCACTCAAATCTTAAAAACAAAAACAAAAACAGCAAAATTCACAGCAAAAGTTCACAAAAAATACAGTCTGCTCTGTACTGACCAACTAGCGGAACATTCATATTTCAAAAGCCCTTTCTGTGTATCTTTTATTATATAACTCCCTGTGTGGGTGGGGACACAACTAGGACAGACCAAGAAAACACATGAATACCTACCCACTGCCCCACCCTCCCACCCCCACTAAAATTCACAGGCAATAATGAATAAAGAGTTGAAACACTCAGGAACCTAGTGAGTTTATTTGACTTCTAATAATTGTCAGTTCCCCCTTCCTAGTGGTTCTGTTATCAGTCCTCTCCCAAGGAATGCTTAGTCTTTTATGGGGGTAAGTAAGGTCATGACCAAGACACATGTCAAAATCATAGGTCAGCAAATTGTGTGATAGTGAGCTAATAATTTGTCCTACCGCTTCCCGGAAGTAACAGCTACAACCCTGGGTCCAGTGTGTGTAGCACTTATAAACCTATTGACACGCAGATTCAAGTGAATGTTTGCTTAATGTCCAAAAGCTGACTGGGAAACCAGTGACAGTGAGGCTGGAAGGAAATTAGGAGATCCAGTCTTCCTGCAGAAATGGATCAGGCGTTTTTTGTTTTTTTTTAAATCTTTTTGCTTACCAATTAAAAATACATCATTTAATTTTACATAATTTTTTGCTTAACTAAAAAGAAAATATGTTTTATTAAAACAAACAAACAAACAAACAAACAGAACATAACCACAAAACGAAATACAACCATTGTGATTCAAGCCCTGGAAAATATCCAGCTAGCAACAACGTGAAGATTTAATATTATTACATGCACAAAATATAAAGCCTAGTGCTCATCCAAGCATATTTCAATCAAAGCCCTCTTTGGGAATCTTCCTACTGACAATACAATTTCATTCAAAATAAACAATAAGATGCAAAAGCTACAGTAAGCAGTTTAGGAAATTACATATCAAATATCCTCCTGGTGCCTGGGGGGCTTGTGAGCTGTTTTTCCTACCAGGTCTCATTGCATATGCAGATTTAAATAATTCACTTGTTTAAGAGATCTCCTGGTCTCTTTTCACTCAAACGCTTCAGCAGAAAGTTGCCTAGCAGTCATGTCAACAGTAAAGGAAATAAAGGATCTCCTGCCCGTTTGACAGAAATGATATGAAAATAAGAATGCCTATGATTTTACAGTAGAGTCGGGTAACAATAGTATATTCACCCAAAATCAGTTCCCCATATGTGTGACTTCAGAAGCCCTAGTGTTCCCTTCTGAAATACATACTTACCCACTGAGTATCGTTGTAGGTATGGCTCTTTATTGGAGATATTGGGTATTCCGCCTTTTCAATTAACAGGTGAGAATTAGAGAAAGAGATGCCGGCTGAGTCACAGGAGCAGTGACTCCTGTGAAAGGAAGTAGAGTGAAAAGAACATCACCTACATGATGTCACTCTTCCTTCCCACAAGGATACCATGCAAGGTATTTTGTATCCTTCCTCAATAGCCTCAGATCCCATGGAGACACTAGAGTCTTACAATGCTTGCTAGTCTTACAGAACATAGAACAGTATTCATATGTAATATAAACGTACTTACATATTTTACATCAGCTCACAATTGTTTATAGATCATTCTTCAGTGCAGATGTTATATAGTTATAGAATCTAGTTGAGGAAAAATGACAAGAAAAAGGTCTGTGCATGTGCGCAAAGGCTTTTTTTTTTTTTTTTTTTTTTTTTTTTTTTTTTTTTTTTTTCTGATACCTTCAGTCTGCAATTAGGTAAATTCTTGGTAGCAGATATTCTCTCTTTCTATTTCTTAATATCACTTTCTCTTCCTGCTTCACACACACACACATATATGTTCATATATATACATACATGTATATATATATGTGTATGTATGCACACAGACAACCAGATACATGCATGCACATTTATCTTTAATGTGGGTACACACTTTCCAATGCCCAAGTTGTGTAGACTTTGATTAGCTTGACTAAATCTCCAGTTCTCTGATGTTTGCATAGTTTTCCTCTGATGATCTGGCCAATATTAGAATAATAAAATAAAAAGACAACAACAATAAACCAACCAAAGTCTTGTGTAAAAGAGGAAATTTACAAAATCAATGTCTGCTGTACAAGTTGCACTGAGCCAGCTAGTCTGAGCTTTGGCACTAAACGTCCACATGGAGACGGTCTGATGATTAAAATGTTGAAATCTTTACAGAGGTCCCTTTTTATTTCATTTGTAAATTTTAAAGAATTTTTTGATTGAGCATACATCAGAGTGGGTATGAAAATGTTTTTTTAAAATCAGTCTATTTCAGCCGAAATTTAACTCTGAAATAGACTCGGAAGCATGGTGGATCATGAAGACCCACAGTGAGTTTGGCTAAATGTGCCCATACAGCCTATGGAATCTAACGAATGTTTGGTTTTATCTCTGTAAAAACTTAGCAGCTATTCCAAGACTCTAAGTACATCAAGTTTATATTAGGTGACATAGTAGGTTATTATATATGATCTGTTATGACATGCTAGATATATATTTGAATACATAAGCATCCCTGTACTTAAATCATAGGAACTCGAAGTACGACCAACCACCTAACCACTCGCAGCACTCACTTACTTGTTGGGAACTTCCATATAAACAGGAAATTTATAAGGAAGGTTATTTCAACTTCGATGCTGGCTTTCACTGTTTTCTAAGACAACAATTCTCATTGGGAATTTGTGTGGCTCAGGGAGCAGAAGAGGGTTTTGTGATATGATAGACTGAAAAGGACAGATACTGGTGAAAATAGTAAGTCTTAAGTCTGGAGAAATGAAAGCTAATTGGTCTACAGTGCTGTCCTGAGACAGGGATTGTGCGGGTTGTCTGTATGAGTAGAAAGAGACTTAAAGCTTTCTTGCTAACAATATTCAGTATTTCAGACATTGTGGGAATAATGCATGTACTTAGATAATCTCAGCATAGATATACTGTTCAGGTGGGTAGAGTGAATGGACAGAACGCACCAAATGGCCGGCTTAGATATGGACACGCTACTATGAGGTTCATGAAAACAGTGGGCCTCTCGGAGTCCATGCTGGAAGTGATGGCATGATAGATGGGTGTCATAGTCATAATTCTGTAAAAAAACAAAAAAACAAAAAAACAAAAAAACAAAAAAAAACTTTTAATGCCATGACTTTTGGTTTATAAATTCACTGAGGTAAATACCTTTGTGGACAATGTTTATTCTATTAAAACCCATTTTTTCCTCAATATGTGGCCCAGTGATAGAGAATAACAAGGGATAAAATGGACTCTAAGATGGAGGGGATACCTAAGTTGCATGGAGTTACTAGGTTACCCCAACTAAAATATAGAATATAAGAGCTGAGATCTCAAGGCTTCTCAGAAATAAAAAATATAGTGACAAAAAAAGGGTTAAATGAAAATACGTTTCTCTATCCTTTTAAACACTCATCATATTAACTACCTTTTCATGGCCTTCATTCAAATCAGGCTAGTAAAGGAAGAAAAAGCCAAAAGAAAAAAGTCTACAAATAGCAAGTCTGAAACTGTTCAATAAGTCATCTGTGGTCTTTGCTTTTGCAGTTCTCTCTTAACTTTGCTTGGGGAAAGTCAGTACACTGTTATCTTTACTTGTATAGGAGACACGTGATAACTCTCAGCAACCCATGCAGATGTCCAGAGGAAGGATGTTATGTATGTTAAGAAATCTGTGGTGAGGGGCTCGGGTAAGGGCAACCTGACTGAGATTCATGTAGAGAGTGGAATGGAACAGCTGTGACTGGAATGATCTCATTTTTACCAAACTTAATAGATTCATGATACTCATATGACTACTTAATAGATTTATGATGGAGAGAAAGATTTTTTTTTTTACCATTGTAACTCTCTTACTTGGAACGTTTCACAACAAAAGACAGATTACTAAGAGAAAAACAAGCACTTTAGATTCAGATCAAGTGAAAGAAAAGCACCTCAAACAGTGGCGTACAGTCTTCTTCAAATAATATTCCACAAAAGGACCATGTGCTTTAAATGCAGAATGGTCAGAGGAAATGGGGCTTAGAGGTGAAATTTTCTCTACACTGCAGACTTCTTTCTGTGGTTAGAAATTCATGGGAAGAATTTATGCCTCTCTTTTGACGAGGTGAGGTGGTTAGAAAGACCTCCGTTTCGAGTTGTAGTAAAATATATTATTGAAATTTACTCTTTACTTTGATGACCTTAATCTCAACACTTAGGATTTACAGAAAATTGGATCCCCCCCAAAGACATAATGAAACATTTACACTTGTGACACTAAAAAGGGCAAAATAAGACACATTAATTGTAGGAGTGCTTTCATACAATAGGACTACAAGCTAGGAGTCAAGGGTGAAAGTGCGGAGAAACATGATAAGGACAGGGTAAGATTTCAGTCAATATTCATTCAAAAAAGCAACATGACCTTTCTTTCTTTTTTCTTTTTTTTATTATGCTATTTTTAACATATACATTTATATTATTACACATGAATAAAATAAACTACATACAGCAGGAAGATCAATGAGACAATCAGGAATCATATGAATGTTACATTCACAGTGATTTGGCTATTTGTATTTGGCAAACTTGAAGTAAACTTCTTTCCTATCTTGTTGGCTCTAAATTTCTGAATGAAAATCAATTTCTTCATATCTCATCTCTATTAAATTAAAACATCTATCTTGATCTAAAACCAACGTAACCCCTAATTAACTAAGCTTAATTGCAAGACTAAACTATCTGATCTTCAACATCATCAGAGATTTGAGAAGGAATAAAACCTAAATACCTGAGTGAACCGGAAGTGTAGATTAGCAGCTTCCAAAATGGAAAAAAAAAAAAAAAAGACAGTGTACTGCCTGAACAGCCACCCAATACTCTCTATTATGTTGGAGCATCACCTTCTGCCTTCTAGACAAATCTATATGAGAGACATATTTGTGAGGCAGGGACTATTGAGGACTTGCTTACACTGTCTTGGCAGAGTTCTGCCATTGACTCTGCCTATTTCTATGCTTGACCATTTTTAGGCAGAATTCAGTCTGTGGCAGAAATGAGAACATTTTGCCCAGTGGCTGGTTTGCCACATTTGAAGCCAATTCAATAAGAAGGTTCTTTGATACTCATCATCTTCTTTGAGGTAGGCTCAGTGTGCCAGGCATTGTTGTCAAAGACTATTTAGAATTAATAAAAACATCATTAATGTCCATATTCTGTAGGTCTCTGAGGCTTTTAAAGACCTTACTTAACTGTTTTATATATATTCTTGTGAGAAAATTAGACTGGCTTTTGAAATGACCATGATTTGCATCAATATACAAAATTCTATACCAATGAAATAAAAATAACCTTATTTGTGAGTAACAGTTAAGGCCTTGAATTGAGTAGATTTAATTACCTACCTTTTGTTCTATTCCCCCTCTGTATTTCTATATCCCCCTTTCTTCCTTTTCAGCTCCTATCTCCTTACCTACAAAAGAAAGTAAAGGAAAAGAGAGGTGTCCCTGAGTCCAACCTAGTTTTCTCCATATATAACACCAATAATAACTTATAACCAACTCCCAATGAAAATAAGCCTCTGTAGACCAAGAGAGCAAACAGAAACCTATCCAAACAACTTAGAGGAAATGGGACTTCATTCTCTTAAGATTTCTTCAGGCTGATTTAGGGAGAACAACACCTTTGAAGAAGCCAAAAAAGTTGGGGAAAATGGTTAAGCAATCCAGGCATAACATTTGTGTGTTTTTTCCTAAATGTTAAGAAATTCCAGGCTTAATAGAAGCGCAGTGTAAGACAGTCTAAAATGCTGGACCAATTGGGATCAGAAGCTTTCTACAATCCTCTCCTAGAGGCTGTCCTGTTCTCTTGGGTAACAGCAACTGAGGCCTCTGTGGCTGGACCATGAAGGATGCACAATGTCAGCATCCAGCATGCTGAGAGGATTGAATGTTGTCAGGTCTGACTGATCCAGTGTCAGTGTCAGGTTCTTTTGTTCTGAAAACATAATGCTCACAAGCATTGTACAGTTCTAACAATACAATTGTATGAAGTGTGCAGGATGCACAGTGCAATTAAGGCTGGTTCTCTGCTCAATTTATGAGCAGAAGTAAGACAGCTACAAATCTTCCTTTATGCCATAATAAGAATGGCCTATAATTATAAGTCACAGAGAATCTGTGACCAACATGAAGCTTTGTCTATCCATAGATATTCGTATCTCATCCTGTCACAGAGCTAGCCCCATGATCCCCGAGATTAGCAATAAAAGCTACTTGTTTATTCTGCAGTTTGAATTCTTTACATCCGGTTGCAGCTCCCTCTCTGATCACCTTCCTAGCCCATCCCCTCCCTTATCCACTTTCCCTCCCTCCCCTAGTCCTTAGAATGTGGAGCCTTCCTCCCCTAATGTGTGACCTCAGCTTATCCAGTGTCTTCTGTATTACCTATAACCTCTTCCTCTGTGGCCTGACAAGGTCACCCTGCTAGGTGGGGAAAATTAGGAGGCTAGAGTCCATGTCAGAAGTAGTTGCTACTTCCCATATTGTGGGACCCACAAGGAGACTGTGCTGCCTGTCTACTACATCCAAGCCAAAGGTCTAGGTCCACATCCTACATGGACCTCTGTTGCCACATCAGTCACTGTATTGTAATGTGGTTAACCTGGGTTAAGTGGTTCGCATCCTCTTATGAGTGAGAAAATGCCATGTGTGTCTTTCTGGGTCTGAGTTACCTCACTCAGGATGATTGTCTCTAGTTGCATCCATTTGACTGCAAATTTCAAGATTTCTTTGTTTTTGATAGCTGAATAGTATTTCATTGTGTAAATGAACCATAGTTTCTTTATCCATTCTTCAGTGGAGGGACATCTAGTTTCTTTCCAGATTCTGGTTATTACGAACAAGGCTCCTAGGAACATAGTTGAGCAAATGTCCTTGTTGTATGGTGGACTCTCTTTAGGGTTTATGTCCAGGAGTGGTATCTCTGTGTATTGAGGTAGACTTATTCCCAATTTCCTGAGGCAGTACCAGATTGATTCCCAAAGTGGTTGTACAAGTGTGCATTCCCACCAGGACTGTTGCCCTTTTTCCGCATTCTCACCAGCATGTGCTGTCACTTGAATTTTTTATCTTAGCCATTTGAATAGGTGTAAGATGGAATCTCAGACTCATTTTAGTTTGCTTTTCCTGATGACTAGGGATTTTGAGCATTTCCTTTAATGTTTCTCAGCCTTTCTCTGTTCCTCTCTTGAGAATTCTCTAGTTCTGTACCCCATTTTTAATTGGGATATTTGGCTTGGTGGTGTTTAATTTCTTGAGTTGTTTATATATTTTGCGTATAAGCCTTTGGTTAGATGTAAGGTTGGTGAAGTCTGTAGGATGTCATTTTGTTCTGTTGACTGTTTCCTTTCCCTACAGAAGCTTTTCAGTTTCATGAGGTCCCATTTATTCGTTGCTGATCTTAGAGCCAGGGCTGTTGGTATTCTACTCAGGAAGTTGTCTCCTGTGCCAATGAGTTCAAGGCTCTTCCTCATCTTTTCTTCTAAGAGATTTAGGGAGTCCAATTTTAAATTGAGGGCTTTAATCTATTTGGACTTTAGTTTCAAGAAGGGTGATAAATACAGGCCTGTTTGCATTTTTCTACATGTAGCCATCCAGTTAGGCCTGCACCTTTTGTTGAAGATGCTATATTTTTTCCATTGTATGGATTTGGCCTCTTTGTCAAAAATCAAATACCCATAGATGTGTGGGTTTATTTCAATTACACTGATCAACCAGCCTATTTCATGCCAGTACCATGCTATTTTTATTATTGTTGTTCTATAGTATACAGCTTGAGATCCGGGATAGAGATTCCTCCAGAAGATCTTTAATTGTACAGGATTGTTTTTGCTACTCTGCATTTTTTTGTTCCTCTATATGAAGTTGAGAATTGATCTTTCAAGTTCTGTAAAGAATTGTCTTGGAACTTTGATGGGAATTGCATCGAATATATAAATTGCTTTTGGTAAGATGAACATTTTTACTATGTTGATTATCGTGATTCAGGAACATAGAAGGCCCTTCAGACTTCTGAAATCATCTTCTATTTCTTTCGTTAGAGACTTGAAGTTTTTTTCATATAAGTCTTTCACTCATTTGGACAGAGTTACACCAAGGTACTTTATAACATTTGTGGTTATTTTGAAGGGTGTAGTTTCCCTAATTTCTTTCTAAGCCCATTTGTCATTTGTATACAGCAGGGCTACTGATTTTTTGAGTTGATTTTATATCCAGCCACTTTGCTGAAGGTGTTTATTAACTACAGAAATTTCTTGGTAGAGATTTTAATTGACCTGCATTGAGGTACAAGCCAAAATATATAAAAGTTGGCTAAGTCAAGAGTAAAGTTGCCTTTCTCCCACATTAGTGCTAACAACAGTACATTTTTGGTCTCTCGTCCTCAAACTCATATAGTCTAATTGGCCATTTTTTAAAAAGTCTGAGCTGTGTGCCTGGACATACTAATTAGCATCAACAAAACTTCCAATTTAATATATATTTTACAAGAATTACTTCTCTATTTAGTTATCTGTTTGTTTAGTGTGTGTGTGTACACTCACCTGTTTTCATATTTGTATAGTTGCATTCAGAGTAAAAAAAAAAAAAAAAAAAAAAAGGAATTCGCTCCCATAGATGTAAAGTAACATTGAGTTTTAAGCCACCAGACATAAGTGCTAGGAACTGCATTTCAGTCCTATCAAACATGAACAAATGCCCTTAATTATTGTGGCACTTATATAGTGACTTATTTACATATACATTTTCCTTGTATGTCCAGGAAAGTCCATGTAGTTATATACCATGGGAAGATGTGTATTTCATTTAATCCTGAGGTCACACATTCATCTAAGGTTCTTCCATGCCATCTCTCAATATTCTTGTTGAATACATGTCATAAATATTAGTGAAAAACAACTTTGATTCCAAGAGAAACTTTTGAAAGGAAAATATGGTGGATTTACATTTTTTGCCTTCCTTGCCCATCATCTTGCTAGCCATGTCTGAATGATGGATTTTGACCAGCAGGCTGACCTGTGCTTTCCAGGCATGAACTGGAGGAGGGAAGGTAAACTAAAGCTTCAGGCACCTGAGTAAGCAGGTCCAGGGAATTCCTATCAAAGTATCTCTATTGGAGGATGCTACACTTTCAGCTTTTATCTGTAATCTGCACACACAATCTTGTCTCCATAGTCAAAGAGACTTCATTTAACAATGAGCTCTTTGACATTTTAACTAATCATAGGTATATACCAATGTGTCAGATCAGCTTAAAACAACTCATTTCAGCCTGGATTATTTTAATACATTTTTATCTTATACAAGGTAAAGAAGCTGAAGCTTGTTCTAAACCTGGTTTTCTCAGTTATCTAGAAAAAGGCTTCATTGTTGTTTGTTTTATTTTTGATATAATAGTGGACTCTAGCAATTCCATGCTAAAGATCTCAGATTAGAGTTACCAATTAAAGAGTGTAATCCTGACCTCCGGGCCTCAGGTCAGGGCAAGTATTTAAAGTGGAGACATGTCTACTGCACTGCCCTGAGAAATATTTTACCCACCAAGGCAGCAGTGGCCCAGATTCACAGAATAACTCCTTGTATTGTGTAGACTTTGCACCTAGCAAAGAATGCAAATTCCAATTGATTGATTAAACCCATTTAGACTGGTTCACTTGCAGATGGCTCCAAGAGGGAAAACATAAAAACTAACAAAAACAAAAAGAAAATCCAAGTTCTTTCACATCAACAGATTGTGGATGTTGTTCTGCGGAGAGGGCCATATTCTGTTTGGTCAACCCTCTTCCTTTCTTTAAAGCTTCCTTAAAGGCTGTAACTATTTCCCCTTCACAATTTGTAAAGAGTTCAATATAACATAGGCAATTGTTCCTAGTAATTTTTAGTTTCAAGTCAATGTCTTGATTCCTTTCTCTCTGATCCAATAAACACAGAACAATGGAACAAGATATCATGTAGGCACTCCAGTCAAAATGAACATGGTTGTGCCCATCATTTCAGGAGAGGTGGATCCACTCCCAAAGCTGCTGAACTTATGAGTTATGAGCATACCCAGAGTAACTCAGATTCTTTATCTTAAAGATGAAATTGGACACAAGGCTCATTCGCCTTAAAGAAAGTCAGAATGAACCTATACCTCAGTCTGGGGTGATGAACTTATTTTAAAGATACTTTTGTCCCCTGGTCTATCAAATTTTTGAAAAGAAATGGGCATCAAGAAACTAGAAATTCTCCAAGAATAACATGCTGAGATAAGGAAAAGTTTGAAGCTTGGTGCCACCCAGAGAGGAACTTACTTACTTTACAAAAGAGAGTCCACACAACTATGAAAAATTGTCAGGCTCTGTTACTGAAGTGACTGGAGCTCAGACAAAGATGGGGTTGTGTTGGACAGGACTACTTTAACCTGCACTGTTTGCATATAGCTATCCTCAGCCGTCTATTTCTATTTTAAGTTCACTGTAAGATTGGGAGCTCTAAGAATGGACTGGGGCAGCTTAGATTACTGGCTTTCTTTGTGCCTTTTCTCAATGTAGGCATGTTGAATCCATGTCTTTCTTGTGCATTTAACTACTAGTTTGGCTACTCTAATTGGCTTCCTAAAGACTAGGGAGGACATTTGGCTTCATAAAGCTCACATAGTAATTTTAAGTTTGGTAACAATTTGAGTCTGACTACTCACAGTAGCTTCAAAAGAAAAAGGTATTCTTGAAAACACTGCATTGCCTGGGCAAACTCAGGCTTCAATTCTTTTTGGTCTTCATGACTTAAGTCCATTCTAAGTATTTATCAATGTTGGGTTTTAATTCTCTCTCAAGATCACTTTCAAAGTAGAAATGGAAAAATAAAAAGAGAAGGAAAATGACTGCTAGTCCACGGAGTTAGAGTTCTCGTTTTCATTGTTTTTCTCATGGTGGTTTCTGTTTCTCAAGTGAAAACTAAAATTAAACAAAACACCAACAATAAGAACATCTTATGTTAGTTCCTTTCTTCAAATAATGTGTTTATTTACCTAATACAAATAAAATAATAGCTATTGCTAAGGTTACACTCATATGCAAAGGGGAAAAACTCTTTCGAGCTAAACTTTTATGGCTAACCCTGGGTCCCTCCCTTGCCTTTCACAAAGTATAGATTGAAAAGTATATATTTCTCTATGTTTATCAGAATGGTTAGTGTGTGTGTGTGTGTGTGTGTGTGTGTGTGTGTGTGTGTGTGTGTGTGTATTTGTCACTCATATATTACAATATGAGTTTTTAAAAAAGATTTATTTATTTATTTTGTATACAGTGCTCTGCCAGCATGTACATCTGCAGGCAGAGGAAGACATGAGATCACATTATGGATGGTTGTGAGCTACCATGTGGTTGCTGGGAATTGAACTCATGACCTCTGGAAGAGCAGAGAGTGCTCTTAACCATCGATCCATCTCTCCAGTCCCCACAATATGAGATTTTTAATAGAAATAACTTTGCCATATTTCTTTCTGTGCTGAAAATGTGCTACAGAAGATGAAACTAACAGTTGTTGAAGTCTAAAATGCAATTGAATTTGATATAATCTGAACAGAAAATCTCAAGAATTGGTGTAAATTTTTCTAAAAATGGGTAAGCAAGTGGAAGAACGGGTTGCCTAATCACTCAGAAACTGTATGCTTTCTTTAAAAAGAATTGTGTTTCAGAAGATTATTGCATCTTTAAAATAGTAACCCACCTCACCAATATAAAGACCTGGTTACTGAAGTGATGAATGAATTCTTTCCTTTATTCTTCCAACAAATTCTCATTACAAGCCCCATACAGATATACTCAGCTAGGCACCCTGGGGGCTTGAGAGGCAGAAAACTGTGTCCTGTATTACTGACTTTCACATGGTGTAAGTCAGAACCAAAGGCCTATTGGAGGCAGCAACAAATTTTAGCTTAAGGCAGAATATGGATGGTCAGTTGGTGCTCAGGAAAAATGTTCTTCAATAGGGATCTGGAGTGGACACAATGCCTGGGAATATGGTTTTCCAATAAAGAATGAAGACCTAAGAAGTTTAAGGCTGGTTCTGATTGAGAGAAGATGTGTACATCTGTGTACACACACCTCTTTGAATGCAGACAGAACCCAAACTGGCTGGCACATGAAAAATGGTACTATCCTAAAAATCAAAATCAAAAGATTCGGGCTCAATTTTCAATCAATAGCAACTGAGTGATTAAGTTATGGGAAACCCTCAGTGTTACTTTAGACTGTGAAGGCTCCTACTGGATAGAGTGAGAGGGTCCATGGCTAGGTAACAAAGGTGGCAAACGTCTAAGATGTCTACCTTCTTACTCACCCTCCTGACTTGAGACAATAGCTTGACAGCTTAACACAAAGTCATGTTGGATTTTGTCTTCCACCACTAGCTCCCTGCTGACTTCATGGCCAGATCAGGACGTGCTACACAACAGTTGTGGGGCAATCAACGATCTATTTTTCTTCAAATTGAACAACTTAAGTTAGGTTATAAAAAAAAAAAACACATACCCTGGAAAAAAAGAGGAGTTTTGTCTGTTCTGAATCTGATTTGTGGCAGGTATTTTATGTGTGTCTGCTGCATGTGTGTGTTTCCTTACCCCCAGTAAATGCTTTGCTTCAACTTCTGATTTTTTTCTGTTACCATTTGTGCTATTTGAGATTTCTCTAATGCTACATATTCCACTATAGATTTTCCCTGCATTTTAATTCTTTAAGTGGCAGACAAAACAAAAAACAAAAAGAAAAAAATATCCTAATCATGGCCCTTAGACTCCATCACTAACACCTGATACACTACTGAACACACACACCAAACACACACAAACACACACACACACACACACACACACACACACACACACACACACACACACACACACACACACACACATGGTATCAAGAAGTCCCAGGTTCCTATGCTTCTCCAAACAACAGCAGAGATAACATGAGCACCATATCTTTGCAATAAGGAGAAAGATGTATATGGAAGTTATTAAACATTGATGTAGGTGAACAGAGAAGAGATGAAATTTATTCTTTCTATTTGTTTGGTTCTGATGCTCACCTGTCTAGCCTGGGGGCAAGGGGATGGGACTTTATAGGTCTTTTTATAAGTAATTCTAAGACTGTGCCTCGGATTCACTACGGCACATACTGCAGGTGTTCCTGGAGTCACAGACCAACTTTTATGAAATCTCATTCTGTTATAGCCCTAAGAGGATTACACATAAGGTTCAGAAGACACTTATTTGAAGACAGGAACTGAGCAGTGAAAGAACAACTCCCTTTGCAGACTTGGTATGGTGTCATTTGAATCTATTATGATATGTGATGGTGATTTTGTTCTGATACAAGTACCCAACTACAAATCCAGAATCCCACTTTTCTCCCAACCTAATGACACGGGGTCATGAGTCAGGCTTCAGAGCGCTTTCTTCAGGTTATTCAAAGCTAGGACAAGAGCCAGGGGAGCACGAGGGATCAGTTGTCCTTGGGACTCAGGGCTGAGACTCTTACATTTCTTCTGCTGCTGAAGAGGGATCTCTACTTGGGTATTGAAACTGCTTTGAGTCCAACTACAGAGGGATTCAGGGAAAGGTGGACATCTTGCAATACTTGTGTCTAAGGACAAAATAGCAGGATAGAACACAGGAGCATACAATTCATTGTAGGTTTTGTTTTACTCATTTAATTTTAATTAATATAAAAATTAATGCCTTGTGCTTATCTATCTATTTATTTATTTATTTATTTATTTATTTTTACTATCTGTTATCTTCTGCTAAGTAACAAGGAGAACACCTGAATGACTGCCTGTGAAACAGACAGACAGTATTTGATCTTATAGTTAATTGTGTTTGTCCTTGTAAGTTATTTACTTAAAATTTGATGTAAATGTTTAAATTGTTAATGGGTCGAGGATCTTATATTTTAAAAACAGACATCAGAGAGCTTTGTGGGTGTATTATAAACATCATTAAATTTGTTGGCAAACCCTATAAAATGAAAAATGCCTGGGCGATCAACACATTTTTCAACTGAGAGCATGCCTGCATCCGTAGTCCAGGGACATGTGAGAAGCCTATGAGTTTCTATACCATCTGAGACCAGGACTAGAGCTGCCTCCCAGGGAGCCACGGT
Organism: Acomys russatus; assembly: GCF_903995435.1. NCBI lineage: Eukaryota > Metazoa > Chordata > Mammalia > Rodentia > Muridae > Acomys > Acomys russatus. The sequence goes on along the minus strand of NC_067156.1, from coordinate 16,937,629 downwards.
GTGGGTTGGTCTGCTGAGTCATAAAGAAATGAAGAATAGAACCTTACCACTTACAGAAAAAATGTATCTTTTGTAGGACATTGTTAAGCACAACTCCATTTTTCTTGTTCTTTGGTTCTCTCTATCTCTGTCTGCCTCTGTTTCTCTGTCTGTCTGTCTGTCTGTCTGTCTGTCTGTCTGTCTCTCTCTCTCTCACTCACTCACTCTCTCTCAAAAGCCAGCAAATAAATAAAAAGGCAAAGTGGGCTTATGTGTGTCATTGTGATTTCCATTTTGGAGGGTACCCTCTGTCAGGATGAATTTAGCTTATACCTGTGGGCAGGCTCTGTGCAACACTTTCACTCCAGTTTGCCTATACAACCAAAAAAACCATTGCCAGTGACAGAGAAAGATATTGAAGAAACACTTATGACCAAAAGAGATTGTCAGGAAGGCTCCCAGTATTTGAGGTGTCATTTTTATAGTTTGAGACAAGCAATGTTCTGTTTCTTTTCTAGATGAGTTGGGGAAAATTTGGATCTCTGCTGGATACTCTTTTCTTTTTTTTACATCTAAGAAAAATTGAGCCTTAAGGTAAAGGAGAAAGCTGTAGTCTCTCTCTCTCTCTCTCTCTCTCTCTCTCTCTCTCTCTCTCTCTCTCTCTGTCTCTGTGTGTGTGTGTGTGTGTGTGTGTGTCCTCATCAGTGACTAGATTCCAAAGTTTTGTTCTATTGGAACTTACAATGTATATGTATGTTTTCTCTTTAAGCCAGCATGGGACCCAGATAATCAGGTCAGGATGAGTTTTAGTCCCAGGGCACAACATCATAAGATTTAAATAAAATCCCTTAAGTCACTTGTCTTTTTTCCAAGGAAGTTCTGAGGTGGGGGGATGTGCTCTTTGCACTCAGTTCCTTTGCTTTTGAGAATTTTTTCTTCCTCGGCTGTTCTTTCTTCACTTTTCCTTTTGTTTCTCTTAGTTCCGTTCTTTTTTTTTTTTTTTTTGATCATCTTTCCCCATAGTTTTTCTTAAATCTTCTCTGTAGCATTTTTTTAAACCTGAGATTTCACTTTTTAAACCTCTTCAATCATCTCTCATATAATTTGCAATAATAACTCCCCCTTTGAAACATTCCAATGAAAGACAATTGTTTTCAGCATAAATGAAAAGATGACCCAAAGAAAATGGAAGTAATGGCTGAGAGAAAAGTAAATTTCAAAAAAAAAAAAAAACTTTTAAGTATACATCACAGTCAAGGTGAGCTTGGGGCCATCATTGTAACCTGTTATACTTAGAAAGTTCTTCTGCTTCTTGCTGGCATAGTTGATGTGACCATGACACAGGTTTCAGCATGTGTAAATGGCATGGAGGTTGTTAGGAACAAATTATTTAAGGACTAATGCTGTTACAGTGTCTCATGTTCAAAGTGGAAAGCTCAGTCATTCTATGTGAGCATGAGGGCACAGCTGCAAGCATCCGTACAAAACTCGTAGAGGGAATGTTGCAGGGATAGCATTTCCTTCAGGCTTCTAATATATGAAGACTGTTTCCTACAACATATGTAGTATGGCTGAGTCCAAGGACTAACACAGCATAAGCTATTAGTATTCAGAGATAAGAGTGTAGAGGCTCAAAAGAAAAACTGAGAAAGGAGGTTAAATTGTTGCCACTTTAAGGAATATTTCCCCAGGAATATGAGAGATGGTTAAAATGGATCCAGTATTTTGGATGAATGTGAAAAGTGCTAATTCCTGTTGTCCACGCACATGACACAATTAAGATCCAAAAATATACTTTAGAACATTTACATGTGGTATTGTAGCTAGCCAAGAGGAAAACATGCCATGTCAAAATTTTTTTCGATGATATGAAATCAGTGTTAGCTCAAACCCAAGGCCTGAGCCAAGCTAAGGAATGAGGGAACTTGCTACTTTCTGGTGCTACAGAACAGACAATGTACTTTCCTTTATTCTCACCTTCTATCTGTTAAATCCTCATTTATCACTTAGCTGCGTTAAACTAAGTAGAGACTGATGTTTGTTTTCAAAACAAGCAATTGTACACATGCAAAACTGCACAAACATGGAATATAGAAACTAATACCTGGTCACATTATTACTAAACAATTTATTTTAGACAAGCAAGACTTAGATTCAGTCAGATAGACCTGTAGAGTGAGGTGTGGTCTCTCACACCACATCTATATTGAGCAAGTCAGAAGCCACAACCGATAAGGAATATTAAAAACAGAAATTCCTTGATAAATTTTGCTGTAGGAAGGCAATCCTCTACTGTCCCATCAAGAGAGAAAAAAAAAACTGTGGAGAAGGTGTGAGTTTACCCTATATAAAAGCAAGCAAGTTTGTATACTGTGATTTCATGAAGACTGAAAGAAGTAACACTGTTATTGAGTAACAGACAAAACCCATAGGGCTAGGGATGTGACTTCACTGCTAAAAATACATATTGCTCCTTAAAATGATTAAAGCTCACTTTCCAGTGCCATGCCAGATGGCTCAAAAATCACTTATAACTCCAGCTGCAGAGGATCAAACCATCTTCAGGCCCCGGTGGGCACAAGCACTCATAGGTACCCTTACACAGGCACACATAATTAAAAATAAAATAAATCTTATTGAAAATCTTCATAACAGCAGTAACACTAATAGTACCTGTATTTCTTATGAAGGATCCCTAGGGCATAGTTTTTGCAGGGGAAGTAAAGGAAGGCATACAACTTTTTGACACATCATGGCTTGCAACTTAGCAGCATCCTTAGCTTGGGGAAGCCAAATATTTTATAAGGGACATTAAGCAAGTCAACCATGAGCTCCAGACAGAGATATTATCTTTATTGTACTAGACATCAAACACTGAATGCTCTTTTCCCTGGAGAAAAGCATTATATGTAGCTTCAAGGAAGTGTGCAAGCTATTTTTTCTAGAGTGAGACACAAACCCTAATTTCAAAAGCAAATTATACACATGTCTTTGAAAATATAATCCAGGACAAGAGTCTGTGTATTTGCTGATAACATGAGAAAAATCCATGATATTTATACAGTTTCATCTCCCCAACATATGCAACCATTGTTACATCTTGAATTTTGGAACATCTTCCTGTGAGTAAACAAACTCCATCAACTTCTTTAATCAGTCTCAAAAAAAATGTATTCATGATCTAAGCAACAGCATTCCAGCAAGCAAGGGAGTGTCAGAATCAGTGATTAACACCAAAAATGTCCCCATGTTCTTACTTTCAACCAGAAACAATGATTAGGAATCACAGGAGTCTTTTTCACAAAACGAGATGTAGAGGCCTATAGATTTCTATATATTATCATTTCCAATTGGCATAGGGCATCATTGTTCCTAAGTGGAGTGCATTAAGCATCACAATTTTGACCTTCAAGTAATTCTTATGACACTACAATACCTAATACAAGGATGGTGATGTGGAGGCAGCTAGGCCAAACATAATGTCTTTGATCACTTCAGATAAAATCCGGGACAAATTGTACATTATTATTTCTGATTAGATCAACTCCACTATATAGGCAGCATTCACTGGATACCAATGAACAGCGGAGTAAGAAAATGATGTCTGTAGTAATTAGAGACAATTTAAGACCTAAATCTGATTGAATTCAGAAGGACATTTGCTTATGAACTTCCTAGGGACATGCCAAGTTCAGAAGTTACAAATAAACTTGATATCCAACCTCTATAATTGAATTTTTTGTTCTGCCAATATTGATAACTACTATTACATGAGTTCCTAGGTTTCTCTGTTTTAAGAAGAATGTACATACAATATCATGCCAATCAAGACAAGTATTATCCCATACTGCTGATAAGGAACTCTGATTAAAAGAAATATCAGTGACTTTGAGTACAAGTGTGTCTAAAATCCTGCTATTAGACATAAAAGAAAGATTCCTGTCTGAGACACATATTCCTAAGAGGAGAGAACTTCTAGGTAGCCTTTATTATTCATGGACTTAGAGTTCAGGTGCAATCTTTCAGGTGTAACAAAAATGATTTCATACAAAATGTGTTTTAAAACATCCAACAGATTGATTTTGAAAGGAAGAGAATATAGGGAGAGGGGTTTGAAAATGAATGCATATCTAAGATAGAAAAGACTGTGGTGAACACTGTAATGTAAGTACAAAAGACAGCAAACGAACTCCCAGGGAGGAAAGAGACAATGCAAAGATTAGATTTGGCCCAAATCCTAGATTCACCTAATCACATCCTTTTAGGATATGAGGTACACACAATGACTCCAGCCTGGAAGCGCAGCTTTCACTCTGATGGAGTAGGCCATTAAAGCAGGCCGAGACTGGCTCCTTTTATTTTCAGAACAATGTTGACCCAAGTCCAGTGAGATCCATCAACATCCCATCTCTGCTGACTCATTTGGCTGCAAAAAGAGATGCACAAATCAATTTCAATAGAAAAACCAGAAAGGCTCCCAAAATAAAGGGGAATGGAAAGAGAGATCCATAGGATTTCCAGTACCATAAAAACAAACATACAAACAGAGAAATAAATAGAACCAAAAAAGGGAAGGCCAGGTTAAAGAAAATATCTTTAAAAGTCAGCTGGAAGTTTTCTTTCCTTGGAGATAAAAACAAGACCCAAGTTACCTAGACTGAGTGAAATAAACAGCATGTAACTTTCTGCCTCTGGTGACGGTGAACGAGAGGCTGTGAAACTGTGAGGAGGCTGTGACTGGCTTTCTGACCCTTGTCTGTATGCCTGGCTCCTGTGTCTTACAGCCAAGATTCACTATTGTAGAATCTGAAGGGAGGCACACAACGCACAGTGTGAGCTATCGTGGACACCATTCAGCGAAGGATGTGCAGATTGGTAGATATTACCCCCAACACCCGGGATTCCAGCTAACTCAATTGTTAGCCACTCACCCTTCATGCCTTCTACGTTTTAATTTGTTTATCTTGTGTGGTCATTAGTTTTGTCTAGATTTTATATTTATTATTATGTATTGTACCTCTGACATTTGAGTTTGGAGGCGATTGTTTATCATATGCATTGATTCTCCGAGGCCCTCAAATATGCCATAATCAATGCTAACAAGATAGTAACTACAAATAGTTATTATTTGTCTGTCTTGTGACATATGCTCTCTCATTTTTATGCACTCTTATGTTCGCATTTTCCTGGAGACTCCTTCATACTCCTTTCAACTCTTTACTCCTTAATGCTATTGAGCCAAAGCCCTTGTACCTCTTTGGAATGAATAAATAAAGAATGAACATAATGGATGATTTAAATATCTCTCTCTCTCTCTCTCTCTCTCTCTCTCTCTCTCTCTCTCTCTCTCTTTCTCTCTCTCTCTCTCTCTCTCTCCCTCCCTCTCCCTCTTTCTCCCCGCAGGCCTTAAAGATACAAACTTTATTTTTTCCTCATGCCCATATTTTGAACATCTAGTAGAAATCACTACAGCTATCATACTTTCTCTTAGACTTTAATTAATGAGGACCTTGTCTCGAACAAGAGAAATGTGTTGTGGATGTTGTAAGTTATTTGTTTGGTCTACTTAATATTGTAGTTTTTTGCTGCATCTGAAGTTTCCACATTACTTTTGATTGAGGCCAAACCAGGGAACACTTAGACTTTGGGTACTCAGTTTTCATGACCACACTTTACTTGTAAAGAAGAAACTCTAGAAGCCAGAAGAGCAGTGGACTGGCTACGATCTATTGTTCTGTTTTGCCTCACTTTTTATTTTCAAAGTATAATCATTTCTGGTCTCTGTACCATAGCTCTATGGTCCAGTAAGTCTGTGGAAGAGGAGCAATCAAATATTCAAACCAAGACAACACACTATATACTCTCCATCTTTTCTCTCTACTGTATAGTCTTGCTACAGCCTACCTATGAAAAAATACCTATGAAAAATAATATCGAACATAACATATAATAATATAATTAATGCAATACAGCACAAGATAATCTGATATAAAAAACATTAGCTTTGTGTGGTCAAACTTTCATTAGCAGATATGACTCAAGTTCTGCCTAATGCTAATTTTAAAAAATGCATGCATTTGTGTACAACAACTAAATAGTAGTGACCTACATAAGGGATGTGTCTGGCTTTCAGAACACAGTCATAGTCTGTTAAATGCTCAGGCAGAAGCCAGCCTACCAGAGCAAGGTCTCACATATGATGTTTGATTGCACTCAAACCTCACATTTGGTTTTCAGCAGATACAAGTGGAAGAGGAGAAGGAAGAAAGTCATATTTCTCTGCAGTATCATGGAAGATGACAGCCAGTTGGTTGGTGAATTAATTCAGAACATAAATGAGCCATTATCCAAAGTAAGCCTCACTTTGCAAAGTTTTACTATGGCATATTCCACAGGGCCAAGATACAAAAATATTTTTAAGGAAATGATGAACCCCAAACTAGAATACAACCAGGCATATTAGCAGTCTAGATTAACTTTGTTAGATGTCTAGTCTAGGGAATGGAAGATTCAACCTTTAAATAAATACACAATAAAGACAGCACACTCTTACTATCCAGTTACTGGACTGTAGCAGTAAATGAACTGAATAAAATTTGATGGCTTTCTAACATGCTGAGAGCTTTGCAGAGTCTTCTGCCTTGTCGCTTAACAACATTTTGCAGTCTGCTATCGGTGAAACTAATAGTGCAGATGAAAATTTCATGAAAAATTTAGAATCTGCATTGGTTTTATATTATGTCAGTAGAATGGATGAAGATCATATTTTGGCATTAACAGCTAATGGTGAGAAAAGGGGCCAGGGCTGGTTGCTCGTTTTGGCCTTAAAATTGATGTTTTTTTAAAGAGCCAGCTGTAATTATGATATTTGAATGTCATAGTCATTAAACTGATGAAATATTTAAAAAGAAGGTGGATATGTCAAAGAGTTCCTCTGGGTGTTCACGCATTTTAGTTGTATTTTGCCAGACAAGGCACTTCTTGCAGACTGCGGGATTAATCACATGACAGAGTAGATATTCTGTGTTACTGTTCCCCAGCAAGGTCAAAGTTTCCCAGACAGAGCAGTTAAGAGGTTGTCATAGAGGAAAGGTGGGGAGGAAATGTAAAATGATGAATCATATTGCAAATGCTGAGAGAAATTGTTCCCACTTTTGAAATAGATTACTTTGTATCTTCTATTTGAGTTTTTATAATAACCTCTTTATCAACATTGTTGCCTCCCACCTTGATTGCCTTCAACAGAGGATTTTGATAAGAGAGGAATATAATTTGGAAAAGAAAATGTTATTAGGATGATATCATGTCTATGAGAAAAATATTCCATTTAAGAGACAAACAACTTTGCTGGCAAACATTTTCCTTGAACCAAACAAGTTAATGAACAACCTTTATTTTCTCATTTCTCTCTTCCTTGTATTTTGCTTGTTTTCGGTGATCTCATTCTTTAAGGGTTTGTAAAATGATTTTCGTCCTAGATCTATTTAATAAATTTTTCATTGGTTTGGTTTAGATTGAATATATGCCACTAATTTAAAAAAAAAATACATTTCCAGGGATCTTTTATACCAGTTTTAATTGGTGCCTATTAAGTTCAGCAAAGGTGCATGATATGTAGATTCATGAACATGAATCTGATACAACCTTTTACCTCAGGATAATTTAGTTAACAGAATACATCACCACAAATATATCCTACAAAGCTCAGGTAAATACGTTTGAATCTTGCAGGGTTTGTTGTACTTTTATAATTAGCATTATTGAGACATTTTTTTCTATATGACGTTGAGTCATCTTCCTCAATTATGACAGTTCCTGCCTTTCTGAAGAACTGGTACAGCCCACAGTTTCGGTGATGTGACTTCTCCCATCTACACTCATGTTTATAGTTGACCCTTTAATCAGAGATTAAAGTAATTGTAATAGGAGTTATATTTTAAGTCAGGACCCAGAAGCTCTATGCTTTGTGTGGACTTGGGGTGTATGTTTATAGGGGAGGTTGATGGTAATTTTCTTCTAGGCTTGGATTGTCTAGGGAGGCTGTGGAATGCTCCAGCGGTAAGGTTAATAAACAGTTCATTTGCAAGTGACACACTTTCTTCTCCATGTTTTTGGAAAGTGGCTACAGAGGAAGGAATCACTCAGTACCCTTGTCAACATGCTACCAAGAGAATGAGGTTTAAGCCAAACTTCATTACACCAGTCTTTTTTCATTTGTTTTTTTTTCTTCTTAGATTTGACCCTTAGATTCTTGGTAAGTAGGTGTTCTTTTATTATCTTAAGAAAATAAAAAAAAATAATAAAAATAAAAAAAGAAAATAATACAAAACACATCTATTCTTCGTATGAAAGGCTATAAATTCCTAACTCGTTCCTTTAGTTGTTTACTGGTAACCCCACTTCGTGAATTAATGTTCATCTTTCCAATGCTTCAAATTTCCTTTTCATTCACACTCCCTCATGTACATACATACTGGCCATACACACTTTCATAGTGAAGGAACACCAGGTACCAGTCAGATTGACAACTTGTTCATTAATTTCTATTAGGGCTTAGTTTTCTACAATACTATTTACATTCATACTGATTTTATAACACTAAAAAACCAGAAATGACTTACACATTTCACTTTTGTGTGACTGTTTTAGAAATGTTACCTACATACCCTGACAGGAAACCTTGACTAGAGTTTAAAAGAGTAGAATTACAATAGAAATACTGTTTTATTCCTTATTTCTGAGCAACCAGCAGTCTGCCTCTTTAACTTTCATCGATACATCTATCTTTTCTTTTTTCATTTTAAATTAATAAGCACATTGTAGATTTGTTATGTTCCATTGATTTTAGGTACTAGATGTGGCTCAGTCCTAGCCTCTCTTGCCTTTTTAATGAAACATAACTTCAAGTTCAAATCTTGAACATGCTATAGATGGGCAACTTGCCATCTAGTGTAGGGGAATTATAAGTTTATACTCTCTGTCTACCTATTTTAGAGTTAATATTATATATGGTATATATAACATTGCCTCAACCTGGGGACTTTCCTGCTTCCAAAAAATAATATACCTGTAACATATATTTTCTACCTGTTCAGTGTGAGTCTACATGTTTTTCAGTCTCGCTTAGTTTAGAGGAACACATCACACCCCTATGTTTTTGTAAAGTGGGGAAATAAAGTACTTTAATAGGAAAAGAGTCAAATAACACCCCAAACTGGCATTTACCTTTGACAAAGCTAGGCACAGGGGGACAGCGGGTAGACAAAGACTTATACTTACCTTCTAGAAAATTTCCAAATCACAAGAAACAGTATTTCTTTGGAATTTCATCAATCAATATTTACAAGATTCCCATGAAATGCTTAGAACTGAGACTCCATGCTGAACAAGTCAAAAGTGGCTGAAATTCACCTGAGGATGAATGTTGCAGGTACTAAATTATCTATGGGCTCTAGTCAAGCAACTCAATACTCAATCTGCTCAGAGATCAAAGAAATAAAAATCACATAAGGAATTCCAGTTTGAAAGAATATTTTCTTTCTAATTTCTGATGTACAATGGCTGGCCACCTGACATCATGTCACAACGGCTTAACTCCCTGGCTGCAACAGGCCTGTTGTGCCATATCAGTAGAAGAAATGTACAAAGAGATGTGGTCCTCAATCAGATTTCCCTGGTATCAGTCTGGACAGCAAGCAGTCATTCCCAATTGAGCAGGCAGATGGAGACCGAGCAGATTAATAAGTGGATCTTCTTTATCTGAAGAGCTGGCAGGCATCATGGTTCGCCAGGCACCTGAGTTATATTTTTAAATAGGTCAGCACATCGAGCGTTTACAAAGGGAAAATGGAGTTAGTGGGAAGATTGGCACCAGTGGGGAGTACAATGTGGGGGGTGGAGCTCAGAGTGGGCTTTGATAGAGTCTGAGGATTTGGTGAATGGAAACGAAAGAATACTTTTTTCTTGCTTTGCCATGTTGCTGGAGAAAACAGAATGAAGAATGAAAGCACACAAAGCAGACCAGGGAAATAATTTGAACCTGGGTAGGCACGTTCAGTTTTTAAGATACCCAGCATCACCACTATGACCACTGAGCAAACATCAGCATAAAATCAAAAGGCAGATAATTGTTTTGTTTGATTTTTTTTGTCTTTGTAGCTTAACTGGTACAAGACATATTAGATATAATGCTGAAAAGAGAATTCTTCAAAGTGACAAAATAGTATATATCTCAGTTTTAAATGGTAACAGCAATATATATATACATATATATGTGTTTGTGCATTGATGCACACATTTGCACTAAAACTCCCCATTTTATCAGAAAATTAGGCTCAGAAAAAAGCAAAATAGCTGTGAACAAAGGAAACATAAACAAAACATGAACTAACATCCTTGTTGATATTATCAGTTTTATTACTTTCTAACTGCTACATATTTTAACGTAAAAATATACAATGTATTGATGATAATGTACAATATGTTTAAGTAACATCCCATAATGTCTTATGAATACAGACATGTTTTTGCATTGTAGTCAAGTGTCATATATAGCCTATGCATTAAATATTTACATGTCCATTTGGTTAATCACTAAAAACAAAGCAAACAAACAAAAAAGCAAAACACAAATCAGAGAAATATCATCACTCCTATTTCCATTTGGGGGACTTCCAGACTTGGAATTATACAGAGGGAATAATTGAGTCTTTAACTGGACTAACAGGACTGAACACTTCAGATACAGTATTCCAAAATCCCCACACTGACTGAGCAACAGAAATCAGGGTTTATTATTTAACCACTTACTGTCCATATAGGAATGGAACATGGAGAATGAAAATAGTTAAAATGTGTAACTTTTTGTAAAAGAGAAATCGTCTTTCTTACTTTTCTTTCTTTATAGAAGAAGAGGGTTCTTGGGACTGTGCCATGTAACCCAGATTGAACAAGGCAAGAGACAGTGACTCTCACTCACAGGGTTTTGTCTTAACACTTGATTTGACAGCTGGAAGTCAAACTCCATTTGCTTGTGTGGTTTCCAAGGGTAAATAAAAAAGGCATTTGAAAAGAATAATTTGCAACCTCTGGGGAGCAGAGTGTATTGATTAGGAAGAAATGTGTGAAGCGAAGGAGCAAATTTCTCCTAAAATCAGACTCAAGGAAAGTTAAACAGCAAGGCAGAGATGAAGTAACAACTACTCTTAATTTGGAAAGGACTTAAAAGTTCCTCCAAGTTTTTAAATCCTCTGATCATGGCACCTTAGATTTTGGCCAGGACTCAATGATTCCCAAATGTTAATTACAAGACTTTCTCTCTCTCTCTCTCTCTCTCTCTCTCTCTCTCTCTCTCTCTCTCTCTCTCTCTCTCTCTCTCTCTCTCTTTTTCTCTCTCTCTCTCTCTCCTCCGTTCTCTCTCTCGTCTTCCTCTCTCTCATTTCTCTCTCCTCTCTCTCTCTCTCTCTTCTCTCTCTCTCTCTCTCTCTCTCTCTCTCTCTCTCTCTCTCTCTGTCTGTGTGTGTGTGTATGTGTAAGCATTTTATATATTTGGAAGTTTGAAGGGTGATTATTGATATTGTTTTTGGTGCTGGCATGTATAACAATTTGGCAGAACTTTGAACTTCCTAATAGCCAATCAAGAAATCGATGAACTCTGAGAAAGTAGGTACAAATGGGGCAAAGCTTCCTGCAGTTGTTTACCATCATAGAGAACAAGAACAACAAAAATGCTGGCCACTGCTATAGGATATGTGACGGGTGCACAGACCATATTTAAAAGTTCACTCTGGGAAAGCTAGGGAGGTATATTAAACCTGAGATCTGTATTCATGTATCTATGGATGAGATTGAAAATGTGGGCATCTTTGCTTCAGTGTTCTGTATTCCTGGAGTTCTTGTTAATATTTTCATTCTTATTATTTCCATGCTGTAGTTAGTTTTCCATCACTACCTGATAGAGGGAATGTAAAGGAAGCAAGGCTTCATAGAGATCTTTTTTGTCATCACAGAAAAGACATGAATTCAGTCTATCTGAATGCTTTAGACAGACATTCAGTGAGAATGAGGACACCTGACACAAGATTGTACATATAGTCCAGGATGACTGGATTGTCTTGTACCAAGAAGAAAACAATCTTTGAACAAAGTGAAGATCATTCTGCAAAACCGAAATCTTAGTGACCTACCTCTACAACCTGGCATTATTTCCTAAGAATCCATAGCATTAAAAATATGCCATTTAGTAAACAGCATATGAACCTGTGTGATTTTTTTTCAGATTCACTCCTAACCATTAGTGCTTCTTGTGCATGCTATAATTTAGGGCACAATTGTAAAAATAATATACAAACATGCATAGATACCTACTCCATATTTTTACCAACTAGAGGAAAAATGGAAGAAATTCCATATCCTGTAACTAATAAAGTTTCTCTAAACATTAATGTGTAAACTAACATATGAGCATGACAGGAGTGTATGATTGTATGTGGGAGTGGGGGAGGGAGGGAGAGAGAGAGAGGAGAGAGGGAGAGAGAGGGAGAGAGAGAAGGAGGGAGGGAGAGAGAGGGAGAGAGGGAGATGGAGAGAGAGGGAGAGAGACAGAGAGAGGGAGATGGACAGAGAGAAGGAGAGAAAGAGGGAGGGAGAGAGTGGGAGGGAGAGAGAGGGAGGGAGAGAGATGGAGGGAGAGAGACAGACAGAGAGAGGGGGGCAGAGAAAAATGGAGGGAGAAAGGGAGGAGAGGGAGAGGGAGAGAGAGAAAGGGAGAGAGAGGAAGAGAGGGGGAGAGAGAGGGAGAGAGAGAAGGAGACATGGAGAGAGAGGAGAGGGAGAGAAGGAGAGAGAGGAAAAGGGAAAAAGGGAGAGGGAGGGAAAAGAGAGATATATGGGGAGAGAGAGTGAGGAAGAGAGAGGGGGAGAGAGAGGGGAGGAGAAAAAGAGAGAGAGAGGGAGGGAGGGAGAGAAAGAGGGAGGGAGAGAGATGGACAGAGAGAGGGAGAGAGAGAGAGAGAGAGAGAGAGAGAGAGAGAGAGAGAGAGAGAGAGAGAGAGAGAGAGAATGGGTTTCAATAGAACATATGACGGTTAGAAATATAAAAATAACAGACCTTCAACTACTTTAACATCATAATTTCATATATTTTATTCTTAATTTTTGTATCAATCCATGAAATGGTATGATTCATAAGAGAAGAATAAAGAAATGAGTAGCCTATGATTTAATGTGACATAGGGAGAAAATGCTCACACAATATAAACACTACATATGAAATATTATCCTATATTTTTGAGAGCTAGTCCAGGAAAAAATGCTTCTCTCGATTTCTCTAAAATTACCCCAGGCCACAGTAAGAACTGGCTCAGTGTTCCTATAGCCAACAAGGAAAATATTTTGGTACTGTTTAACAGACTCCTCTGATTAGTGGGACTATGGTTAGTGAGACTTACTGATACATCTGGATACACTTACTCTTTAATTTGCAGCCACTTTGTTGATTTCCTCTCTGTCTCCTATTTTACCCTTTCCATGTTCCAGCTTCTCTTTGCTTTAACAAACACGAGTTTCCCTCAAGTACAGTAAATTTTTCTACTCTGAAAAATATTTAAAACTGTCTCCAGTGTTTCTACATATAGGAAAATAGTCACAAGGACCCAGAAACATGCTTCAGAAAACTTGTGAGTTAACACAGGATTTAACTCACTCTTTTTTATAGCCAGCTACCATGGAGAACTATACTGGATGAGCTGACCAGCTCACGACTTAGCTTACAGTTGGCATTGACATTCGGGGGATGAAAGATTCCATGAAAGAAAAAAAAATGCTAATGCAAATGGGCCTCAAAAAGTTTTTAGAGAGAATTATTATATCATATAATTATTATTTTGCTCATCTAAAGTAATAAGTCCTCCCTCCACCCATGAATAAATCCTTTGAGTCCCTTCTCAGTTTTCTTTTTTCGGTTGTTTCTCATGGCATGAATGTCATTAATATATTTTTATTATCTTAGCAGTTATTAGAATAGTGGAACCATGGGACAGGCAGCTGCCCATGGAAGCTTTGGAATTTAGTCTTCTGTATAAATGTTGTGTCTGCATTTTATGCTTGACTTAAAGTAACACCTGAATATCTCTGTCCCCCACCCATCTGTGTGTATATACATGCTGCAATGTTTGTTCTTATAAATCTATAAGTAGTGATTTACCTATATCATCACTTCAGGTATTAGATTAGTAACTAGTGAAACTAATGTCAGCTTATTGGCAGTTGGTAAATGATAGCAATATGGCTAAGCTATCCAACAGCCATTGTCAAGTTAGCCTTCTGCTTGTTTTTTCTACTTACACGCTCCCTAATTATTTCGTCAATATTAACAACTGTTTAAATGACCTTCAAGAAGTTGATGTATTTATCAGAGTTCATGGTATTAAGAAAGAAGAGAAAGACATCATGACATGAATCTGGATAGCAAATTTGGCAAAGCTGGAAGTATGACAGGTTGCCTAGGGCCCTACCTGGGTCTTAACTAGAAGTGATAACAGCCTCCTGCACTTCTTTAACAACAGACCTTCACCATCTTCCCAGAATCGAAAAGCAGTTTTTATTTTTCTATGCTTTCTCTTGATAAATGATTCTGTTTTCTGCAACTTGGTCTGTAGAATGGCCAACATTAACAGTTCATTTGTTTAAACTAACAGACTGTGGTCAACAGATTCCCAAGGGAAGAGAGTCAGCCAAACAGGTCTAAACCACCATCATTTAAGAACACAATCAATTCTTTATCTTTTTCATAAAGTTCACATATGCATACATTAATCATCGTGGGCTGGCCCTGGGTAGGAAACTCATACCTAAGCAACTTCCCCTATACAATATATCTTTCCTGTTTAATGGCCTCTGCAGCTTAGATTTTATTGTGTGCTCGTTCATCTGTTGTTTTATGAGCCAGTCTGTGTCTTTGTGATGAACTGATTAAGCAACTGGTTTTGAAGTTAAATTCATAGGGAAGCTAACATTGCTTACACATCTACCTAAGGATTCTGGCCTATTAAGGTCCTGTGTCTCATCTAGTGTCTTGACCTTGGGTGAATAACAGCTTCTGGAAGAGCTATAGCCTGATTTTCATACATGAAAAAAATTGACTGAATCTACCTACAAGGGAAATTCCTGTGGTGTGTTCTTATATTGAGAGAGTTATGCATTGTAAAGTGATATGTATAGAGACCAGGAACTGCCCCAAAGATCAGATACTTGTCTTATGAAAAGAATGAGGGCAGAGCAGGAAAGAACATTTCCAGTATGCAAAAGTGGGACAAAGCACCCAGGAACAAGCTGGGAGTTAATGGAAGGATTCCAGAGGATTCTGAGTGGGATTCTATTTAGTGCATTAAACCAAATCCCATATTTGTTCCTATGCTTGGACTAGATGGCATTTCAACAGGAACCTGCAGGGTTAAGCCTTGTCTGACATCAACTCCTCTTTTTTTTTCTGGTCAGCCTAGTGAGATAACCAGTATAGAGTTTCATCTCCTTTCTTCCTTCTATCCTAAATTGTTTTCTTTGGTTCTGTTGAACTTTATTGGTTTTGCCTACAAATGGACATGAGCCTTTTAATGTAATGATTACTGTTTTCTAAGGTGTGAATATGGCCACAACTTCAAGTGTCCATATAAGTTAAAGAAAAGGTGCAGCCCTAATTATTAGACAGAACTTGACGTCAGAACAGGTGTGATTCTACTCTTCTAATTAAAGGTCAGCCATGCTCCGAGTTCAGAAATGACTAAGGTTTTTTCCTCACTAGCAAACATTTTAAAGTCCTTTGCCTTATATAATAGAAGTAAATTAACACACCTAGATGTCATATTCTTCATATGGTCTGTGGAAAGTGACCAGACTCTTCCCAATTCATTCTTACAAGTATTCAGTGTCACAGCCCACCTGGAAAAGAGCGTAGAATCTTTTTAAAAGCCTTTTAAGACAAATATGTTAGCTAAACAAAATCTCCTATTTTCTGTATTTAATTGAATTCAGGTTTCACTGACTACACAAAGAGAATCTTTCTTACAAAGATTCTCCTGTGTTTACAGATTACAATTAAATCACTCTCAGCCTTCACTTCTGTAAATTAAATCAGAGCTCCCATCTCCTTTTCAGCACTGTTTTATGCCAGGTCTTTAAAGATTTATGCTTCTTACTGCTAAATTCTTGCTGCAACGTCTTTCTACCTAGAATCGGGATGATTTCTTTACATGTTGAGCCCTGCTAAGATTGATGCATATCATCAGCTCTATTTTGAAAGTTGAAGAAGAAGTTAAAGAAGAATTAGGCCTGTCACCATTAATAGACTGTGAACCATGGCTAAGATTAGAAATCAGGAGCTCCTACCACGAATAATAGGAAGAAGAATGGGGGCTCCATCACTCACCAGTCACCTAACAGGTTGCCCTCCAATATCATCTTTATTTTATAGCACCATATTTCTTACCCCTGGGGATCTCTGTGAAATGGATGGGAAGATCAACTGAGTCGTGATGGATGAAACCATGTTGATTGCTTCTTTGGCAGGCCAAAGGCTCTGCATGCTAAACCTTACCGTCTATGTGGCAGTTAACAGGAAGGCAACCGGGTGATCCCTTTCCCATCTCCTGGGGTTCATGTAGTTGTATAATCTCCTTTTGATTGTGGCTACAACCTATGACTTTCTTTTACCCAGAAGAATATATCAAAGATGATAGGCTGTCGCTCCCATGATTATGTGGTGTTGTATATATACTCGATCTTTCTAGCTGAGTTGCTTTTCCTCTTCTATCAGCCCGAAGCAGCAAGGTGATATTATTGAACTGCCTATTGGGAACTTCTCATGGCTGGGAAAGTTGAGGATAATGCCCAGGAGACAATCATAAGGAAGATGGTGCTCTACTGATATTCAGCTACACAGCCATGAATTCTGCAGTGACTGAGTGATATGGAAGTAGATTTATCCCCATCTGAGTCTGCAGATAGAAATAGAGCCTGCTTAAAAGGTGTATTGATCCTCTGGAACAAAACCAGAGAACCCATATAGATCATACCCATGACAACAGAGGGCATAGGATACTGTATGATTTGAACCTTTGGATGGTTGGATCCTAGCTGATTGAACTATCTGGGAAGCATTAGGGAGTATGGCCTTTTCAGAGGAGGTGTGTCACTGGTGATAGGCTTTGAAGTCATGTCAAAAGCACATGACATTCCTAGTTAACCATCTTTCTGGTTGCGGCCATGCTCCCTGTCAGTGCCCATTGACTCATCTTCTAGTACTATAAACCTCAATAATGTGTTTCTTCTATAAGTTACCTTGGTCATGATGACATCACAAAAATAGAAAAGTAACTAAGCTTTGTGCTTTTTATGAGACTAGGAAAGTTATGGCTTTCTCCCCATGACATAGAAAACCAACATATACTTTTGGTAGGTCCAAACATTGAGACTGTTGAATATTATGAAGCATTATCCTAGTAAACTGAATAAAGGGCTCATAGCTTGGAGCTGTAAAACTGATGATAAACTGCTGTAATTTGTTTGTTTGTTTGTTTGCCTTCTTTTGTTTTAATTTAATAAAAGAAGAAATGTAATGCTGAAAACTAAAGGAAATTTTTGAGAATGTTGTTTGCTTTTTCTCTGCTTTCTATCCTTAAGGAAGATGGTCTGCGTAGCTGGAGACATGGAAATAGATCAGAAAAAGATGACAGAAGACACTTCATTGTAAGAAAGCTGTAATTTTTTACTACAAAAGCTAAACCTTCGTATTTCTACCAAGAATATTAGCCCAATCTTCAGACAGCTGTTTATAAAACAGACTGAAAACAAGTGTGTAAATTTCAAGAACAACTAAAAGACAGAATAAACTGATAGATAAAAAGAAGAGGAGGAGGAGGAGGACGAAATGAAAAGGAGGAACAGAAAAATGGGTCAATGCTAATAACTCTCTGTGAACATATAAAATGTTACTGTCATTGGGCTGGGGAAATGGCTCTGAGTTTGAAAGAATTATATATTCTTCCAGAGAGCTGCATTTGATTCTCAGCACCCACATGTCAGTCCACAATGATTCTGAATTTTAAGGCTTGCACTTGTTGAACACACATACATGAATGCAAAAATATTCATATTTAGAAATAAAATAAATAAATTAGAAAATAAAACATTACTATGTGTAGGGCATGAAATAAGATGACTTTCACTTTAGGTATATATAGAGTAGTTCATGTAAAATTAATATTAAAACAATCAGAATTACCTTATTTTATATTTTAGCTATTGCCACATACTTAATTTATAAAATACTCACCAAATACATAATGGATATAAGGTGTAGCTCAGGGGCAAAGTATTTACTAGTATGGACATGGCCCTTGTAAAGGACATGCATAGATATATGTGTGCATTTGCATTTTGTGGACTTGGAGTGAAAAAGTAGTCCTTTGCTTCTGTGTAACACATTTACCCATTTTCTCAAGTAAACATGTTCTACTAGATTTGAATACAGCTTTAGTTTCAGCACTGGGGAGCAGATGGAGGAGTAATGAAAATTAGAGACCAGTCTATAGGCAGAAACATGGAATTATTTCTCCTACTCTAGCTCCCACTCTCATGGACAGGCCCCAAATAATATAACCAGCCAAGTATCTCCAATGGCTTCAGGAACAGAGCCAACCACTCTAGGCAGAAGTCTAGTGATGTTTCCACAGTGGAACAGCACTCAGTCACTGATTTATTCTCAGCTATCATCTTGACATTCCCTTGGAGGGCATGTATTCTGTGGTTCTGCTTTTACATATGAAGCAGGCCTCATATTTATTTTGAATAACATATGTCTTCTATTTCATCTACCAGGTATGTTATTACCCATGATAAATGCCCTGGCCATTGTACTGTTTCCCTGTGGACAGTACAGGGGTTCTCAATCTGCAGGACATGACCTTTTTGGCAATTTTTTTTAATCTCCAAAATTATTTACATTACAATTTATAACAGTGCATAATTAAAGTTATGAAGTAGCAACAAAAATAAGCTTATTGTTCAGAGTCACCACAACATGAAGAACTCTATTAAAAGGCCACAGGATTAGAAAGGCTGAGAAACACTGACCGAGAGAGAGTCCTTCCTATTGTAAAGAATTGGACAGTGATTGTTAGCGTGAAGTGTAATTAGTTCCTTTTTTTCACTGTTGTAGTATGGACGTTCACTTATGTAAACCCACGTAAACCAATTCTTCATATATGAAATAGCTATCTTTACTCCATTTATCTTACAGTTTTTAAACAATTGGATCAGGGGGTCCTTAATTTGAAACCCCAGAAGATAAAACTAGATTAAAGTGATAAGTTTAACCTAGGTCTTTCTTCTTCTAGTTCCTTTGCAACTGAAATTGATGACTCAGTCATGAAAAAAATATATTTTATTTTTCTTACTAGAATATATGCATAATAGTAGAGAGTATACCATTATTTTCACACAGGTACACCAGTTAATTTTTTTCATAAGGATCGCCTACTTCTCCTTCTTGTTCTTCCTTCCTCTTCCATTATTTGTTTCCATCATGTACATGGGTACATGGATACAGAGAGAGAGAGAGAGAGAGAGAGAGAGAGAGAGAGACAGAGAGAGACAGAGAGAGACAGACAGAGAGACAGAGAGACAGAGAGAGACAGAGACAGAGAGAGACAGAGAGAGACAGAGAGACAGAGAGAGAGGGAGGGAGGGAGGGAGGGAGGGAGGAAAGGGGCTCTGTATATGAGATAAATCAAACAACATTTGTCTTCATTTTTTTCTTTACTTTTTGAGAGAGAGTTTCTCTCTGTAACCCTGGCTGTCCTGGACTCCCTTTGTAGACCATGCTAGCCTCATACTCACAGCGATCCACCTGCCTCTGCCTCTCCAGTGCTGAGATTAAAGCGTGTGTCAGCATGCCAGCACTGGCAGTGGGATGGGGTGGTGAGGGGAAAGAGAAAGGACTAGAAGAAGAGGATGGAGGGAAAACTGTAGTCAAAAATGTAACATATGACAGAGGAATAAAGAAAAAAGATGTCCTCATTTTCTTTAAAAAAAAAAAAAAGCTGTCTTCATTTAAAAAAAACTTTTTCCCTCCCTCCTCTTCTTCTAATCTTTCCCCCCTCACCTCACCACCCCCATCCGCTGCTCTTTCATCTCTTTTCAGAAAAGGGAAGACTTCCCATAGATATCAACGAAACGTGACTATCAAGTTGTAATTAATGATTGACAAAACAACCACTATGATAAAAAGGGTCCCAAAAGCAGTCAGAGGAGTCAGAAAACAGCCTCTACTCTCAATGCTGGGGGTCTCACAAAAAAGACCAAGTTATACAATTGTAACATATGTGCAGAGGTCCTAGATCAAACCCATTCAGCCTACCTAGTTCTTGGTTCGGTCTCTGTGAGCAACTATGAGCCCTGGTTAGTTGATTATGTGGGTTATCTTGTAGTGTCCTTGAGCCCTCTGGATCCTCTAATCCTTATTCCCCCTCTTCAGGAGGATTCTCCAATTGCTGTTTAATGTTTGTCTGGGGGACTCTGCATCTGTTTCCATCAGCTGAACTTAACACCTTGTAACTTTCTGCTAAAGCCACTGAGAATGTATTTACCTAATAAGCCACTAGATATCATCAACCCAATACCTAGCAATTGAGTCCCATAGTAGTGATTCCCAGATTTGCTGTAACCCATTGCTCTGATGTTTCTACCAATGCATATTCTGAGTGCCTTGATTAATGGCTTTCTTTTGTTATGTTACTACAAAATGTCACTGTAACCATTTCTGTAACACTGGGGCATGATATTTGGGGAAACCTGAATTCTATATTTCCAGGCTATGGTCACTCATATTTGGCTCAGAATAAATAAACTCTTATTCCCTTTGAAGTAAGAGCCATGTTTTCTTGGAAACATAATTTAATTAGTCTGTCAACTTCCTCAAGGGAATAAAAGTTGAGTTTAAATCAAAGGAGCTTGACCAATGTGATTATTAAAGACTAGATCAAGTATTTCTAAAGTGGTTTTATGTCCATAGTGCAATGCGATATTTTCATGGGATATTGATAGAAGATAGTTCTAATTCTAGAAATTTATGTTATTTTAGCTATTATCTATAACTGGGAATACAAAATGATTAGGTAAGAATGTTGTGCTTTTCCATCTTGGCATGAAAGAAGCCACTCCACAACAATCATACAACACACTTAGTCTTGACCTACTGCCATGACAATAAATAAACCAAGAAATATTCTCAATCCATGGCATTGTTTAGGATTTATTAAAACCCTGAAATAGGACTTAGGAAGAACAGTCTCTTCTAGGATCCCATGCTTACTGCTTCCTGTGGGTGCATGTCTTCTCAGTCAGTATGAAGGGTATAGCTTGTACTTGAGACAAAGATTAACTGAAGACAGGATTCTATCATATAGCTGGGCATGACTAACAGCTAAGCTAGAGTGGGAGGGTTTTTCTGTAACACGTTTAATGTGCTCCTTTTAGTATTCTCAATAGCCACATTGGTTCACTAAGAGTGAGACAGACATGTTGACATCGCTTCCTTGGTCTGCCACTGAAGTCCTGTCTAGGTGAGAAGGTATTTCTTCATGCCTCTTCTCATAATGTAAATCAATTATGAGTGTGCGTGGTGTGTGTGTGTGTGTGTGTGTGTGTGTGTATGTGTGTGCGTTTGTGTACATAGGTGAAGTTTCTAGATGAGAATCAGGTGTAAAAGTTCCAAAGGTTTGGCACATAGAAATGGCAAGGTATATAAAAGCATGCTCCACTTATGCCTGACAACATGGGCTTAATTCATGGCATCTACAGTAGGAGGGGAAAAAAATCAACTCTTAAAAGTTGTCCTCTGACCTCCTCACATAATCCATGGAATGCTGACACCAGCACCCACACACAAAGTCGTATACACATGCATACAGGCACACACTTAAATGCACACAGTAGTTAGTAAAAAGATAAAGAACATGAAAGTTTAGAGATTAATACTAAGTTTTCAGCTTTCAAAAAATAATACTCCGTAATGATATACAATTAAACAAGCAGACAAATTCACTGAATTCAATTACACAATTCAGTTCCCTTCAACAGGAATGCACAGATAAGGCTTACATAGGAACAGGTTCTTCAGCAGCATCTGTCTGTGTGGCTGGTTTGTCAGTCATCCTCTCCAGAAGTGGTTTTTCTCCAGAGTGATCACAGATTGGCTTTGGGGAAGACATAATGATGAAATAGATCTCTATCTCTGAGACCTTAAAATGGACCAAAATGAGTGCTGGAGATATGCCTCACAGCTTAAGAGCACTTGCTGTTCTTGCTGATGACCCTTGGCCATTCACAACTCCCAGATCAGACACCTTTACACCTGCTATAAACCCAGTTTAAGAGACTTTTAAGCCTGACTTCTGACCTCTCCCAGTACTTATAATCACATGATACATATAAACTCAAGTAGATTCATGAACATAGACATGAGTCAGAAAAAAAAAAAAAAAACATTTTTTGGTAAAGGAAAAATGTACGATTTACTCTCACTATGAAGTTGATCAAGATTTAAGCAAGAACAAAGATAGGTAAATGGAAATGTCTTATGGGCATGATATGGCTGTCACACATATACATCTACACATAGTAGCTGTGACTAACTGTACTAGATCTATCTGCACAAAAGCAGGATAGCTAAAAATCTCAGCATTGATAGGGGAGAGGACCCAGAAGCCTCACGCATAGCTGAAGAGCTATTTGTTGTAGAGGAATTTTAATTCAGACGTGGCTACTCTGGAAAGAGATCACGTCCAAAAGGATGTCTAATACTGTGTGATCTAGCTGGAATACAGACATACCTTTAATCCCAGGAGACAGAGGCAAGCAAATCTCCAAGTTCAAGGCCAGCTTGGTATAAAAGAAGTATCTACTCATTGTTAATCCCAGTACTCAGGAGACAAGGGTAATGCAGATCTCTGAGTTCTAGTCAGCTCTGGTCAGGCAGTTCTATTGAATCAGTGAGTTGAGAGGCAGGGGAGTAGAGTTGAGCTCCTGAGTTCCTGGCATGTTTTATTTTTGTTTTGGTTTGTGTGTGTGTGTGTGTGTGTGTGTGTGTGTGTGTGTGTGTGTGTGTGTGATTCACAGGCAGTTTGACAAGAAGAGTTGTACAGAGAGAGGTTGAAGAAAGAACAAGCTAGACACAGGTGGAGACAGAAGGAGCCAGAGAGTGAGGAAATGAAAGAAGATGAGAACAGAGGCCAAGCAGAGCAACTCAGTCAGAAGCCAGTTTTAATCAGTGAGTTAGGAGAGAAGTTTGAGCCATAGTAGATCTGTTGAGCCAGCCAGCCAGAGTTCAGAAAGATCTAGAAAAGAGGAGCTTATTCATCAGTAAGTCTCAGAGGTTGAAAACTTTTTAGGCCTATATTAGATTGTATGCAGACTAGAGGTTTCCAGGATTAAGGCTAGGTTACCTGATCTAGTAAGACTCTGAGACAATTATTTCAGGGAAATAAAAATTACATTAACAATTGGCAGTTGTCGAGGTATTTGGAGACCTTTGCCAGGTGACCTGTACTTTAGTTGAAGTCTTTATCCCTGTGAATGTATAGGCAGCGCACTGGACTCAGTAGGTAAATAAATAAATTCAAATTGTGGGAAAATAATATGGGCTTATTATTTGATTTCTTCTACACCAGTTATTCTCAACTTTCTTAATGCTGAGAACTTTTAGTAGAGTTCCCCCTATTTTGGTGACCTCCAACCATAAAATCACTTTGTTGCTATCTCATAACCATAATTTTCCTACAGTTATTAATCATAATGTAAATATCTGACACACAGACTGTCTGATATGTGACTATGTGAAAAGACTGATCCACCCCCAAAGATGTCCATACCTACACGTTAAGAAACGTTCTTCTATAAAAAGTGACTCTGTTACTCATGATCATTTGAATCAGTTCTTTTTTAAAGTATATTAATAGATTTTTCAGCTGGAAATTAAAGACAGTTTTAATCTTGAAATGTCATTTCTTCATTCAGTCTCTCATTAATTTTGTTTTGTTTTAAACAGTTCGTTAGGAAGACCTCAAAGTTATTATGTAGTCAATGTTGGCCTTAGACTCGTGGTCTCCTTATTTCAAAAGAGCTGGGTAACGGGAATGCAGCACTTGCTATAACCTACCAAAGCCTGGCAATTTAAAAAGCTAAGTTTGATCATGAATTCACATGATACAAGTATTCAAAATGTATACAATATCTGAAATATTTTAAAATGTTTACTCCCTTCATCTAATAAGCAAATTTCTTAGTTTACATTTGTCCAAATTTACTTACGATAAAGGGTCTTCTTAGATTCTTCCAGCATTTAATGCTATAAAAATATCTCTGTTCATATCTCCATCATAGCATTCATTAACAAACATATAATACCAGCATTTGGAAGGAGTATGGGATAGGTTTACAAGTTCAAGGCCAGAATGATGTATATGTTGAAGCACTATATTAAAAAAACCACACAAAGTCAGGCAAAGGTGATGGCAGCAGTAGATTTTAATCCCAGCACTTAGTAGGCAGATCTCTGAGTCTGAAGACAGCTTGCTATACAGAGTAATTTCTAGGACAGCCAGAGCTACACAGAGGAACTCTTTCCTGAAAAACCATAAGTAAATAAATAGATAAATAAATACATAAATAAGAAAAGAAAATGCCCTCCAGTGTGATGTGGTGGGATATAGCTGTAATCTCAACATTTGAAAGATTAAAGAAGAGATAAAGCTTTCAAGTTCATTGTCAGTTACATAGCAAGTTCAAGGTCATGTGAAACTCTGTCACTAAAAAAAAAAAAAAAAAAAAAGTGAAACCAAACAAGCCACCTCCTCCATGATCAATGAACCCTTTATGCTTCTATTTTATCTATTTTTTAATTCCTTCCTACTGTAATGTTCAATATATATTTACTTAGTCTGCATGATTTGGATATAGTCATTTCCCGCAAGACTGTGACATGGTGCTTTGATTAGCTTTTCTACCACATGTAATCTTTGTTTTTTCTTCATCTTAAAAGACAATTCAGTATGCATATACGTTTTAGCAAAATGATAGGGCTGGGGCTGGCAAAATAGGCAGGGGCTGTCTATAAAGTATGTGTGGGATAGCAAGGGTAATGTAGTGCACAGGAAAAAGATGTTTACGGTGGTTAATATCTCACTATAAAGAATTAGGATAAATTTATATGGGTATTTCATACTCAGGAACTTTACTGACACCAAATAGATAATAAGCATTTTTTAAACTTCTGTTTTGAGGTTGGAAGTATAACTCAGTACATAGAATGTTTGCAGGACATGTAGAAGGTCCCGGAGCCACTTCCCAGTACCAGGAAAAGGCATTTTACATTGCAATTGCTGAGAGTTAGAAGTTCATTCTAGACACAAAGCTCAGTTCATGGCAGGGTTCCTTGAGAGATAAAATATGAAAATTCCTTGGAAGCATCAAATCTGTTAGGGATAAAAATCTTATGCTATATGCTAGGCCCATAGGCTCTGATGAACTGGTAATACAGTAAGATTCAGGAAAAACAAAACTGGGGTTAATTATGGATGTGCTCTTATAAACGGAGTCACTTCTATAGAGATAGTCTCCTGCTCTTTCCTCACCAGAGAAAAGGAGCAGCTGGCACCTGTCCTCTGTTTAATAGATCATTGTATTCCTAACACACGTCTCAGAGCACCCTTTAGTCTCTTCTTTGCCAAGCTAAACATCACCACTTCCTTAAAGTTTTCCTGTGGGATCTATTTACCCTTGAATAACACAGCCCACATTTGAAGAAGATTGCCTTTCATAATCCATAATTCATGCCTGCTAATTTTAGAAGGAAAATAGTATTTTGACAACCACCATTATGCCTTGGTAATTATTCTGTTATCAAGAGGAAAACCTTGTGATATGGATATGCATAAGATGAAAGACATATATTTAAGTCTCTTTTTCCAAAGAGAACATGAAAATACACCTTCTGATGGATAGATGAGAGTGATAGCTGAATTGTCTGTCACTGTTGACTCTATAAACCTTATTAACGGCTATGCATAAATTCACTGCATGAGCCATGCATGGAACAAAGAGAGAAACAGGCTTTCCAGGTGACTCACTTTTCTGACCTTGGAAATGGTTTTGTTTATTGATTTGATTGCAACAAGGCTTGAATATAAGATTCTGGATTTTTTTCTTTTTACGTACATGTGCAATACAGAAGCAAAGAGCACAATTCATCTATACACAGTGTAGCTTTGAATATTTTAATGATGTCTCTAGTATAAATTTAGGATGTTAAGGAACCTTTGGAATCTCAGGCACAATCTCAATCTCAAGCACTACTTTTAATTCATCAAAGCAACATGCTAAAGTAAAAGTCTTGATGTTACTTTAAATATTAAACAGTGATTCTAAGTGTCACTGAGAAACACTGATGACCAAAGCTCCATCAGGTCAAACCAAGGAACAAAAAGCTACAATTTCCTCTCTTCTTGGCTAAAAGTCGTGCTTTCAATACTTGAAATTAATAATTTCTCCTAGTCCACTTTCATCCAAAGTTGTACATAAAGTAAACTAAAATAGCCTCTAAAATAGGAAAGAAAATCAAATAGCATGTGTTCCAATTGTTGTCTGTTTTTGGTGGCTGTCAAGAACAATACCTACTTTACAGTATTTTATATTTAAGCATCTGGCAGCTTGATTAATTTGATTAATTAATTTCCCAGAATTCTGTCAACTCAGCTGCACCATAGCTTGAAGAAAAAAAAAAAAAAAAAAAAAAGACGGTGCAATTAAAAAATAGCGCTTAAAAGAATTAAGAATGTCATCATTTGAGATCTGATATTATTGAGTTCTTACTTGTAAGAGACAGGATAAGAGAAAATCAGGAGAAAGAAATGTGCCGGTCCCCAGGCTCATCATGCGTCACAAAATAAGTTACAGCTGTATTCTAAGATGTTATGTTTGGCATGAGTTCTGAAAGGTGTTAGGAAATTGCTTCCTTTAAGGAATGTTAATTTGGAAATGCCTTAACAATATTTAGAAGCTGAATTTTTATTTCTAGTTTAAAATCAGGCTGTCTAGTTTCCTTCTGCTTGGTATTCAAGTGCCTTAAGTTTTAAAAGCCTGTGGTGGAAGAACACGGTCAAGGCAATGGGTCATATCTTGCTGAGTCCCTTTGGCAGATGGACAGTCAGTCTGTCTTCTACGATATTGTTATGCAATCAGCTCTCCACACATCATACTCTCCTATATTGTAAACGTCTTTCAACTGACAGCTGATGAGCTTACTACCATGCCACATTTTCCTGATCATAGCGATTTCCCAGGCAGGGGCCTAGGAGGTAATCTTAGCTCAGCAAAAGTGTTGTAAAAAGGGAATTCTGTTCACATTGTTGTCAGCGCAGCTGGATGGTCTAACTGCTTCCCTTGGCAGATTTGAAGTCTGAATGCCAGCAGTCTGCAGTGGTATTCTGAGGTTCTTGCTGGCATGTGAGTGCATCTGGCTCTGGCTTCCATTTCTCTTGGTTCTGCAAACTGGACATTTCTGTGGAGGTTCAGAAACACGCATAAATGTTTGTTTGCAGCTGTCCTTTAATATGGGATTACAGGATTGACCTACAATTTTATGGGTGAGATACGGTATGGTGGGCAATCTGCATATTCTCTGGACTCTTCCTGAATGCCAATCTCCAATTGGAAATGCTTGTTACCTCTACCTGTACACTTTAACAGAGAGTTTGTGGAGAGGCATACTATATGCATACTCACATAGATTGTTCCGTATTTTGAAGCAAGATTATCATCTAGAGTAGCATTGTCTTCTGCAATGTTTTGTGTATTCAATGATCACATATTTAGTTTAAAATACCTTTTATATTGATTGAGCATTTCTCAGACACTGGAATATGAAAGAGCCTTTATACAAACAAAGCAGGGGAAGAAAGGTCAAGAGACCTCAGAGTTTAAAAAAAAAAAGTATCTTATACGATATGTGGGAGGAGAAATAGGATTAAGAACTGGGGGGCTGGGGAGATGGCTCAGCGATTAAGAGCACTGGCTGCTCTTCCAGAGGTCCTGAGTTCAATTCCCAGCAACCACATAGTGGCTCACAACCATCTATAATGGGGTTCGGTGCCTTCTTCTGTCAAACATGCAAATAGAACACTCACATAAATAAATAAATAATAAATAAATATTCTTTTAAAAAAAGAACTGACTGAATAAGCAGTCTTATGTCAATTTTGACAATAATATCTGTGTTCTCTAACTGTGTGTGTGTGTGTGTGTGTGTGTGTGTGTGTGTGTGTGTGTGTGTGTGTGATCTAAAAAATCAAATCCCAACTATCTTAATTTCCCTTGCATTCTACTCAGGCCAGACACATGTTCATAGTCTGGAGTGCTAATCACATGTTCATTGGCTATAGTTAACAAAGAGATTTCAGATCTCCCTTCATCCCCAAGTCATTGGTCCAAATTTTCTATTCTTTTAGTGAGGTACATTTTACTGAGAAGAGTGCTTATTAATTAATTAATAATTTAAAAATAGTTGGCTAGCTAAGAGCAATATAGAAATCTGCATCTTAATGTGTGGTATTTACCTAGTTTATGGATTGATAGAAATTGAAACATACTACTTAAAACACCACATAGATGGCATGTTTGCTCTCTGGTGTTTCAGAGTAGGAATCAGGTATTGGTGAAAAAGATGACCTGAATACTTACAAGATCAAAGAAAAATATATAACATAGAAATCAATGAGTGTTATTTAACAAAATCTGCTTTTTTCAATCAAGAGATGCATCACAAGAGGAAAACAACTGGGACTTTTATGCACTGTGCAATATGTAAATGCAATCTCCTCTCTCTTGTAAGTAGATGTAGTATCCAGAGGTAAAGGCAAAATACAAACATTCCTGTTTATGCAGAAGCTCTTATAGAGCTATGGTGGTAGAAAAGAGTTTAACCACTGGTGACAATATAATAAAGTGAACCTTGACCTCTTGATATAGCCTTGATGTTGAATGAGCCACTGTGTGTGTTAACTAGTCTCACAATGACTATGTTCTAAAGAACATGAAAGAACACATAATAGAAGAATGCAGATACACTGGTACCACAATTGCCAAGGTCTTTAAAATATTATTATTCATGTAAAAAATATTCCAAGGAGGCATAAGTTGGCCAAGCGATACTGTACCACCAAATATCTCTAGCTATTTGCTATGCTAACCATGCCAAGGATGTTTCTACATCTCTATGAAGTAGCTGTTTTTTTTGTTTTTTTTTTTTGTTTTTTTTTTGTTTTTTTTTTCTGAAATCCTGTTGTGGGGTATTACTAATGTTCTGTCTGTAAAATAAGAGTTTATTAATTGCAATAAACATAGAATTTTGGACCATATGATTTTGTTTTGAACTCTTCCAACACACAAATGAGAAAAGTTGCTAAGATATGGGCATTCTACTGGATACTAAATTCCTACACAAAGTAACATAAATGAAAAACAAACACAAAATAAATAGAAGTACTTGGTTGTTCTTACAGGTAAGAGGAAGAGGGTACTGTTGTGAGTGGAGAGGGTACATCCCCACATCCAAATCCTACTCAGATGGGTGTTTTGTTGTTGTTGTTTTTGTTTGGTTTGGTTTGTGTGTGTGTGTGTGTGTGTGTGTGTGTGTGTGTGTTTGAAAATTCAGCTTCTGAGATCTGGATTCTCTCTTGAGATTCAGACTTTTTATATGTCATATCCCAGGCTCTCCATCTCTTATACATCCCAGAGTCTCTCTTCTTTCACTCTCTGTATATATTTATATGGACCATCCAATCTTCAGATGAATTGTATTTATCAGTTTGTATATACACTACCATCCTACTTAGATGGTGAAATTCCTAAAAGTAGGAATCTAATGTCAGTGTTTCTTGTACTATTTCTCACTCTTGGTGATAAACTACACCCCATAAGATGTAAAAATGTCCTGGAGTATGCTGCAATCTAGCCATCCTCAGGCTTTGTATTA
Source organism: Acomys russatus (assembly GCF_903995435.1). Taxonomy (NCBI): domain Eukaryota; kingdom Metazoa; phylum Chordata; class Mammalia; order Rodentia; family Muridae; genus Acomys; species Acomys russatus. The sequence continues at coordinate 16,907,568 of NC_067156.1, read as the reverse complement.
TATCATAAGTGTCATGTCATCATTGAGAACTCCATTCGGATCTGGTTGAAAACCAACCTTAATCGCACGTGTGTGCGACCTTTTGCTCTTCCTCTTTGGTACCCTTCTTACCTCAGGGCAAACAGTTAATGGAATCATTAATTATACTAATTGCCACAAAAATTATTTGTTACTAAAAACTGGATGTAGAAAATATTTCCTAGGTGCCAAAAACACACAAATTTTAAATAAGATACTTCTTAAGTCAGCAATACCATTAAGACATTCTAATCACCTTTATGTGGAATGAAGCTCAAGAAACTTACATGACAGATTAAAGGTTATTACCTGTGCCAATAGCAGAGTCAGAATTAGGCATCCAGATTCTCTCCCACATTACAACATAGAAAAATTAATTGACATTGATTGAGCATAGAAGAAGTAGGACAGCTCCAGAGGGAAGACGGGAATGCTTTGAAAATGCCAAATAGAAACCCAGAGAATGGAATTACAGCATACACTGTCATTTATTAAGTAGCTATCATGTGTAGGATCCACCACTGGGCAGTTTATGAAATGATCTTTGATGCAACAAATACGTACAGTTAGTATTATCCATCTTATCTCCAAAATGAAGAAACAGATTCAACACAGCTAATGAAGAAATCCAAGGCCACAGAGCTTAAAAACAAGATTCACATTGAACTATTCAGGACCAAAGCTCATTCTTTCTTCCAACTAAATGTGATCAGAGTATGGAAAATGAAGAACCGTATTTGATATAATGAGATGGTACATCAGTGCTCTGCGCATGTGCATGTACTTATGTGTATGTGAGTTAGAATGATGTGATTTGGCATGGTTCTATGATATTTCCCATGTTGGACTAAGCAGTTAAGACTTTCTTAGAGAATGCCTGAGGAATTGAGTCACATCAAGTCATCGTGCTTCTGGAAAGAAACTCATAACTCTGGGCTATGTGACCGATCCCTTGCAAGACTGATAAAGACATGAATGACAATAGTGAGGGTATGGTGTTTATTCCCCATCCTCTTATTTCCTCAGCATACTGAGATATTTTGGGGCAGGAGGATTTGGAAATTGATCTCCAGTCCTTTGAGATTTCTTACCTTCAAGCCAAGCAAGCAGTAATTTTCAGCACACACTTACTTCTAACAACTGTTCTCATTGGTCACACATCTGCTTAGAGGAAAGCTCTCAGGCCCCAGCAGCTGTTTCAATTTTGACTATAACTTCTGTGTATATGGAATGCAGATGCAACCCATCCTTCAAAGATGAGCCCTACACAAGTGTGCATGTGTCTCCAAGAGCCTCCAGAGTGAAAGTCTTCATTAGTAAGTCTTTATTATATGCTAATTTGATATCCATGTTTCAGAAAGCCTTGAAATTTTATATTTTAGTCAAGGACTTCCCCATCTGTAACTTTACATTAAATATAGAACAAAAGAACTCTTCTAAAATGCAAAAGAAAGGCAGGAAGATATTGATCTAAGGGACACTGCCCTGTATCATTTCTTATTTTGAGTCAAGGTTGGTTTTATTTTATTTATTTATTTATTTTCTAGGCATCTCACGTAAAGCTGTTCAGTATTTCACTCACGCTACCTTTGGACCCCCATCCTCACCCTATCTTCCTTACTAACACCCAAGATTCTTAACAGCTAGGAGACTGCTTTGATTTTTCTCCTATCCTATCCTTCTGAATCTAGACTATTTCCTCTTTACCCGACCACAGGATCCTATGCATGAATCTTTGAGAACAATTATATAACTTGATATGATTACTTTTTATTTTTTTTTTTTAGTGAGAAACATGTTAATTTACTCCTAATTGTGGGTATAGGTAAAATATTGGGTGCCTATAGTCTTATCATATATAGTTAGCAAATATAAAGGAGTTAGAATATGAGTTCAATATTTGTTTAAATTTCTATATATTACTCAAAATCCATGGTCTGTAACAGCATAGCCTCAAGCTTTGTCAGTTCTTCTGACTGGTCTTTTTTTTTTATTATTAATTTATTCTTATTACATCTCAATGGTTATCCCATCCCTTGTATCCTCCCATTCCTCCCTCCCTCCCATTTTCTCCTTACTCCCCTCCCCTATGACTGTGACTGAGGGGGACTTCCTCCCTCTTTATATGCTCATAGGGTATCAAGTTTCTTCTTGGTAGCTTTTTAAACTGAAATTTTTTCATAGAGGAAAATTTTGATCTATTTTTTAAATTAGGTTTAATTTTTCAGCTGATAACAGAATAGAGTTAACACTATAAATATTTTTCATAAGGAAGTGCTGGAGAAAGGAAGGGCAGAGAACCGGAAAAGAGTGGGAAATACAAACACTTCGTTGTGGTATAATTGTATGTAAAAAATGTGTGATTATTTCAGAATACTTTCAATTCTCAAGTTGTAGTTGATTGAAAGAATATGATGAGCTGGTCCCGGGTGTACAATCCCAGAATTCCAAATATTTAAGAGGATGATGCAGGAGGATTAAAACTTCAAAGCCTGCTGAAGGTACAGAGTGAGTTCAAGTATGCTTTTAGAACTGAGAAACACTCTCTCCAGTGCAATTAAAGGAAGGCTTGGATTTCACACCATGGAACTGACAACAGGAAAGTGAGGCCCATTGTGTTTGTGGTACCTCAATACTCAGATTCCTTCAGTATCTTCCACTCTCCCTGCCACCACCCAGGAAAAACGCCCTTAGGAACCTGTGTTACTGGAAGCATCACTTAACACCAAGCATGTATTAATGATAAATAGGAAAATGCATTTCTATCTTCACACAGAATTCAGTCATGGTTTAGGTAGAAAGAGTTCTTTTGGAGCTGGAGAGATGGCTCAGTGGTTAAGAGCACTGACTGCTCTTGCAAAGGTCCTGAGTTCAATTCTCAGCAACCACATGGTGGCTTATGACCATCTATAATGTGATCTGTGCACTGCATACATAATAAATAAATAAATAAATAAATAAATAAATAAAGGGCCTCCTCTTCCAAAAAAAAAGAGTTCCCTCTTTCCTAATACCAGATTTTATTATTTGGAAATCTGTGGTACATATGTTATGGAAAAGAGGATGGAAGAGTCCTGAAGTGCTTAAAAAATAAGAGTGATAGAGTTGCTGATACCAAGCAGTCAATGAATTAGATCACCCTAAAGGCAAAACCAGTCCTCAAGGTACCAAGATAAACAGATAAATATTAAAATTAATGCCAATAAGTTACCTTCCCTCTAGTTTTAACACTATAACCACATTTCCATGCTATGCAGGTTTCAATTTGGTTAAAAGGTACCTCATTTTAAAGTTCTCTTAAGTAGCAATGACTTAGCTTTACTTTGCTCATGTCCAGATAAATGGGGTGTGGCACTGCTGAAGCTGATGTGGCTTTCTCCATGAAATTCCTCATCCTAATAAGATTTCCCCTTTTGCAATGTTTACATTAGATGCATTTTAAACAAGCCAAGATTCATCAACTCTGTCTGGTTTGATGTAGTTCTTTGCAATTCATTCGTAGAAAATTCCCTCTGATTTCACTTTCTTGGTTTAGCGTTGTTCTAAGTGATAACAAGTGATAGGTGTAATTTCAGTAAATGGCTTAAACAATGCTCATGATCTAAGGCATTATCAATGTTAGGCCTGGGGTTCTCACGGGGAAAATGTAACCGGAGTCTAAGAATAGTATAGCAAACATCTTCCTACAAGAACAAAGAAGAGAAGGATGAACTCTTTCTTTACCTCCAAACTTGGTTTTGGAAATGTGAACACATTTTCTTTTAATCTAAGCATTTTAGAGAAGTAATTGGAGCCTTCCTGAGTCACATGGGGCATGGCTGAAGAACCTAATAGCATAGCAAAGTGCTCTAGCTATTACTGAATCAGGCATGCTGGACACTCTTGTCTGTACCACTATTTCACCAGTGAGAGACAGATCTTCCCTTTCTTTCAAAACTTCTCTGAGCCTTCTCTTTTTCTTTCTTCCATATAAGGGCTAAACGAAGGAGCCCTAAGCTTGTGTGTTCCCATTTGTATTTAGTCATTAAGAACAAGAGAGGATATGAAAGAGAGGCAGGGGAAAAAAGGAAGGCTATTTAATTCTAGATCTTTTTCTCTAAAGTATCCTTGGCATATCTATGTGATTTAGCAGATTAGTACTTTTACCAAAGTGTATACCATTTTTGCCATTTTTCTTTTTCTCCTTAATTTTCATGCCAGGGATAACTATAACTGCTCACTGAATAACAGTGTATTCCTTCCTTAGATCTTTCTGAAAGTTTTCTAAATGGAAGCCACCATTATATTTTTGTACTGGTATGCTCACAGGTACACTGAATTAGGAATGTCCTCACTATATATAAAACACATCTTTTATTGATTATAAAATAAAATTGCCAAAAATTACCTCATCTGAAAATTACAGTGCCACGATCTTATTGCTAAGTCTATATATTTTGGAGTGATTCTCTGTTTGTGGCTTAGACACTCATAACTAAGAATGACTCTTCTTCTAAGCTAAGCATTGTTACCTACACAAGAACCACACTGTGACTTCTAATATTGAGAAACATATCCACTGCAGAAATGTGAACTGGGTACCATAGACTTTATATAGAGAATGACATTAGTCAACTAAATATGTCAGGACAGTAAGAGATATTATAAAAGAAGGACAGAGTTTTAGAATGATGGAGGACCTAAAAAACCAAGTCTCTATTTTGGAATGTCTGTGAGGAAGGCCAACCCACAGATGTGCTTCAGGTATTTTCATTGGAAAAGAAAACTGACAAAACTTGCTATTGAATTATGTGATAAGGACATAATTTCTTAAATATCTTGTTAAATAATTTCTAAAAAATACACTATCTTAAAACAAAATGTAGTTCCTGGTGAAAAGACAATGAAGACAGAGATGGAATGCTGAGATGATCTTATTTTATCTTATTTTTATTTTCTCTTTGTGATCAAGAGTTGTAGACCAGGGACAAATGCATTAAATGAAAATTAGGACAGCTTATTAGAAACACAATTATCAGTGTCAAGGGATTTCTAATTAAGTAAAGAAAAAGTAGTTTGAAGATATGGAAATGGCTATTCTTACTCAGTCATTAGAGGGAATATTTGTGCTTTCCATTTGAGGATTTAAACAAAGTTGTAGGCAAAGCTCTTTGAAAGCTATTTTAAGGAACATTTTTTTTTACTCTGTTTTTCCCCTAAATGCATTAGAAGTGCATGTACATGTTTAGAGCCATGTGAAGATCTGAGAGTGATGCTGACTGCTCCTTCCTCTTCTGTTCTTCACATTATTTATCTAATCTACCATCCATCTATTTTAGTCTTTGTGTGTTTGTGTCTCTGTATGTATACATGCATGCCATGACACATGTGGGAAACAGAGGTCAACTTTGTGGAGTCAGTTCTCTCTTTTAGTTGGTTTACACTGGGGTCCCAGAGATTAAACTCAGCTCTCCAAGATTGTGCAGAAAATGTCTCTATCTGTTGAGGCATCTCACTGGCAGTGGAATCTTGTGACTCTGCCTGTGTCTTCCACCACAGAGCTAAGTGACCACACCCAGATTTTATATGGGTGCTGGGGACCCTAACTCAGATTCTTTTGCTCTGGTGACCACAACTTTACTAACTGAGCAACGGCCCCAATCACAACCACAACCACGTTGTTTCCAAGCACATGGTGTGTACACAAACTGAAACACTTTTTCAAAATCACCTACCTGACCTTCAGGTTGATGTCTGGTTTGGCTGTTGCTAAATTGTTATCCTTGCAAAACAGGTCCTTTCTTCATCATTACCCCTAACCATTTTATGGCTCCACTCACATACTGAGTTTTAAGGTCAGAGGAGAGATGAGTGCAGTATGTTAACATTGTAATGGTGAGCAACTACGTCATCATTTGCCTTCCTGATTCTTGAAGCTTGACTACATTCTGAGATGCCACAAATATCAAATCGCTAATTCTAGGGATTGATTTCTGGGAAGCATTGATGACTGCATGGGCCATATCCCATTGCCTCTGAAAGGTTTTTTTATGCCCCACCTTCCCTCGCAGGCAGCTGCGTGGCTCTGATATCAATCCATCCTGTCTTGTAGTATCTTTCAAGGCCTCCAGTGACATTGAGTAGCATCCCAGAAAATCTGAACCACTGAAAAGCCCAGAAATTAGCAGAGTAGTTGTGGTCCTGGGGCGGGGCCTGAACTCTGCATGGGATTTGAGCATGTAAATGACCGCTGCAGACATGATTTAGATGGCTTAATCCTACACAGGACGAAAGGCCAGGGCCCACATAAGCTCCTGATATAGTCATTCAGAACAGTAATGAAATCTGACCATTTGGTGCTTTAGTTTTTATTGTCTGTCCGAGACCTGAGACCTCAAGTTTATGTAGAAAGAAGAAAACAAGAAGGAAAAGAGGAAAAAGACTAGTCTATATCCTCCAAAATCCTGTTCAGAGGATTTGCTGTAACGGCATTCCAGCTTCAAATAAGACTGATTAAAATAAAATTACTCAGTCTCCTGACCCATAGCAAATTTCATGAGCTGCAATTTGTCTAGTAGTTGAGCTGTGAGTACCATTTGATTGGCTATAATTTAGGTTTATAGTTCCTATTTTTTTCCTTAAACACAGTAGAATCCAGTCATCCTGAAATAAAGAATTAGAAAGGAAAATACGGGACTTAGTATAAGCTAAGGAAAAATGGAGAGATGTTTAAACAGTTGTAATAGCACAGTTTACTTTTTTTAAAGGCTGAATTTCAGTATTGTTTCTTTGTAGGAGGAAAGTGTCCTTCCATATGTGCATTTGCACATTTCATACTGAAGTCCCTGAGTGTCTTTGTCATGTTAGATATCCCTCCTCACTCTCTTTCAGCAGTGAGCTCTGTTTTCCCCCTGGTTTTTTATCTCTGATCTCCAGTTCTGTACACTATAAAAAGAGTTTACAATTTTGAAAATACCGAAGTACTAGATGGTCAAGAACTTTTGACTTGTCACCGAGAACATGACTCTTTTTTTCTTTTTTTATTATGTATTAATTTATTCATATTACATCTCAATTGTTATCCCATCCCTTGTATCCTCCCATTCCTCCCTTCCTCTCGCTTTCACCTTACTCCCCTCCCTTATGACTGTGACTGAGGGGAACCTCCTCCCCCTGTATATGATCATAGGATATTAAGTCTCTTCTTGGTAGCCTGCTCTCCTTCCTCTGAGTGCCACCAGGCCTCCCCATCAAGAGGACGTGGTCAAATATGGGGTACCAGAGTTCACAGAACATGACTCTTGCAGGCCAGGACACTAACTCACCATACACTTGCCAGTCTCAATTCTGTGAGAGGCAAAGGGCTTTTTCAGGTTCCTGGGATGGCTGAGGACAGTGTCTTTGTCCTCTGGGACCTTAGAGTCCTATATCTCTTTAGCAGCAAGAAATCTGGATCTGAGCTGAAGTGAAGGAACACCAAGTGTGATGTGGTCACAGCATTAATTTATCACCAAGGAAACATTACAGAAATGCCATTCGGTTATGGATCCTGTTTCTCTTGGGCCCTTGTTTTGGCTTTGAGGCAGTGTCAGGATATATAATGCACTGACTTTGAATACCTCCTCCACCTACACAAGCATACTAACATTTGCGAAAGAAAAAAAAAAGAATAAATAAAGCCCTTCTGTTATAGATTACAAGTCACTAAAGGATAAAGGCCCATCATTGACTGCAGATTGCTCTTTGGCAGTGAAATGTAAGGTATGCTTGGTCTTTTGCTTTGGAGGCTTCTTAAGATCAACCAGCATTATGAAACAGTATATGAAGTGCTGTGTCTGAAAAATGGGTTGAAATATTTTTCTGAACTCCCACATTTGTTAACAAGACTAAATTAAGTGGGTTTTGTCAGGCAAAACTGGAGTATTATTTTTTTTCTATTGAAACATAGTCTGACTTTTAGATCTATGAGTTGTGTTTTCTATTGTACAAACTGCCTTGCAGCTCTGAGTCTTAATTTCTATTTTTTTTTTTAAAACGTGAGAATAATAAAGTCTATCTGGCTAGGGTGGTGGTAGGAGGATTAAATAAAATGAGGGATCTAAAACTCTTGGTACCTAGTCATATATTAATAAATGAGATGCTTAGGAGGAAAACTTATATGATGAATACTTTGTAGTCTTCAGTGAAATCTTTCTTTCTAATTCACTTGGTCTCATATGTTGCTTAAGGCCACTCTTAAAAAGCAGAACATTTTATTTATTAAACTACCAACACTATTTTAAAATACGTAATGGTGAGAGCATAAAATGAGACTCTACCATTCTCTCCATGTTTTCAGGATTGCAGAAGACTCTCATTCATTGAATATTCATGGGAACAGTAGAAGTTGATTGCAGCTATAATCCACTTAAACTGCTTTGTCATTAAAAGAGCCACCTCTCAAAACCTATGTCTCCATATACTCCTCAGCAATCTGTAGATAGCATAGAACCCTGATGGATAACCTCATGGGCTCCACACCTCCCATATCTCCTGCTGCTTGTTCTATAGCTAATCCGACAAAGCTTCAGAGAACATTCACATGGCCAAACTTGCATTGTCAACTGAAAGGAAAGTGAAGACCAGGCTGTGTGTCTGAGCTCTAATCTGTACTAGGAAAGTCTTGAATTATGCTACCTGAGTTTCCACTTCCTTGTGGTTCAGACCCTTCCTTTAGTAAGGTAGCTCCAGTTAAACCCTCCACTCCTAGATAATCAAGATAATCCTTTGAATTATCCGCAATGTATTTCAAGGTTCAAAGCATGTCACCTTCATGCTACCCATCTAAGAGAAGGCACTCACTCATTGGTGCCATTTCTTCTCTACGACCACTGTGAGATGGGATCATCTTCACAACTATGGTTTTCTTAGTCAATGTGAATTGCAGGACCAAGTGAAAGGACTTCCTTCGCAGGACCTTTTCATCGTCATGACTGGGAACCAACAGCTCTTGGTGGGCCTGAAAAGTGTCCGGTTCTTTGAAACCCAGGAGAATTTAGGCTTCAGGAAGACTTGTCACCAGAGGGTGCCAAAGAGCTGTACAATTTGCCTCTGGGCTTTTGGCCATCAAGTTTCTATGGTAATGGGGTCAGCCACCGATGAAAGAAGAGGTTGGGCATATCTAGTGCCAGGGGACCTGTTTCCAGGCTCAGGGCTTTGTGGAGAGGGAACCCACCTGGTGCCACAACACACACTAGCCGGCTGCCGCATGGCTATCCCTTGTTGCTGCTGACTTGACAGTTGGTTTGGTCAATGCCATTGATTGTGAGTAAGTCAACTGTTAAAAATAGAATCAATGGTGCTACCACCAGCTCACTAGCCATTTACAGGCACTCATAAATACTGAAAACGACTGCCCAGAGGCTGAGCTTCCAGCCTTCTTTTAGCTCTACTTTCAATCTGCTGCTTGCAGCTACATCAGCAGAAGAGAGACCATGAAGTAGATCTAGCGTTTGAGCTTCTCAAGAAAGGAGTTATTAATAATATGCCCAATCTGGTGCATTAAACTTTTTTTTCAAAAACTTTCTTAAATTTAAGAAATACCAGGTGTGTTGCTCTGGGTCTCCCCAGCTTTTCTAGTACCCACATTCTTGTTTCCCAGTAAAAATAATCCCTTTGCCTAGAATCCGGGTCAGTTTCCTCAAGTGAGTTAGGCTATTTTGCTGTAAAGCACTCAAAATAACTCTAGGCCACCCAAAAATCTAAAAAGGACATTCACATAAGAAAGCAGACAATAGACATTATTAGCTCTTCTATAAACCTGAGCTGGTGAATCAAGTTAAAATATTTATAAAAATTCAGGCTCCTTAATATTTCTTAATCTTTTCAAGATAAGCTTTTGCATTTTAAATTTATAAACATTATTATAAAACTTATAAATGTTTAAAATATTACAACTCAGTCTAATTATCAAGAGGAACATGGAACATAAATATTATTTTCCTATACATTACTATGTATTTCTTTATATGTCTGTGTTGCCATAAGGATTCCATATTATCACATATTAATATTTCCTATATTGATTATTTACTTTTATTTTTCCCAGACAGGAGTTATCTGTGTAGCCTTGACTGTTCTGGACAGGCTTTACTCAAACTCACAGAGATCCTCCTGCCTTTGCCTCCCTGAGCGCCGGCATTACAGGCCTGCACCACAGCACGTGGCTTCTTACATTCTTAATGCAAATTACACTATATCTCTAGACACACAGACGCATACGTGTAATGATTGAGAATTAATGTTTGTATACTAACACTAAGTAAAATAGTTTAGGAAACTTTCATCCCCTTGTCTATGTTTTTTTCTACTTACTCGGTATTCCATTATCTACTAGCTTGATTTTATAATAGGATGGCTTTAACATTGCGCTGATTTTACACATAAAGTTGAATTGCCATGATACGTTAATTCACTCCCAGTTGCATTTGATTGAATTCGGGACATGCCTCCATATATTGGACACAGGATCAAAGACAAGAGCATCTCAGGATACAATGGGGAGTCACACAGAGTTCTTAACTCTTAGGATCTGAGCATCAATTTGGAAGCACAGATAACTGTCAGAAAGATTACAACAAGCCCTAAAATAGAATATCATAGGGTTTGTCGAGGAAAGATGGGTGGCTATAAGATCTCTTGTACGTGAGGTCAAACAAATCATCTTACCGGAAGAGGCTCCTGATGATAATCTAAGAGATGCCTTATGCACATCAGGAGACACACGCAGTGTCAGTAGATACCATGTGTTAGTCAACACATGCATGACCCTACAGTGAAAAGCATGGGAGAGGAAACTGTAGTTGGAATGAATTTATGAGAAAAGAATCTATTTTAATACATAAAATATTAAAAATTACTAAAAAATACAGTTTTTAAATATTTAATGGTAATGATAATGTGTAGGGCCCTATTATATGAATATGTATATACCCATTAATAAATGAGATGAGACAACAAATATGGAATCCACACAGGAATAAAAAGAGAAGAAAAGCAGTGGAAGCAAAGTGGGTATGAACAAACTCAGGAAAAAGAGGTGAAGAATCAGTAGACGACAAATGACGAAATAGCTAAAGAAACAAGCAGAGACAACTGACCACCCCATGAGACTTAAATTACATGCCATTGAAAATGAGCTGCCAGTGAAGCATTTTATAAATGAGCTTGTAAGTTCAGAGATGTATTTTAGAATTACTGTAGTTAGGCAAACTCCTAGCAGATAACAAAAAGAGGGAATACCTAATGAAGATGAAAATATTTTAACATCTTGAGGTAAAACTCACAAAGACATGGCCTCAAGACAATGTTGAAGTTAGTAAGAGCAGGGTGTGAGCAATTAAGCAATGTCCTCTTATAGAGGTAGATATGGGAGTGCAATGTGAAGTAGAAATGAGGTGAATATGCATAGGGTCTGCTCTACGTTCCTGACAACCGCACTTCTGCTTCATAAGAGTGAGATATTCAAAAGCGCACAAACATCTTCCTAGACTTCAAAAAATATTTGAAACGCACAGCTAGTTGGCACTGTACTCAGATCCAGGCGAGTCATGGGGACAAACACTGCACCATCAAGGGTTCTAGTCCCAGTGAGACAGATCCTGGGCCGGAGTCTCTCTATCATGAAACTGGTGATGCCCTTACGTGATCTGCATGGATTCTTAGAGCTCTGATAATCTGTGATACTGTCCCTATTTGCCTATCTTCCCACTGCCTTAGAAGGAAATGATTCCTGTAATTTGAAATGGTGAATAAAATCTATACAAGAATGCTTTAAAAAAAACTTTGTCATTTATCTGGAGCAAAGAATACTTTTGGAGGGTCTACTATAACTTCCTGGGATACCCCTACCCAGATCTAGCCAATGGTCAGAACATTCTCCACAGTTGAGTGGAGAGTGAGATATGACTTTCTTACGTACTCTGGTGCCTCACATTTGACCATGTCCCCTGGAGGGGGGGACCTGGTGGCACTCAGAGGAAGGACAGCAGGTTACCAAGAAGAGACTTGATACCCTATGAGCATATACAGGGGGAGGTAATCCCCCTCAGGAACAGTCATAGGGGAAGGGAATAAGGGGAAAATGGGAGGGAGGAAAGAATGGGAGGACACAAGGGATGGGATAACCATTGAGATGTCACAAGAATAAAAAAAAAGAATGCTTAAAAAAAAAACTTGGTCATTTATCTGGAGCAAAGAATACTTTTGGAGGGTCTATTATATCTTCCTGGGATATTTTCTCAATACCTAAGCCAGATGCCATTTCTTAATGTTCTTGTTTAAGACACATTAAGATAAAGATATTTCATATGGGTTGGTGACAACTGTCTTTCTTCTTAGGGCCCTGCGGTGGCTGATGCAATACCTGCAGCACAGTTGCTAGCTAGTGGCCTTGGTTATTTCTTGAACCTGAAGGATGAGCTAGTTCCTGAGTAACTTGACTATGAGATACTCATTAAGAGAAAATAATTTATCCTCGCTAAATAGTTCCTAAGAACTCCGAGAAGACCAAAGCCTCAAATCAATGCAAAAAATAGGTTTCTGTTTTTAAATATGTGCATCAAAGTCTCTAAATCTTTTGTTCATGAAAACAGAAAATTATTTTCACAAGATTTGAGGTGCTTCCAAATTCACACAAACATATGTACGCACTTTTAACATAGTAACAACTCTTTCATATTGGAAACATAGACATATACACAAGGAAAAACCTGTGTTTTTTGTTTCTCTCTTTATCAAGTTTCAAAGTGGATGAAGTCAACTATGTAAATTCATTAGAAAACTTTCCTGTTTGTATAAACAGAATGATACATGGGACTCTATCATGCAAACCCACACTGGGAGCATCAAAATCAGGAAGCAATGTTTCTATTCAGCTAGAAAAACTACAGAGAAGCTTAGATGAAAGATAAGGGACATTGGCTCAATCAAGTGGAACAGCTTAACGATGTTTGTGTTATGATGCTTTGTAGATGACCTTACCAGCTACCGATGTACTGTACATATCCACTACATATTCTATATGTGCACTGTTTTCTATATTGGAAATGGGTCAAGGAAAATGAAACACAGGGTCTGCCACCTTGATGAACTTTTAATCTAGATGACAATACACATATTAAATGAAGTCATATGAATAAAAGTTTAAAATACAATTCTAAGAAAATGCCTACCCTACTAGGGCAGTTGTGAGAAGGATATGGACTGCTTTAAAGGCATGGATTTTAAGCTCTGACAAGGTGTAACACAAACACAGCTCACAACTCAGGTGAGCATTGATGATTGACATTTGGTTTCAGTCGAGACATTGAGTCCCAAAGATAGATGCGTATACAGCAGAAGGCCAAAATAAGGTCAAATGACGTATTTTCCACATAAAGGCTTACTGATTATCTCAAAAATAAGACAATTCTTTTTTTTTTTACTTTTTTTTTTATTAATTTATTCTTGTTACATCTCAATGTCTATCCCATCCCTTGTATCCTCCCATTCCTCCCCCCCCCCCATTTTCCCATTATTCCCCTCCCCTATGACTGTTCCTGAGGGGGATTACGTCCCCCTATATATTCTCATAGGGTATCAAGTCTCTTCTTGGCTACTTGCTGTCCTTCCTCTGAGTGCCACCAGGTCTCCCCCTCCAGGGGACATGGTCAAATGTGAGGCACCAGAGTACGTGAGAAAGTCGTATCACACTCTCCACTCAACTGTGGAGAATATTCTGACCATTGGCTAGATCTGGGAAGGGGTTTAAAGTTTACCTCCTGTATTGTCCTTGGCTGGTGCCTTAGTTTGAGCGGGACCCCTGGGCCCAAATCTGCCTATCATATTGTTCTACTTGTAGATTTCTAGGACCCTCTGGATCCTTTTATTTTGCTGTTCTCCCATGCGTCTCTCATTTAGAGTCCCAATAGGATGCCTTCCCCTCTGTCCCAGTTTCCTGGTAAGTGAAGGCTTTTGTGGGACATGCCCCTTGGGCTAGTATGCAGATATAAGTGAGTATATAGAGGTCAATAACCTGTTTTAAATATTTCTTCTGGGTTAGAATGGTTTACATCTCAATAAAAAGGATTTAAGATCAAACTGGAAAACATCCTGAGAAGAGGTTAAACAATAATAATTAAATGTGTATTGACAAGAAAGTATTGAGTTCTGATGTAATGTGTGGTACACGTGGCAATTCAATACTGCTCCTCGGCAATATCCACCTTTCATCTAAGTGTCCCCAACTGTTGACCACTGCACGTTATATTAAAATTTTGCCCATCTATTGCTTGTCCTCATACCATTTTGCCTTAGGCTGTTGAAGACTCACGGTACCCACTGGATCTTCTGCAGAGATTCAAGTGACGTGATCATATGTCCCACACACGACCACCTCTCTTTCCAACTCTATACTGTCCCCACAGTGCCAGTGATGCAGTACTTTCTCCCCAGACTTTGGCTTGTTTGAGTTCCTTCCTCATTCTGCCTGAGAGAGTCGGTGCACCTGAGTATCTGACTTCCTTCCTCACACTTCCCCAGCTTCACTTTAAAGTCCTGTCACCCTTCAGGTCCATTTTGTCTGAGTGCTAGCTTAGCAAGTGTTTACACGGTGAGATCCCTGTAAATCCGCCAGCACAGAAATGTGCAATCCTCAATTCTTGAACTCAGTTTTTCATACAAGTTGACAAGAGCTTTTCTCTGAGACCAAAATATATTTTCAGCTGTAACAGACATTTGTAGCTCAACGTGGTTGAATATTCACACTGTGTTTTTAATTAGTCAAATGTGTACTTGCTCCAGTGTATAATAAAAGACATAATCCATAATTATATCCCCATTGCACTGCTTCCTGTCAAAGAGATTGGTTAAAAAAATCCTGTTCTATCTTTCAATTTGTTAATGGGATTATGATGAGCAGAAAGAGCCTGATTACCATGGCAGAGCAGACATACATCAGCAAGGTGGTAGGATTAACACCACAGGTCATCAGTAATTTAAAGATGTCAATTGCCAAGCTTCATCGTGAATTTCGAGGAAACCAGAAATCTCAAAAGTATTTGCTCCTTGGAGGCAAGCTAACTCTCAATGAATGCGTAAGAAAAGGATGACCTCATATGACACTGAAAATCAAAATTGCCACAATTTAATTGAAACATTTCAATTATGGACTAGCATGCAGGGGATAGAAAGAAAATTAATGGTCAATTAGCAGAGTAAACGCATGTACATATGCCCTCTCCCATTCTTCATCGTGGGTTTGCACCTCTTGCCACATGCCTTTTTCCATGAGTACTCAATATATTACCCTGTGCGTTTTAAATTCTATGAAACAAGTGCATTCAAGTTGTAGTATGAGATGGTGTTCGTATAGGTACAGAAATGCTCTTTCTGATAACCATTTAAAAACTTATGCCTCAGAAATTAGCGGTAGTAAAAGGCTAGTCTGAGTCAGATTGGCAGATTTCCATAGCATCTTGGCTTTCCTTTATAAATGGATAGAATCAAGCCTTAGAGCATTATAATCAATGGTACCCAAATATCTACCAAATTTGAAAAAAGTTTTTTGCGCCTGCTTGTTTTGTTCTGTTTCTTAGTTGTTTATAGCCAAGTGCTCTTCTGTATAACTTCATGGCACAACATCCTTGAGTGTGTAGAGTCCTCTGTATTGACTGTTATTTTCTATTGAAACCTAAATATATCTCTCATTTTCTTAGGAAAATAATTTTTAACCTTCACTGAATGTTACCTTATTGAATGACCATTACTGTTCCTAAATAAGACATTAACTCCTCCCCTTTCAAGAAAATAGCAGAATGATGTGGTGGGTTGGGAAGGAGAGTTTGGACCATAATACAAGGAGGTTAAATAGTGACATTTTAGAGCATAAATTTTAGACAGTTACTACAGTTAGACAGTCAATAAAAACACAAAAGTTAGTTACTCAAAAATAAAACAGTAATGATATCAATATCTTCATATCAATAAACCAAATGTTTTCTTGATTCTGACATTTCATAAGTTAAAATTCTCTTATCTAGATCTCTTTTGTTTTCATTTTACTTGATGTATCTTTGTCGTCTTACAGGAAAATGAAAAAGCAAAATTGTATGCGGGAGGAGATGTTTTGAAATTAATTTTGTCAATACATTCTGTTCTTTTTATTATACAATATAAGAACAATTAAGTGATTTTTAAAAAGAAACTTATGCTATGTTGCAGATAACAATTTTAGGTTATTGCCTTTCTTTAAAAAAAAAATGAAGGGACCTAATAAGGAAACACATTTTATTACATTTGTTATTGGTGCTATAAAACACAATTTTAACAGCCAGGAAATCTTGTGCAATTGATCATATGTTACATATGCATTAATTTGAGTTACTGTATTTTTCATATGTAATTTGAAATTATGTATACACATAAAACTGTCTTATTGCATGGTATAAATCTATGTATTGCTATTTTGTAACATTAAATTAAAACCATGTCTATAAGTAATTTTTCCTAAATTCCTTGAACATCTATCTAATAATAGCTTTTCTGTGAACACTTTCCTAGACTGAAAGGATCATACTCTGCAATCTTGGGGTGATTTCTTTCATCATTCCATTAATTTCATGGCTTTTGACCTATTGTTTCCTGAAATAGTCATTGAATTAAAATAATGTTACACAGAAAATGACCATTCGTTAGTAACATTAAAAAAATTAAAGGACTTTAATGAGGTTGGGATAATCAAGCAGGAGTCCTCAGTTAGCAGCC
Organism: Acomys russatus; assembly: GCF_903995435.1. NCBI lineage: Eukaryota > Metazoa > Chordata > Mammalia > Rodentia > Muridae > Acomys > Acomys russatus. The sequence continues at coordinate 16,890,789 of NC_067156.1, read as the reverse complement.
TCCTTTGAAGGGAATGTTGTATACGATACATCTCCGTCACTCAGCCTGCACACAGTGACGGCAGAAGAGTGTGTCCTCTGTGGCACACTCAGCTAGCTAACCTAGGGAGCAGAGGAGCAAACACTCCATTTTACAAGGCCAGAATATACACTTCAAATCACTTGCTACTTAACAGCATCCTACTGTTGAATTCATGTGAAATAGCAATAAATTCACAACTTGCTCCACTTCTCACTAGAGAATACAGATATGTTTACTGTGTGCCAGGCATCTATCTATCTACCTATCTATCTATCTATCTATCTATCTATCTATCTATCTATCTATCTATCTATCTATCTAATCTACTTATCTATCGTGTATCTATCAATTAATCTATGTATCTATCTATATATGTATCTATCTATCTATCTATCTATCTACCTATGTGTATCCATTATATGTAGGTAGAGGAGAATCTCAGGTAACTATAATACTCAGAGACAAAATGCTTAATGAATTTCTAATTCTATTTCTGTCGTAGCCTCAAGAAGCATGTTTAAGCTAACACTGCAAAAGTCTTCAGTTCTTTCCCATGCAGTTCTCTGCTTGATTACTTTGGACTCCTGCTTTCTGTCTCTGTCTGCCTGAAACTTTCTAAGAGTTAAATCTGTATGAGTGGAATTTCTTTGGCTTCCAAATAATAACTGGAAAATGATTCATAGTTCACAGCTCCTTTTTCCTATGATGATACAGTCTCCTGCTTAGGTTCACAACCTTGGAGGTCATCTTTCATCGTGAACACCCTTTGATTATAAATTTACATCACACAAATTTCCTTCTCTCATCTCCAGAACATAGCAAGGCTGTGACCAAAGCTGTCTCAGGAAGATGCCAATTCAATAATTCATGCTGTTATTATATCTCTGCTGGTCATAGTAGTAACTCATCCTGGTGTGTACCAGCATTGCTCAGCCCCATATTTCAGTAGTGTTGAAAAAGTCACACATCTATCCCAGTACAGTGGCTCTAACATATCTGATCTATTTGTCTAATACAATTGAATAATGCATCTAAGTATCCCCATCACATTAATTATTCATGTGGCTTTTAACACCTCTACACCTAAATTCTTGCACAAGAGAGTTCTAATTTTATTTTAGTTTTAGCCGAAGAAGTATTCCAGGAAGCTTAATGTTGACACAACTCTGGAAAATCTACCTTTACAATTATGCAGAAAGTACAATATATAGAAAAAAAGTCAAATGTGGATTTGTAATGGAATGAGGTAGAGTGGGAAAAAAAGACTTTATATCAAGGTGAGATTATATTAAAGAGTTAATAAAAGAATCCTAGTTTGTAATTCATTATTCAAGAGCTCATAATTAGGCATCCAGCAATCTGAAGGTTCTTCTAGAATCTGAAGATATAGCAGTTACAGAAATAGATAACTTCCATAGAGCACGGATTGGTGAGAGTGAATGAAGCTACAATAAGGATGGTCCTGGTTTTGCCTCCTGGAGGAGGTGAGGTTTTGGCCTGCTTGGGAGACTCATCTTCACTTTCCAATTAGCATAACAGAATAGTATGTTTTATCCAAGTGTTAGCTTGCTACTTAGCTGGACCAAAGGGGATTCAGGTAAGTAGTTCTTTAGCTATATAAGCTAAATGTGAAGTTACTGTGACACATTTAAGCCTATCATATTTTTAAAAGAGTCAACATACAAGAGAAAATTTAGGAAAGTTTCAAAATTCAATTTTACTCAATGTTAAATTTAAAATGCTAAATAGCATTGAGAAATAATATAGCCCATAGGAGGAAGATGAGTCATTAAACATTTCCTTTGGTGAAATTTTGTGGGGAAACTGAAAGAAAATTTTAGAATTTTCCATTATAATGCCCCAAAAATTTTCGATGAATGTAGCAAGTGTAGATGAATAATGAAATGCTTTATCAGAAAGTATATGGAGCTCTTTTCAATAAGTATGATTGAATATTAAAGTAGGTAAAGTAGATTCAAGAGAAACCATATCATTGGGGATGGAATTTTCTAGATTGGGAAAGAAAATAGCTTGTGTTTAGTTTTACAAGGAGAAACCAAAGTGAAAGAAAAATGCTAAAAGTACTAGCAGGATTTTAATGGAATACATGAAAGCCTTGCAAAGAGTTTCAGTGTCCTTGAGTAAGGATGAGGTACCAAGATGCATTTTGATGATAATACAAAGAGAAAAGATCCTGAGGTAGGTTCAATTAAAAGATATTAGAAGAATTTAAAAAAACAAGAAAGAAAACTAAAACAAAAATAGACCATATAAGGATTGCCTGTGGTGCACAAATATTATATGTTCATAAATGAACTACACATGATATCATCTTTTCTCTCTTGTCATCTTAACTCAGCCTTGCTGAGGATTCACTTGAGGTCCTGGTCCTTCTATCTTCTGCTAACTGCTGGGATTGTAGACTTTTAAAGGAGCCAAATCTATTCAATAGAAAAAGGATAGCATCTTCTGCAAATAGTGCTGGTCTAACTGGATGTCTACAGGTACAAAAATACAATTAGACCCATACTTGTCACCATGCAAAAACTTCAAGTCCAAGTGGATGAAAGACCTCAAAATAAAACCAGAGACACTAAATCAGTTAGAAGAAAAAGTGAGGGAGAACCTGGAACTCATTGGCACAGGAGACAACTTCTTGAACAGAACACCAACAGCCCAGGCCTTAAGGTCAACAATTACTAAATGGGACCTCATGAGGCTGAGAAGCTTTTGTAAGGCAGGAGACACTATCAAGAGAAGAAAGCAACAGCCTACACACTGGGAAAAGATCTTCATCAACCCTACATCTGACAGAGGTCTAACATCCAAAATATGTAAGAACTCAAGAAATTAAACACCACCAAACCAAATAACCCAGTTGAGAAATGGGGCTCAGAGCTAAATAGACCTTTAAAAACACCTTCAGGTTAAATCTCTTCTCCTAAGTTCAGTTCCTTCTGAATTGCCTTTTCTGGTCAACAGACTGTAAAAACACCCAGAGATGACTCTCCATTAGGTTATTTCACATGGTAAAACAATGGCATTCTTCTCCATTTATTTCAGTGCATTCTGCTAGAACTTTTAAGACATCTGGATATGAAATCCTTTGTCATGGGAGAAGCAAAGAATGATGTCTCACAAACGAAATGCTATCTGTGACACGTGCAATAGAAAACTCTGAGCAACATCCGGGATCTGAAAGTGGCTTCTTATTGAAAACAATCAGAAGTGAAGACTGTTAGTAACAAAGAGCCAAGGAAATGATGATGGTCAACAATATAAAACAAATCATGTATATTCTTCCTGTAATGAGCCGCAAATGAAAGTGACCAGCATAATACCTTGGCTGTGTTCTTCATAAACTTCAAGTACAGAATATGTTTGAGATGTGAGAGTAGTCCTGACCTCCAAATGCTTGGAGAACTCCTAGTTTTGGCTGTTAACTCTTTCAATAGATGCTATACATTCATAGACAATGAATACAATTTCTGATAGAAGTTTATTTTGTTCAATTTAGTAGTCATTTAAAAAATAGTCAAAGTGTGGTATTACTTTGATCTTCATACAATGATGAAAATATTGCTTCATGCATTTGAAAAGATATAAAAATCTTCTGTGATGCAATTGGGAATAGTATTTACATTAAAAGAATGATGAATCATAGTGAGAATAAGTAAGCATGTTTGGTTTAAGGTAGAATAATGAATTTATGAAGTGTTTCCTTAACATTATATAAATTAATATAAAGATTATAAATTAACATAAATAATAAAATATATAGCTAAACTCTGCTAACTAATAAACCAATCACATATGTCTCTTCTTGGTAAGAGGTCCCCTAAAATGGAAAGAATCTTTGGGAAAGACTGATGGTGAAGGGTCACTCTGAGCCATGCTAATGTGGAGATGGCCAGAACAGCTGGTCAGGAAGGATAAGTAGCTTTCCCTGTTGTGATGGTGGAGAAGAATTCCAGAACAGGCCATGCCATGATCCATCCCCAGGGCCAAGTGCAGGCAAAGGAAAGGCAGCACTGATGTCAGAAAGGAGATATTCAAGTTTTAGCAAAAGACAGCAGCAAGATATCATCAAACAAATGAGTATACGTTGACCTGGACATAGTTTCTTATTAGTGTACACTGTGGTCACCTTCTTTTTCAGAAACAAATCACAAAACATCTGAATCAACTGTTGTGCAGCAAACAATTTAAATGAAATCCAATTCAATTTCCAGAAATAGTTTAATTTAATAAAGTAACCTTGTAACTTTGGAAAGGAAATAATAATCATTTTCAGTTCCAAAGAAAGTTAGAGGAAGGATTGTAATACTTCACACTACCCTTGTGTCTACTCTTAAAGAAAGATCAATTAACTAAGAAGTTCATTATGAAGTATGGTCTATAACCTTTGGTTATTTGAATTTTTCTCACTGCTGTATTATTCTTTCACTAAACGTCCATTATTTCAGATACTGGTTGTCATAGATTTTCTAGACGTTTTATCACATTGCAGTTTATACTACTTAAGCAGGCCATGATGATATATTGCAGTCAGCTAAAGTGTTGAACATTCTTAGATTTATTTTGACACCTAAAGCAACTTTTCATTAGGCTGGTAACAAGCCATTTAGATGGCAGGGTGTTCAACAAGACATCATTAGAATGTCGGAAATGTGCTGACATAAATGTGGACATTTTCAGCAGTGTGTTTAAGTAACCCAGAGGTTGTAGGCTCTTAATTTTCTCAGGTCGCAGTAGGAGTGACATCTATATGCAAATGACAGAACAATAGTGCCCATTTTTCTTTACTGGAAAACTTCTCATCATACATGCCCAAGAGCTCCACCCTCCAGAACTGTCTGTTTTATGACATTACAGAGGCCACTGTGGCACTGTTTGAGCACTATCAAGTGTCTCCAACAGCTTCTGTGCTGGGCTCTGAACACACTGAGAATATTTCACAGGACACAGAAAAGCCCAAAGATGAGACAGACAAAAAAATCCACTGAAATCCAATGAAACACAGAAACAAAAACAAAGCTACATGATGTATTGGAAATGCACATGTGATTTTTTTCATAATTTTTGGGAAAAGAGAAAAAAAAGCATAGGCATAATCCATAGCTATCACCATTCCACCCACTGTCATTTCAGCTGGAGTTGATTACAAATCACATTGTCACCAATTTCAGTAGAATTTTGAGAGACCTGAATCAAGCAGGATTTCTGTTCTACCAGATGCATCTTTTTAATAAAATATGATTTTCTTATGATGTAAGTCAGATTAGTATTCACATGCACATATAAATTATCTACCAGAATTAAAGCCTAAATGAAAGGTACACACATCAGACCGGTATATTTTTTATGCCGATATTACATGTGTGGGCAGTACTGTACATTCAAACAACACGTCTTCATCTGACAAACAACAGAAGTCAATTCCTCTTCTTATTCTGAGTGAATCTGATCACTTTTCAACATTATTATTTTTGACATTTTGACAAGTCTAGATTCAGTTTCCATTCCTTTGTACTTCCAAGTTTTTATCTATTATCTATCTATCTATCATCTATCTATCTATCTGTCTATCTACTATGGACATTGATTTTCTTTTTACTTCATGTATGTCTGTGTGAGACTGTTAGATACCCTGGAACTGGAGTTACTGACATTTGTGACCTGCCATGTGGTTGCTGGGAATTGAACCCAGGTCCTCTGGGAGAAAAGACAGTCAGTCATCTTAACCCCTGAGCCATCTCTACATTCCCTTTTCTAGGTTTTCATTATAAAAATACACTCAATGGTTTATTTTAAAAAATCCATTTTTTTTCAAGTTATATGTATTTTGGCATATAAATCATCATATGTCAGTATGTATCTTTAAATATTCTTTACTCCTGTGATGCTAAGTGTAGTATAGACAATTTAATGGAAGGAGCTGAAGTCTCTTTTGCTAGCCAAAATTCAAAAAATGCTGACTCACAACTGTCATGGACATGAGCCATGGCAGTCAGCAAACAGTATTAGTGTTTGGGAAACACTCTGAGACTTTCTAAAAGTATTATCGATACATACGAAGAGCAAAGTGCTGTCTGCCAAACGTGGACTTTAAACACCAAGATAGCTGTCATTTTGTGTGTCAGGATGACAGGCCTGACTAATTGTGTCATCTATAAAACTACACCATAACTGGATAACTCCATACAATTGATGCCAATAAATTTAAACTCCTTGTGAAATTGCATTTATGAAGTTGATTTAATGTACTGTATGAACATTCATTCATTCATCCCATTCCCCTTTCATTCCAGATAATTGATTAGAGATTTTAGAGAAGTATTTCCTGCCACAGACCAAGTGAAGCTGGAGAGAGTCCAGGGAAACCTTACTCAGGAGGAATAAAAAGGTGGAAAAGATACTGGAAAGATCCTCTTATACTCGGTTTTCTTTCCCTGATCTGGAATGTACCTCTGTTTTTAATATCATGTAGGTATTATCATCTCTGCATTTTATTGTATTTGTGATGCTTGATATCACAGTCATCTCTATGTATATTTTACTCTGTTATCAGCTTCAAAGATTACACAAGACCCAGGTGGAGTCCCTTAAAGTTTACCAAATGTTTTTTTTTTCTAATTTAACAGCATTTTTATTTATTTTTAATATATTTTATTAGTTTATTCCTATTACATCTCAATTGTTATCCCATCCTTTGTGTCCTCCCATTCCTCCCTCCCTCCCATTTTTCCCTTCCTCCCCTCCCCTATGACGGTGGCTGAGGGGGACCTCTTCCCCCTGTATCAAGTCTCCTCTTGGTAGCCTGTTATCCTTCCTCTGGGTGCCACCTTTGAAGAAGTTTACCAAATGTTAAGATTGATTTCACAATTTAACACACCTCCTGTATTCTTAACATGTAAATTTGATGCTGCTGATTTAATAGGGAATTGGTGTTTCAGTAAAGTAAGAGCTCTGGTGGATTTTCTCTGACCTCACTGATGTTCTTTTTTAAAGAAGAAGCCACTGGCCATAGAAAAATGACTGTTGGGCCTACATCTTCAATACATCATTCAAAGGGCTTGAAAGGGCAAGTCTAATGCTATAGAATCTCAGGAGCAGAATCATAACTCTACACTGTAAACTCTGCTACACTACACTAGGTAAGACACAGCTCGTTCCTAGTTTCACATATACACATGCAATGAACATATTTCACTCATTTGCCTTTCTCTTTACTTTACTTCCTTTACTGTTCTTCCTTTACTTCTATGTGTTAACTGCACTTCTTAGCTAGTATGGTAAGAAATTTGATTCTGCTTGTAACTGAAAGTTCTGTAAGGCTGTCACTTTAAAACTGTATTCTTTTCTCAGAGGTCTGGTTTACTTATCCATATGCCTTTTTTTTTTATTGTAAAAAATACAGTAATTTCAGTAATTTCAGTGAAAAATCAGTTTTATCAAAATGGATATATGCCTCTCTTATGCTTTTAAAATGTTATGTCTTCTCTAAATACTTTTGTAATCATGTTTACCTCATTTTACTGAAATTAAATGATTATATATTAAGAAATTTTTATTTTTACAAGGGTCATTTGAAAAAAATGGTGTGATTTAAAAACATAAATACAAATAGCTATTTGAAAAAAAAAGCAGAATTATATAAATATAAATATCTCATTTGGGAATCTGCCAACCTTTACACCCTGTATAATCAGATAATTAATTTTATTCCTTCTCAAGTTACTGAAGAGGCTGAAGACTAGATAGTTTACTCTTACAATTAAGCTAAGTTGGCTAGGTGTGAAGATATTTTTACATCTAGATAGATGTTTTAAGTTGATAATGATAAGATATGATAGATATTGATTTACATTCAGAATTTTACATGCACCAAGATAGGAAAGATGTTTTCCTCAAGGCTTCCAAATACAAATAGCCAAAACACTATGAATGTGTAACATTTATATAATTCCTGATTGTTTTGTGGTTCTTCTTGCTGTAGGTAGTTTACTGTAGGTATGCACAATAATATAATTGTATATATAAAAAATTTTAATAAAAAATAAACATAATTTTATTTATTATAAAGCTAGAACTTCAATGGAGTATTATAAACACAGTCTATTATATGATAAGCCTCTGATGGTTAAATTCAGGTAATTATAATTATTTTCACAGAGAAACTTATACATTATGGGCCGTCCTTATACTGACATTTCTAAGATCATCACTCTGTCTTATTCATTATGCAAATATAATTGTGAATATCTGTGAACTTCTCCTTCCTGGAACTGTCTGAGTTTTTTGAATTTATATGTAAATATTTTTCTGTAAACATTTCACTTAAAATGTATTTGTGTATAGTTTTTTTCTTCCTTTCTCATTTTAAGACTTTCCTATGGGTTATGTTAATATATTTAAAATATTCTAGACTTATTGAACTCAGGACTCGTTAATTATTCTTTTCTCTCTTTCTGTTTTTATTCTGAGTTACTTCAATTAATTTCACTTTGTGCTCATATATTCTTATGCCATGTAAAGTCTAGTACGCAGTCTTTTAAAGGAGTAATCATTTCAGCTTCTCTAATATTTGACACAAAATCTCTATTTAGTTTTATATAATGTTTTCTAAGACTCCAAGCTCTCACTTACAGTATGTTTACATATCATTCTTAATAGTTTTAAAATGTTTTCTTCAATTTTTAAAAATTTTAATTCATTTAATTTGTTCAGGGTACATCTCAATTGTTATCCCCTCGTTTGTATCTTCCCATTCCCACCTTCCCTCCCTCTTCTGCTCTATTCCCCTCCCTTAGGCCTCTAATAGAAAGGGACCTCCTCCCCCACCATATGACCACAACCTATCAGATCTCATCCAGATAATCTGCTTCCCCTTCCTCTGTATAGCTCCAGGCCTCCCCACTAAGGGAAAGTGATCGAATCGGGGCCAAAAGAGTTCATGTCAGAGACAGTCTGCACTCTCCCCGCATCCATGGAAAATGAGCTGTCCTTTGGCTAGATATGAACAAGAGGTCTAGGTTCACAGAAACACACACCTTATAAAAAGTTTTGGCAATGCTTAAGCTATACTTTGGTCCAGGCGAGGTGCAGCAGGCCTTTAGTCCCAGTATGTGGGAGACAGAAGTAGGCAGATCTCTGTGAGTTGGGGGCCAACCAGCCTGGTCTACAATGTGAGTCCAGGACAGCCAAGGTGAGACAGAGAACCCATGTATGGAAACAAAACAAAAGAAAGCAAACAAATAAAAAAAGAAAGAAAGAGGGAGAGAAAGAAGGAAAGAAAGAAAAGGAAAGGGAAAAAAAGACTTAAAAATTTTTGCTTAGCAATTCCAACATCTAGCGTCTATCAGGGATAGTTTTTGTTACTTGCACTCCTTTTTCTAGAGGGAGGCCTTATTTTCTTGTTTCTTTGCATGTTTGAAATTTTTCTGTTGAAAATAAGATATGTAATGCAATATAACAAAATAATGTAATATAACATGGCCTCTCTAGAAATGTGTTTTTTTCAGGGACTTATGGCTTTGCTGATGGAAACAAAGTTCATCATTTCAGATTGTCAGTCACCTATGGGACCATTATGACGTTTTGTGCAAATTTTTGCTGTTTCTCAGGAAGTAGCACTGATGCCAATCAGCCAATTTCGAGGTTACTTACTTTTTGACCATAAGTTCCTGTATCCAATAATTTTTTCAATCTTTGCTGAGGAGTTTTGTGTACAGTTTCAAACTGGCTTGGCATTATTTCTGCCTTGAGTAGAGGCTCAGTGTCATTGAGAGATTAGGACTCTCAATAGGGGTACCTGAGCACAAGTCTAAGGGCCTGCAGTCATGTAGAGCTTTGCACACACAAGCGTGTCTGAAACTTCAGTGATATCTCAAGTCTCTAGAATTCTTCCCAGGACTTCTCATTTTTACAGGGTTCTCCTTGAGGTCTTATGTTCTCTAAGGCTAATCTACCTCTCAGGTAACTACATTGTCAAAAGTCTTTTCTTCTAATTATTTTTGTCTGACATCACTTGAAAAAGTGGCTTCTACTAGCTACAGTCAAATTTGAAGAAGAGACACACATGTGAGTGGTTTTTTTTTTTTTTATCATAGAAACAACACGGGGTGTATAAAGTTGACAACTTTCTAGGAATGTCCTTTTGAGGGCACCCAAGTCACATTAAGTGCCTGCTAAGCATATGATACATTTCGCCTTGGAATTGCAGGAATCTTGTCCTTCCAAACTACCCTTTATTTCGTTCTGTTATTTTGAAGAAGAGCTATTTTTGAAATTGGCACTCCTAAAATTCAAAGTGTCTTAGTTCTCCAAAGTAATAAACATTATGTTTAGTGGCAAAAATATTAGATTTCCCTCTCATCAGTCAACAATTCAAGATCTTTCATCTCTATACATATTTGACATTAATATATAGGAAGTTGTATTTCATACATGACATAAAATAACAATAGTATAGATTGGATAAATGTGTAGAAAGAAAGGGGAGTAGGAGAAAAGGATAGAATAAGAGAAAGGGAGGTCAAATTCAGGAAAAAGAGACAGGGATAGGAGCTTCAACACAGTGAACATCAATGCTAAGGAAATTCTGAGTAGTTGCGTTGGCATGGTAACTGTGGGTAGGCTTTGAAGGGTTCGACACATTTCCCTTTCTACAGGAGAACATAAGTTTTCTGACTTCTTCCCCATCTCACATGCTATTAAAGTTTCACATTGTGGAGACCATGGAATGGCGTATCATGTTCAAATTCATTTTGCCTTTATGTAAAACTAAAGTGAAAACATACAATATATTTTTTGGCAATTCGGGAGGCACTATTTCTTCAGCAGTTTACTAATCTCCCTTGCCCATGTTCTGAGGGAGTTGAACACCTTTCCTTTTACAAAATGAGAATTTATTTTCTTCTTTTCAAATGTCATATAAATAATTTCACGTTACTACTTCACAGAGTTTGATATAAATTCTTTCTCAAAAACATATGTGGTAGGTAAATGTTTTCCCAAATGCAGCTTGTATTTTTGACTGTATTGAAGCTGTCATTTAATAAAGGGCACCACTAAATTTTAATGTACCCCATTAATCATTTATTCACATATTAAAAAGTGTGTCTGTTACTGCATGTCCTAAGGTAACTCCTCTTCATAAATCAGGTGTGACTATAAACCTGAACTTCTCACACTTAACTGTTTTAATCCCTAAGTTTCAGCCGATACAAAGTCACCCTGAGTAAATACTGCAGCCTTCACGAAGCCTAGTTTTCTTGTGTTACAATACCTCATTCCAGGTGGCATTTTACTTAATTTTGATTCTTTGAAAACAATCTTTTGCTACAAAAATCCTAAAATTCTATACTGCAGTTGCTTATTACACTGAATTTGTATATTTATTTCAGAGAGGTAACTTTTTGAAACCATGGGCTTATCTAGATTATTCATATAACATTCATATTTTCTCTGAGGTGTTTATGAAAATCATTGAATTTCTTTATTGTTATTGTATGTATGTTTTTAAACCTTTTATAATTTTTCATTAATGTCGTTTGGAGAAAGAACTGGTCTATATCAATGGATTAGACATCATTTCCCTTTTGATTAAAAATAAAATATTGTTACATATTAAACTCAACATAAAAAGTCAAAAATTAATTTATATGTTACTCATGTATCAAAAACCTTCCTGACTTTACCTGTGAATTCATATAGTTAATTTGAATATATAGAATATGTTTAGTCCCCATTAATTTCTGATTCATTAACTGCAAGCTGACTTAGCTGGGAAGCACTTGTAACCCTTAAATGCATTCTCATGATCCTTTTACAACAATTTACAAAAAAGCACCGACTCGTGAACAATGAGAGTCACTAGCCTAATGGGAAAGAAAGTTTCTTCAGTTTTGTTTCTGCTCTCATAAAGAAAGAAGGTCTTTTGAAGCAAATTTTTTTCTAACAAAACTTTAAGGATTTTAAAAAAAAATATTGTCAGTGATGTTAATGTTTAGAAGAGTTGTCAAGTTAGAGCTAATGTGCAGTGAAATGTTTCTCCGGGCAGAAAAGTTGTAATGAGTTGTTTGAGGAAACATGCATCACCTTATATAGGCATGGATTATGAATTATAGTGTTGTGGTATGTGAAGTTAATATAATTATATGTTACATTTACATATATACATGTTAGTATGTGTTGTCTAATGTTAGTGCTTGCGTGCTTATTTTACTGCGTATCTACTCACATTAATGGATACTTGTCCAAATTGATGGATGTCTCTACATGCCAATGTATGCCTACACATGTCAATGCCAGCTTCCCTGTTTGGATTCATGTCTACCAATATTAACGAGTGCACACTCATGTTAATGTATGCCTACCCATGTCAATTAAATGTTCTTCCCATTAGTACATCACTGCTCATGTTGATAGATACTTCTCCATATGAGTGCATGTCTACTTATGTAAAAGCATTATGATTAGAGTTAGTACATGTCTACCAATGTTAGGGCATCCATGTTAGATGAAACAGCATTTCCTTCACTGGATAACCATGTCAAAGCCAAAAGAAGTACACAAGATGTCATGGATTTTTTTTTTCCTGAAAAAATAAATCTTGTATTTACTCAAATTTTCATCAATAATAAGGTGCTTAAAAGAAAAGTGTGTCTTTATCACTGATGAAGTAATGACTTACAGACCAAATGTATACAAGATAAAAGCAGATGAATATTGCAAACACTTGAATGCAGAGAACATGGATAAAAAATACAAATGCTAACTTACCCCTGACATATATTTCAACTGGAACTTTAAACAAGCATGTTCATGAATTATATTTTATGATTTAACTTTTGTGTTTTTGTGTGTTAATCCATTCATATTTTATGACATTTATTTTTATTATGTATACATTTATTATGTATACATTTATATTATTACACATACATACAATAAACTACCTACAGAAAGATGAACTAAGAAACAATTATGATTTTTTATTTTATTTTACTTTAAAAATATTTTATTATGTTTCTTTTTTAACATATACATTTATATTATTACACATGAGTAAAATAAACTACATACAGCAGGAAGCAGCATGAGACAATCAGGAATTATATACATGTTACATTCATAGTGATTTGGCCATTTGTATTTGGCAAACTTGAAGTAAACATCTTTCTTATCTTGTTGGGTCCATATTTCTGAACAGAGATCAATATATATCGTATCTCATCTCTATGAACTGAAAACATCTATCTTGATCTAAAAACATCTTAAACCCTAACCTACTAAGCTTAATTGAAACACTAAACTATCTGGTCTTCAAACCCATCAGAGACTTAAGATACAATTTAAATACCTGAGTGAACCCAGAGTGCGAGTTAGCAGCTTTCAAAATGAAAAAAAAAAAAAAATGACTGAGACAGTTTACTGCCTGAACAGTTACCCAACACTTTCTATAATGTTGGAGTATCATCTTTAGCCTTCTGGCCCAAGATAGCTGACAGACTGGTTGTGGTGGTGCACACTGGTAGGATTTGACAAAGGAGGCAGAGGCAGGAGGATCACGAGTTCGAGGCTAACAACTGTGATTTTTATGGCAATGAAATTTAAAGTTCTTTAGGAAGAAATGGAAAAGTGTCTCAGATATAGAAGGAAGTTTGATTAATTGTCATACTTCCTGATGGAATGCTTAAATAAACTTTTTAACAGTCTACTGAACTATAGAGTCATAATTGGAATATTTTGAATATGTACAGCATACTAAATATGTATTATTAACTTCCAACAACCGAAAGGTCACAGTTTGCGTACTATATTTTGCATAGAGACAGAACCAAGTGCCCTAGATGCAGAACTAAGAAACACAAAGCATCTTTCTCCGCAGAAGTGACAATTTCCCCTATCACCCCATTCACAATGTGATTTGCTTTCAAAGCAGATCTTTTCTACACTGAAACTAAACACAAAAGTTGAAGAAAACTATTTAGTTCAAAGAATTCTCCACAGTACATTTCATATAGTTACAAAATATTTTGGGGTTTAAGAAACTTTACAATTTTAAGTGAGTTAACTTGTAGAATGTTTGTAATCATAGGAACTAAATATCCTCAGTACTTTAGAAGCTAAACTCAATGGAAAGAGAAAAGTGTTTCCAAGTAATCAAGTTTGTCTACTCACATGCTGTAATTGAAGCATAAATCCAAGGCCTCACTGTTATAAAGCAGTGCAAAGGGCAGCACGCATTGTTAATAATCCTTGATGCACTAAAAAAAAAAAGTCACTAAGCCACAGTTGAGCGGAGAGTGAGGTATGACTTTCACACGAACTCTGGTGCCTCATATTTGACCATGTCCCCTGGAGGGGGAGACCTTGTGGCACCCAGAGGAAGGACAGCAGGTTACCAAGATGAGACTTGATACCCTATGAGCATATACAGAGGGAGGTAATCCCCCTCAGGAACAGTCATAGGGGAGGGAAATAAGGGGAAAATGGGAGGGAGGGAAGAATGGGAGGATACAAGGGATGGGGTAAAATTGAAATGTAACAAGAATAAGTTAATAAAAAATTTAAAAAAAAGAAAAAGGTCAATAAGAAGAAAATAAAACATATATCTATTTTATACATATATAAACATAATTGAATGCTGAATATGTTAGAAAAAATCATTTATAATGTGGACTACTCTTTATTACAATATTGTGATTATGAAATAATATCACATCACTGCTTGGATCTCTATGGTATTTTCTCAATTTACTAACTGTAATGATTTGCCCAATAGATTCTTCTTGACCAAGGTTTTAGTTATCAGATAGGAGTATTAATAGCCAATTTCTCACCAGATTGTTGAGTGAATGAATTTATCTATGTACAAATACTAATATAGAAAAAATTAAATGAAGCTAATATTTTCACAATTATTAACACTTGAAAAGCATTATTTTGTTAGTTGAAAAAAAATCTAGCATCCAACAAAAATGGCAGTTACCATTCGTAATGAAGATTTTGAAATTATCTCACAAATGAAAACAAGAAATATACTTGTCTTCTTCACGGCTAAATCGTGGCCCAAAATGAAAATTTGATCTCAGTAGTTTAAAAGGAGAAAAAAATGGACATTTAGACATCAGTCAATATGCTTCTTTTGCATAAATCAGTTATCTCAGTGGAAAACCATTGCCAGCTCCACTTGCTTTCTTTATAATAGATTTAATACTGTACAGGATGTTGCATATCTCTCTGGTTTTGCTTCTTTCTTTCCTTGTATCTATTTGTGTGTGTGTGTTTGCGAATGACAGAGAAACAGAGATAAGCAATTATGAAATGCAGACAATGAGAGAAGAGAGAAAAGAGAAATTAGAGAATGAGACACATTAAGACAAAGACAGAAGCGCTAAAAAACACACAAGGAAATTAAGAGACAGGTGGAGGTAAGGAGAGAGAAAAGAAAGGAAAGGAGAGACAGACAGAAAGAAACAGAGACAGAGGGGGAAAGACACACACACACACACCACACACACACACACACACACACACACACACACACACACGGCAAAGAAATTTGGCCTGAAAATGTTGCTGTGGCTTCTAAATTCAATAGTATTGTTATATTTGAAGTAAGATAATATGAATTACATACTTAGATCTGGAGGTAGTATTGTCTGTGTTTTTCATTGGTGTTTAAAATAAGATTAGTCTTTGATGAATTGTCTTATTATTTCTTTCATCTTTGGGATTATAATATACTTACATTATTTTCCCTTTTCTCTCCATACCCTTTCGCTCTTGCTACCTACTTTTTCTTGAATGTTGTTACATATGTGTACATATGTGTATTTGCAAATATATTCCTAAGTATAACCTAGTCAGTCTCCATACTGACCACATGGTATTAGATGACCAATTGATGTGCTCTTTTTTAGAGAACATTGTTTTTTTTTTCTACTCTCAGCATTCCTTAATTGCTTGTAGTTCCTAGTCTATGCTTGAAACTTTGTCCATTTTATCATGTTTATTTCTGTTACCCTTGTTCAACTCAAATTAAGCACTGATGTTGGTGAGGCTATCAAATTGTTCTAAATTTGGAACATATTCAACTCTGAAGACATGAATGAATATTTTCAAGAAACATCCTTAAAATATTCTAGTAACGTAGATATAACATTTTTGTATGCTCTATTTTCTTAACAATTATATTTTATTATAAACTTACTAACAGCATATCTCATTTACAACCTGACTGACCTAAACAATAGGAAAAGGAGATTAAAGGACACAATAATGAAACCTTCAAGATATCAGTTCCGAGGAACAGTACTCCCAGTGTAGTCAGCAGGACCTCCGCAAACCCGTAATTGAACCAAGGTTGCTGCTGGAACCTGGAGCAGCAGCTGAGGCCCAAAGAGCTTCAGCTGGAGCCCAAAGCTTTGAAGCATTCTCTGGAGCACTTCTCTCTAGGAGCATCTCTTGACGTGCTGATAAACAGCCAACACAATTCTGAGTCCTGTCTCTTCCAGCCTCCTGTTTGGAGATAGATAGATAGATAGATGATAGATAGATAGATAGATAGATAGATAGATAGATAGATAGGGAGAGAGAGAGATACAGATATAGTTATTCCCTCATAGTCTTTAACAAGATGTTTTCAGCTGGCAACATCCAAGCTCCCCCAAGAAGTGGTTTGACATTTAAGGGGATAAACACCCTGCTCTCTCACTAGTCTGTTCCACATTCCCGCACTTGGGATCAACACAAAAACATGTTTATCTCTCCTACACATTTTCCCTAAATTTCAATAGAATGACCTTGATTAAGTTACTGTGCCGAGGGCGTTTCACTAGTCATGGAATGATCTGTGTCTCAGATTTTTATCAGCTGTTTGTAATCTAGAGTTCTGGCTTTTTGTTTGTTAAAATCCAGACAGAATAAAATTATTGACCAGTAGTGTGTAGCAAAATTAAAAGAAATACAAAATCTTTCATTCTTGGAGCCTGAGAACTCAGTAATCAACTGGAATGATTTTTTTTATCCTTTATTTTATTTTCATGGGTTTTTAAATTTTTCTTTCTTTACATACACATTTATATTATTACACATATATACAATAAACTACCTACAACAAGAAGAACCACGAAATACTCAGGAATTATATAAAATTTACATTCATAGTATTTTGGCTATTTGTATTTGTCAATTTTATAGAAAATATCTTTCCTATCTTGGTGTACCTAGAATTATGAATGTAAATCAATATATATTACATCTTATCTTTATCAACTTAAAACACCTATCTAGACCTAAAACATCTTAACCCTAAAACAACTAAGCTTAATTGTAAAACTAAACTATTTGATATCTTCAACCACATTAAAGACTTGAGAAGGAATAAAAATAAATTCTCAGAGTAGAAAGGAAGTGCAGGTTAGAAACTTCCAAAATGAGAAAATGACACAGACATTTTGCCACTTGAACAGTCACCCAAAACACTCTATCACATTGGAGCATCAGGCTCAGCCGTCTGGCCCACTATATCTAATAGAAATATTTGCGAGGCAGGAACTATTGAGGACTTGTTTACCTTGTCTTAGCAGAGTTTGGTCATCGACTCTGACTGCATCTATGCTTGCCCAATTTTAGGCAGAGTTCTGTCTGTGGCAACATTTTGCCCAGGAACTGGTTTGCCACATTTTAAGATTTCTTTTAAAGGCACCCTCCAGTCAACACCAAAGGATATACTAAACTTTTTAAAAGTCAAATTTAAAGTGTTTCAAGAGTGGATGGGTACACTGAGATAATGAAGCCACGGCCCTCTTCTCAGAGGTTCAAGAAGAAGCAGCCACTGGCTCTTTCCCTTATTCAGTAGTAGTGTCTAATCTCTGAATTGTGTTCTTAGAAACCTGTTCTTGTTCCCTGCCTCCCTCATTGAGTAAGTTCTTTCAATTGCATTACACTGCATTCTGTTACCCATAACATTCTCTTTCCTTTTTTTAAAGAAGAGCTAGACTCATTCTTATCCACGTGATTGGTTTCTAAGGGGGCGAAACTGTTGCTTTCCCAAAAAAGAATCCCATGTCTGGCTGCATATATACGGTAGTTCTTTAACATACAGTCAAAAGGGGTTTTTAGCATGTAATAAAAACTCAGTATGTAATATTACATCTCTCTATCTCTTTATCTCTATCATCTATCTATCTACCTGTCTGTCGATCTATCAATCTATCTATCATCTATTTATCTGTCATATATATCTATATGAAAATTGAATTGATTATTCTATTAATATTAATTAATGCTTGCTCTCCCCCTTTATTTTTCCAAAACTAGGGAACCTGTGCTCTGCTTACCTCTACTATGCCCATCCGAGGCTGTAGGAAGATTTATTAGCCAATAAGGGATAAATTTGGAAGCAAGGCTCACGTTATGTCATTTTGGAGACATGAGAATTTGCTTGTAGCACAGTAAGAACCTTAGGAGGCAATCAATTAACCTTTGAATGCTTAGTAGCTCCATATTAACACCAACATCAATCAATCTATCTATGTCTCTATCTCATATAATCTATTTTTCTGTCTATCATCTATCTTATATCTATCTACCTGTCAATTTACCTATCATCTGTCTATCTATCATCTATATATCCATAATCTCTTATTTATCTATTTCTATGTATGCAGATTATATGAATGAGTGCCATATTTATAGATTATGTGACTAAATATGATTATTTATCTAGAGGCCAATATTTATCATCTAGTGTCTTCCTAATTCCTTAATTTTATCCAATTTATATTTTTATCCAAGTTGTATATCAGTCCTTCATTGGTCACAGAACCCATTAATGAGCTATACTTTCTGGTCAGTGAGCCAGTGGTCTCTGCATGTCTTCACCAACCCAACAACATTAAAATTATAAATAAAAGTTACCACTTCTGCCTGTTTCACTTAGGTGCAGGGCATCTGAACTGGGGCCCTTAGTGTTTTACAAACACACTCTTCACTGGTCCATTTCCCTTCCCTTCTTACGATTTTCATGCCAACCTAAAAGGATCTCTTCCTAGATGATTCCTAGAAATTACATATTTAAATGCTGCTTATTTTCTCCACTTTAAAATTTGATTTTTTAAAAAGTATCCCTTATTATTTACTCATTAATTCAGCTAAGTCAGTTATTTATCGTTTTTAATGGTTTCTGAGACAATCTTACTCTGTAGTCTTTGATTGCCTGCAAAACGCAATACAGACCAGACTAGAAGGTACCTCCTGCAATTCCTCTACATCTCCCTCCTGACTCCTGGATTCTAGGCAGATGCTGCAACACACTGATAAGATTTAACCTTTGTTTTGCTATGTGATGTGATTTACATCCTCATGTGTTCCCAGTCCCTCTGCTACCAGACAACTGCTGTTTCATGCCCATGCAGTCCTCTGAGGGGAAATCATCCTAGATTGCATCCTGGAAGACACTGGCCTCTTAGTGACAACTCTCAGACACTAAAGTTCCTCACAAGCACATTCTTTTCTAAAAAATAATTTATTCAGATTACATGCCGATTGCTATCCCCTCACTTATATCTTCCCACTCCTCCTCCCACCCTCTTTCACTCTATTCCCCTCTGTTAGGCCTGTGACAGAAGGGGACCTCCTTGCTCCCCTGCCCCAACACACATATGCTCACAGCCTATCAGGTCTCATCTGGATAGCCTGCTTCCTGTTTCTCTGAGTGCCACCAGGCCTCCACACCAAGGAGAAGTGGTCAATAGGGGCCACCAGAGTTCATGTTAGAGTAAGTCTCTGCTGCCCACACAACTATGGAGAATGCGCTGTCCATTGGCTAGATCTGAATAGGAGGTCTATGTTTACTGCATGTAGTTTGTGCAGGACCCCCTGGGTCCAGATCCACCAGCCTTGATGGTCTTCTTGTAGTAGGGGTCCAGGACTAACCACTTAACTTTTTTTTTTTTTTTTTTTTTTTTTTAGTCATGAACAAGACAGACTACAGTCTGCAGAGATTTCAGCTGATGAGAGGATATGAAGATGGCAGCATCTTTCTCACCAGTATCAAAATTATTTTCCTTTGCCACTGAAACATTTAGTCATTTTATCTAAACTTCGAGGATTATTTCTAAGTTCAGGAGTGACAGAGAAATTCAAGACTTAACATATTTGGCATTTTGTGAAGGGTACAGAAATCACTGCATTTGAATTAAATATCAAGTTGCTTGACATTGGACTCTAGGGAAGTCTGAAATTTCCTTAGAATTTAAATGTATCTCACTGGAAAAGAGAAGGAAAAATGACCCCAGAAATTTTGCTATGTTACAACTTGAAGTAATACTGTTCTCCAAGTCAGTTTCAGCCTCCTCCTGTGGGCAATTTTATCACTAATAGCATACAGTTCCCTAGATCTGTGAAGCTTTTCTGGATTGTATATGTAGTTCTCATCTCTGGACTATGATTTCCAGGTTTTGTGATTCCATTTGCAGACTTAATAATGATCTTTTCTTTTGACACTTGTCTCTTGTGTCTACCAGGTAACTTATTTAAATTTAGTATTTTCTGTGTTTGAAAATCTTGTGAATGATCAGTTTTTCATATTATTCCAATAAGTAAATAAAAAGCAATATTTTAGTGTATTTTAAAATAAGTTCAGGTGGCCAAATATCTTAAGCAATTAAAAAAAATTATCCCTGAAGTATCATTACATTTACTTGTAGTTCTTAGTTGGCTAAGTGACATAAGCATTATTGCATTTGATGAATTATTTCCCTTACAAGAAGTCAAAGACAGTGAGAGCTAATTTCTCCCTGGACTCAAACTTCATTCACCTATAAATATTTCAGTTCATTTAGTTATCAATATTAATTGTTTCTATAATATGGTAGGAACTTTTATGCTAAATGACTGACCTTGCTTACATAAATGCCCAGGAGGGTTAAAACTTGTACATTGAAAATATCATTCATCTAACTTTTTAAATTAATTAATTTATTTATTCACTTTACATCTCAAGCATAGCCCCCTCCCTCCTCTCGTTCTTATCTCACCCTCCATCCCACTTCCTGGTAGCCCCCTTCCCTTACCTCTCAGAAAATTAGAGTGGCTCACGCATACTTACCCATACCAGTGTTTGAAACTCCCTCAGGACCAAGAGCATCCTCTACCAAAGTAGCCTGGCAAGGACCCTCTGCAGGGGGAAGTGATAAAAAATCACACAAGAAATCATTTTCAAAGACAGTTCCTGTTCCCTTTACTGAGGGATATACATGAAGCTCAAGCTGACCATCTGGTACATCTGGATAGGGGGCCTAGGACCAGTCTAAACATGGTCCTTGGTTGGTGTTTCAGTCTCCTGAATGCCCTTTGGTTCAGATTAGTTAGCTCTGTTGGGCTACTTGTAGATCTCTTGTTCCCTCCAGGTCATTTTGTCCTTCCTCGCACTCTTCTACCCAATGTTTGGCTGTTAGTCTCAGCATTGATCCATTGGTAGGTGGTGCCTCTCAGAAGACAGCTATGTTAGGCTCCCATCTGGTGGTAGGGAGCCGGTAGGGGTGAGGTCCAGTAGATGGAGGGTGTAGAGAGCCTGGAGTAGCTGACCCTTACTGAGTTTTCCCAGTGGCCTGGTGCAAGCAAGGGCTTGCGACTGGAGATCTCACCAGTCTTTCCAAGGTGGCCACCTCTGGCTTCCAAGGATGGGGCGCTAACACTAACTGACTTCTTAATTCTAAACCAAAATGCAAGTGAAAACGGAAGAAGCCCATGTAGTAGTCAAGAATTTAAATGTAGTTTCAATAATTTATGCTTCAACAATTCAACTATTCTTTGTTCAATGTAGTGGCTAATCTTGTTTTCCAACTTGATATGCCTGGGAAGAGAGAATCTTATCTGAGTTATTGCCTCCACCAGGCTGGCTTTTGGGCATATCTGTGAGGCATGTTCTTAATTGCTAAGTGAAGAATGATACCTAAGCCAAAGTGGGTGGTTCCATTTCTAGGGAGATGGGCCTGGATTGTATAATGGAAGTGGTTGAGTGTGAGACTGAAGAAAAGGCAGTAAGCAGTATTCTCAATAGTAACTTGTAAGTCAAATAAACCCTTTCCTCCCCAAGCTGATTTTTATTAGTTATCATAGAAACTGAAGAAAAAAATAATGACATTTTATTGAAATAAAAGAATGAATGGCTGAGTTATAAAATGATTCCTTACTCATAGAGCCAAAGGTCCTTATGGAAAGGTTGCTAGGTAGAATTGGCATATGCCCAGGAGGAAGAGAGGGTGCATATGGGATCTCTGCAAACTCCACCGTGGGGTTGCTGTGAGGCACGTAGTGAGTTATTGCTTACAAAATGTTATAGTTGCTAAAAGAATGCCAAGTAGAGACTCACTTGGAAATATTTGTGAGAACTAGGGAAAATGTCTCAGTGGGTAAGGCACTTGCCATGCATGCTTAAGTGTCTAGTTTCAGATACTCAGTATCCTTTTCAGTGGAAAGCTCGTGTAGTGGTAATCCTAGCATTTGGGAGACAAAGATGGAATCTACAGAATAAGCTGGCTACCTAGACTAGCCAAACTTGTGAGCTCTGGGTTCAACTGAGTAACCGTCTCTCAATTTGAAATGTGGAGTCTAATAAGGCAGGTTAACTAACGCTATCTAGAAGTCTCCTCAGGCACATGGAGGCATGGATACCCACACTTTCACATATGTGCACACACACATCAAAACACACACACACACACACACACACACACACACACACACACACCAGCCACTTCATATGTGAAACTGCAAACCCACTGCAGTAAAATGTATGCTTTTCCCAGCCTGAGATTGTTCTTTTCAAGGCGAGCTCATTCTCTCACAGTTCTAAGGCTGATCACTTTTGGCTGATAAGGTCCTGGCTGGCTTTCCATTGAAGGGGATTCAAGCAGAGGACCTTGTAAAATTAACGTTCCTCTGTTGCTCTGAAGATAAGTGTTTGGCTGACCCCAGAAGTGCTGCACTGACTGTAAAGTTCATCTTCTTTCCATATCCCAGTGTTGAAAAAGCCTGCAATAGTGAATAATTCATCTTGCAGAGATAAGGCTATGGCCTCTTTGCTAGGCTTTGTGTTGTTATCAGTGTCTGTTATCTGCATGGGAGCACATCAAGGGGTTTCACTTTCTGTCTTTTCTACTTAGAAAGTAAACAAAAACTAGCAGAGTTCAATGAAGGGGATCAATGGGGGTTGTTTTTACATTTCTGGCATTATTTCTCATGTGCTATTGATCTTAGAATGCTATTTTTCGGGTTTGTTATTTAAACAAGTCTATTCCACGCCTTGCATTGCCTACTTTGTACTCACAACACAGTTATTAACTTTAACTTAATTATTAACTTTAACTTAGAGCAATCCTTCTGCCTCAGCCTCCTAAGAGCTGGGATAATAAGCACAAGGTACCATGTCCACTTATACGAAATGTTTTCAGACAAGAGAGAGGAGCAAATTACAGGAAACACCGAGATTTTATCTTCATTATGGATGAATCAGGCAAGTGGCTCTAGTGATTATATCTCTGGAAGTTATTTAATACTGTACTCAGAGGAGGGTCATCCATGGGAGCGTTCAGTGGAAAACAATCCTGTCCTCCTTTCTAGTCCTTTTTTGCAGATATCTTGCTTTGTTCACAGACATTTTCATTCTATGCAATGTGACTGTTGCCCTGAGAGTGCTCTCTCTCTTCCCTCTGGGAATATACTGACTCTATCATGTAACCCTTACCTATGGGCCTTCTGCAACATCTACCATGGGGCTGCTGTGATGCACATGATGTTTCTCTACAAGCTCAGGACAAAATGTTACAGATGTAAAAGGAATGTGGAATTGAGACTCACAGGAAAAGGTTAGGGAGAACAAGGGAAAGATGATAAACTTTGTGGGGGAATGGTTTGCAGTTTTGAAGAATACAGTAACTTTCAATATCCATTTTCTTCTTTGTTTCTCTCTTCTACCTAATCTGTACTCTACTTAGAAATATTTTTCTGGCTCCAGGCAGTGGTAGCACAGGTCTTTAATCCCAGTACTTGGGAGTCAGAGGCAGGTGGATCTCCGTGAGTTTGAGGCCAGTCTGGACGACAGAGGGACTTTCAGGCAGTCAGAGCTGTTATACAGAGAAACCCAGTCTCGAAAAACCGAAAAAAAAATTGTTTCTGAGTATTTTTAAATAAAGTCTTAAATTACAACTAGCTAGCTTGAAACTCACTATGTAGCATAGGCTGTTTCCAATCTCATGGTGATCCTTGCCACCTCAGCCTTTTCAAGGATTGAGGCTTCAGTTGTGAGCTATATTGCTTAAATTACTTTAAATTATAGGAACATTGGAAAGGCTTGTCATAAACTCAGAGAGCCAATCACAGCTGAACCCTTTCTGGATTCTCTTGTGAACATTTCTTGCCTTCTTCCTGACTTACATCTCCCAATCTCTCCTAGCTAGAAAGTCATCTTTAAACATTTATTGTATGGTTATTAGTAAAGAGTTAACTTCTTTTTCTACTTGATCCCCATATCTTCTATACATTTCTGCCAAAGCTGTTTCCCTTTGTCATGGGCACTCTCAGCTGTTTCTGAGGTTCAAGGCAGCAATGATAAACTTACAATGTTTAGAAATGTCTCAAAAACTATATAACTTATTTTAGTACTGTATAAAACTATTAGTTTTTCAGGGTGTCTTGAAGACTGTTCATTAAGAACAAGTTTTAGAAAAAAATTTAAATGGGCTTACGTTGCTGAGAGGTTTGACCCTCCCACATAGGGGTATGACCAAGAATGAGTGAGGCTGTTAGGATTCGGCTTCAGTCTGCCTACTTGTGATGTCATAGTCTACCTGCCACTGAGTGTAGCCCTGCTCAAAGGACAGGCCCATTGGCCCCTCACTTTTCCACCCCTCTCTTATTTCTTATTCCCTCTCTCTTATCTCTCTTACTTATCTCTCCTTGCATTCTCTTCCTCTCTCTCTCTCTTTCTGTTTCTCTATCTCTCTAACTCTTCCTCTGCCTCTATCTCTCTGTCCCCGTTTCTCTCTGGCTTCTGCCTCTCACTTCCCTGATTTCCCATGCTCGTTTAATAAACTTCTCCATATAATATCTGTTGCCTGGCATCTTACTTTTTAAATAATTAAAGTGGTTAAAGAATATGTTTGTCTTGACAGCTCACAAGCATAAGTCTGTATTTTAACCAATTCTTTGCTGACATGTATTTGTGGAAAGCCTAATGCAGTTTCAGACCTCATATCTTGATTCCAAACCTATGTGGCTCAGGAACCAAGTGATCTGGAGCAGAGGTGAGCTGTTAGCTAGAGACACAGATTTTTTGCCTGGTCTGCCTGCTTGGTTCCAGGCAGCGTTGCCTCTTAGTAAAGTCATAGGTGTCCAGCTTGATCACAGCTTCTGTCTGTAGGTGTTTTGTGATGGAGAGGTAATGGCCATTCTTCCATGTTCCCAGCTAGTTCTTCATGAGAAGGTCAGTTGGCCTCTTTGCAGTAATAGAATGAGGCCCATGTGTACTGACATCACTTCTGCCATCTAGTACTGGACAGATTTGATGGGCAGCATGATTAGCCATGTTCACCTGCAGCATGGGACAAGAAAATGGCATACTATTAATCCAGAAGGAGCAACCTGGAGGCAGAGTGAGAAGAAATATCTGGGGAGCAGTCTCCTGGCATTGGCATTGGGAAACAAGCCACCAGCAAATAAATCTGATGGCAGGTGCTTTTATTTAAACCACAATATAGCCATAGTACGAGTTCATGACATTAACTTTTCTGATTCATGGTAGTTCTTTATATATTATCTATATGAGACTTCTGACATATACATACACTAAAAATCCCTTCTCCTATTCTAGCTTTTAATTTGTCAAGTTAGGGTTAACTGAAGGGTTTTAAATTAATGAAAATCAAGTAACGCAATCAACCTGACTATTCAGGAAGCAGGATATTCTACCCACTCATAAGACTGTTGTTTGCCTTTTAAATTTTTATACAAAATTTAACCAGCCTGGATATTTTCACAGGAACAATGTGATAGTATAATGGCCATAGTGGCTTAGTAACAGCATGTTTAAGTAGATATGTTCACGATATCTCTAGGAATGCTACATATCCCTCCTATTATTGCAGTGTTAGTCTATTTCCTTAATAAGAATTTATATCATTTTTTTTTAACTTTCTGTGTTTTTAATCCTTTGGCTCTACTGAAAATTTTATTGGTATAAATGTCTTTTTCTGATAGGCTGGGTGCTCAGATTATTTAAATCTCATCGTCTAAAAGTTTAAATCTCTCTTTCTCCCTCTTCCACCTCCCCATGTGACTGTGCATGTCTGTCGGCTGTCTGTGTCTTGATCTCTGTCCTTCTCTGTCTGTCTCTGCCTCTTTCTCTGTGTCTGTCTGTCTGTCTGTCTGTCTGTCTGTCTGTCTGTCTCTCTCTCTCTCTCTCTCTCTCTCTCTCTGTGTGTGTGTGTGTGTGTGTGTGTGTGTGTGTGTGTGTGTGTGTGTGTGTGATATGTTTCTTCTCTCATGTGCCTGACAGGTGTGATAGAAAATTCTCTGTGTGTTATGTATCTATTCTCCTGGATGTGGGTGTTGAGGGTGAACCAGCTCCTGAGTACCTTAGTGTGGGAGAGCTGTCTCTACCTCTTATCTGATGGTTAGTGGTTTTCATGATGGAGATATCCCTTTCTCCCCACCTGTGTCCCTTGCCATCTGTGGCAGGTAGGAATATTGGCCTTGGGGTCATGAGAGTGGGATAACTGGCCATGTCCCTCACTGGTTGCAACACTCAGGAAATCAGACCTTGCACCTCACGTGGACAGCAAAGTAAAGCTCGCCCTGGTAGCAGGTTGCTGGTAAGGAGGCCCTGGGGAAATGAGAGTTTGAGACCTTCTGGGATGAACAGTTTAGATATCTCTCAGGCCCATAAGTAGGGCTTTGCATTGGTCCACCCCAACATCTACCCAAAGATGATCTCCTGGGGTATTTGAAAGTGTTAGTCCTGTAGACGCAATATGATAGGAACTCCATGACACAGGACAACAACACAATATCAAAGAAGAGTCCTAGTGTTGTTCCAGTATAGATAAAGTAGCAGAAGCCAGAGGACTCATACCAGACCAAGATCACATTGCAATGGATATTAGCAAGCAAAGAAGTGTGACAAAGGTATATACTGTAGGACACACTGTTACATACTACAGCTTTCACAAAAAGATTTTTTTTTCCTTCTCTGTTGAGAAAAGAGTCAAGAGAGGAGAACAGGTATGAAGGGAGGGAAAGATGAGTGGGACTGGGGTGCATGCTGTGAAGTTCACAAAGAAACAAAATAAACGTTTTTAAAACATCCTCTTCCTGGGCGGTGGTGGCACATGCCTTTAATCCCAGCACTCGGGAGGCAGAGGCAGGCGGATCACTGCGAGTTCGAGGCCAGCCTGGTCTACAAAGTGAGTCCAGGACAGCCAAGGCCATACAGAGAAACCCTGTCTCGAAAACCAAAAAAAAAAAAAAAATCCTCTTCCCTCTTTATCATGCCTGACTTCTACACACACACACACACACACACACACACACACACACACACACACACACACACACCTGCTATCCTGCAAAGTCTAGTTAATGTATTAATAGTTAACATGTTTTGGAAGCCTTTGTTGAATGAGGTGATAATAGTGATAATCTCTTAGGTGGTCTATTTCTCCTCTCTCCAGGTTGAAGATCCCACATTTTACAGAGAAACTCCGGGATGAAGGTAAAGAAGGGTTGCATAGAATGTATGATACTGATGCAGTAGGAACATCTGTTACTCATTAGTCACACAAGTGAGTTCACCTGGCTGTACCATCCTCCCGTGATTAATGATGGCTGCTCATGCTATTCCCCAATCATGATGACTGCAGAACGAGCATCTGCCAGTAGGAAAGACATTGAGCATGCACAGAAGCTGAGGGATATCCCTTGGGAATAATCTTCAGAACTAAGTAACAAGTGATGATGAGGCAGGGCTACAAGACAGAATTATCAGAGTGAGATTCTAGGGAATAAAAGAGGGAGAGTGACTCTGGAAACCTCTTAGATAGTTCTGCAGACAATAGAAGTGACCTCTTACTTGGAGAACATATTTTGGCACAAAACTTACAGAACTAAATCAGTGAAATGGACATAGATGAGTTCGATTTTGTATCTCTGATGATGACTTTACTTTTGGTTTTTGCTTTATCTTATATTCAGTTTATTTAGACAGGAAGCCCACTGAACCGGGACATGTGTCACCCAACTACCTTATGGAGCTGAGTATAGTGTCACCTGTATAAATCTCCTCCCTCATAAGGATAATAACAATATAGATCATTCGTGTCTTCTGGATGGCAGAACTCATGTTCATTTATAACGTCCTGGACATCTAATTCAGACTGCATGTTCATATTTAATCCCCTTTGCTTTTATAATTATGACGGTAATAAACAAAGATGCTGGGAATAATTCACATGTGAGTCATGGGCCCCGAAATACAAGGAGGGATTTTCGCTCTGATTTCTTTACTGTCCAGTAAATCTAGTACTGCTCTCAGTTCCTCAATGGTTATCACTTATTTTAACAAACCGGTTTTGTTACCTACATATTTGGGTGAAAATTGTCTAATTACATTTTCAAATTCACTGTTCATTGTGCCATATCTATATGTGTGATAATGTGACATCAAATGAGTTTCTTAATTTGGAAACTATCTTACATCTTTGAAGCCTCACTAGTACTTCCACTCAGTCTGATCATTTGGATTACACTAAAAATCACCAAAGAGCATGGAGGTCTTTTATTCCTGTGTACAAAGGCATTGCTTTGTAGGATATTTGGTATTGTTATTTTCTTCATCCTAGTAATAGGTATTGCTTTCCTTGAGCTACTGCACAAAATCTGAATCAGCAAATGTTCTGTGCATATGTGTGTGTGTTTATGAACTCAGAACAGACTATTGAAGAAGTCTTGTGAATGATGATTAAATATTAAATATACATAAACAAGTACTTCTGCTGTTTTGCTTAACCAAGGACATTGCAAACAGAACCTAGAACCCCTGTTCAGATGTAGCCTTTGGACAGCTCAGTATCCACATGAAGAAGGGGAGGAGAACTCCTTTTGCCTGCAATTTGATCACTGCCTCTTGGCAGACAGGCCCTGTGGTACCACAGAGGAAGGGGACACAGGCTATCCAGATGAGACCTGATAGGCTATGGTCAGATGGTGGGGGAGGACCCCACTGGTTAGAGGTCTAGCGGAAGGGAATAGAGCCAAAGAAGGGAGGGTGTGACAGGAAGATAAGAGCAAATCTGACAACATAACCCAAAGTCCTCATGAAGACTTCCTGAATGACATAGCCAATTATATTGTAAAGCGACCCCCTGAAGTAGATCCTTTGATGCTTAGGAATCAATTAAATATGTAAAAATAAGGCTTGAAGAGATGGCTCAGTCAGGAAAGCATAAAGACCAAAGCTGACCCTCAGCACTCATACAAAACCTTGTGCTTACTAGACACTGCTCTCTATAAAGACAAGATGTTTGATGACTCCCAAAGCACTGCTCCAAAGGCTGACTTGTGTCCTACCTTCCTATGTGCTCATATATGCACCTTGACTGGCAGGTGTACTCCCATTCATACACCTGCACAGAGAAACTAAAATCATAAAATAAAATAATAAAATAAACAACACACAAGTGATATTTTCTGTGAAACAGTGCTACCTGAATCTTTGGATATGACCAGGAAGTAAAACCAGGGGGTTGGGGGTGGGGGAAAGTATCAGTTCCAGGCATCCTCAAGTCTGGCTTGTCTGGGATCCTTTGTGATGTTGCTCTCATATCTCTACATTCTTGTTCCAGTGTGCCAAGGACTTCCGGTTTGTGTGTTAAGTGAAGGCAGCCACATGCCCAGAGATTGCATTCTCATTTCTGTATTGAACTGTGTCAGTGTCTAGGATAACTCAGATGGTGAATATCCACCACAAGAGCACCCACAAGAATCCATGAGGAATATTCAGCCTTTCTCCCCTGACGGAAGTTACAGGATCTTCTCACAGTAAATCCTAGTATTATTAACTGGGCCTCCTTAGGTTCTTGCTACTTCCTAGCCTGGTTTGACACTTGGCCTCTGTAGATGGCATGGATGATACTGAAAGTAATCAGCATATTCTGAAAACAACACAATGCACTCAAACTTGTCACTACAAAGTCATCATCCTGTTCCAACTATACGCTACCATCCACTCCCTCACTGGGCGGTTTTGTCTGCCCATTTCCACTGAGAAGTCTGATGCGTTCTTCCCAACTTTTTTCATTTCTCTTGTCCTGGGAATACACATAGAGAACATGTTCATCCAAATCCACTTACAGCAATTCCCTAATGAAAGGGAGAAATTATCAAAGCATGTGAGGCCAAGCAATCTTAAAAGATTTAGAACTATTCATACTAAATCTATTACTTTGTTATATTTTAAAAGTCATAACAAATGACGATTACTCTTTTGTAATGTTTTTAAAAAGACATATAGAATGTGTCAAAGTTTTTACACTGGTGAGCACATACATGTTGTGGTTTCTTTGTGGCTAGCTCATTCCAGGTTGGAGGGGCTCCCAGGATCCTCTGCTTTTAACCTCATAGAGATTTCACAAGTTCTTTGTAGAGTGTCCTGCCATCCAAGGCACTTTTAATCCTACTAAGTGCTTCGTTTGTAGATCAGGCCACATAATACACCCTACTATAGAGCACTCATGTGGTAAAGACATCCTGTCTCTATGTTCTTTTCTTCATATTCTCCCACACTAGAAAAAAAAAAAAAAGCTACATAAGCTACATTCACCTTCCCAAGGGCCAGGGTGAAGCATGACTGAAAACAGAAATCTCTTCGAACGTCATCATGAATTCTGCTTATTCTTCAATACCAAGAAATCTGAATGTTAGACCATAGAGTAGGAGAAAAGTGCAGAAACCCCCCTGAATTTGGGAATGCCAGCGCTTTCCTTTGAAGCAGTTAACTTCATACACAGTTCCGTTCTCCGCCACACGACCTATATGAGTAGGACAGAAGAGCAGCCTGGATATACCTTAGCAGGTAGCTATCTGCTCCAACAGCAGCTTCCTTGCAAATAAACAAGGAATCCAAAGCAGCTTGAACTCAGCCTGCCCAGGTCACGTCAGCTCAGAGCTCTCCTCGGCAACCATCTTTTCAGTAGTTCCCCTGACTTGGTGCATATCTGTGACCAAAGCACCTTTATTTCCTGACATCAGTCAGGTGTTTCCTGACAACTCAGCTACTGCACCAACCCACTGCCTCCTGACTTTTGAACTGCAGTTCAAAAGATTTTTGTGAAGTTTATATAAGGGGGGAGCTGTGGGTTCCTCTGAGCATTATAGTTTGGTGTTGAAACCGATGAGGCAGACAGAAGTGGAGGCAAGGAGCCAAACCATCAGAGGTTGAGAGTGTGCCATAGCATATTTGAAATCCCATCATAAGGCGATGTTGGTGTTTCATTAATGAGAGAATGTGAGAGAGAACGGAGAAAACCTTGTGGTTTGCTGAAGCTTATCTTCCTAGTACTGGCTAATTAAAAGTAGGAAGAGCATTCTGCCGGTTCACTTCATATGCCAGAATTACTCTCCTGAGCTTTATTATATAAGACAGGAAAATGACAGAGGGAAATTAAAATCTTTATGCTCACCATTGGCAAGGTTTGACTCTTATGCTTTGTTTGTGGGTTTTCTTTTTTATGTTTACGAATGTGCTTAATACACATGCTCTCTTTCTTGTCCTGGGCCGAAATTTGATATGAGGAAGAAGATGGCTTTCTCTTTGTTGTTTTGTGGTTCCTTGAATAGAAACTTAGAGCTCACAAGTAGAAGAGAGTACAGTCGCAGCAGGGAGAGAGGACCCATCTACTATGACATCACCAAGACCCCTATCTAATATTTTGGGGAGTGCCTATCTAGTTTTCATATTTTAAAACAGAACCAGGCATGACTTATCTTTCTACTTCTTGGCTACCTAGCCTAGAGCACACAAGAGAGGCTTGGATGATTTGCCTCATGTGTAAAGAGAGCCTTTCCTATAAATAAAAGCCCAAATATTTGCCACACTGGGCAGCTCATTCCCACTCAAGCGAGGAATGTTTCATATGCCTAGACTCTTGGAACATTATCCATGCCACGAATTCTATGTGTTTCCCAGTCCCAGCTGTTAGCTTACCCACAGGTTTGTAGCAGCCTTGAGGGTTTAGTGTCCTCAACTCTCAAATGTATTCACTTTCCTCTGCAGTGACCTCCGTGGAAATGTAAATCCTATTTCTCTCATGGGACCCTTTGTATATTCTGTCCTTGGATTTCCTTTATTGCCTTCTAAATACTCCGAATCTTGTCTGACAGAATCAGGTAATAGGTTGCATATAAGTAAGAAATGAGGCACAGGTCACTCAGTGTGGTCTGGGTCTCTGAGTCTTGAAAGGGAAGGCAGATCCAGATTCTCCGGTGAAAATCGAAGATTTACTTAACTTAAATTACTACTTTATTAACTCATAGAATCTTACTACAAGGAATAGTATGTTTGGCCAATAAAAAGAAATCTACATAATCTACACCCACCTACCAACTCTTGAAAGAATATCCAGTTATTTAATCTTTTTTTATTGTAAAACCAAATGCGTTTTTCTTTCTGTTTTTTTCTCTTCCCATGTCATCCTAGGGTAACATTTCCCAAAAGTTCTTTAATAAATTCCATAAAATACACCTCCCAGTTTCCTCTAACATTCAGTGACTCTTCACTAATTCTCACCCTTTTCTTCTACAGAAGAAGTCACTTGAGCCCTGCCCTACAGAGTGATGCTGGTCCCATTGCCTGAATTGGCTCATAGCCTTCCCATTCCTTTCTTTATCCTTTTCCATGTTCCAGCCACATACATTTCCATCAGTTCTTAGAAGAAGGAAAATTCTGTCTTTCTCCAAGTTCTCTGCAGACATTTATTCATGTGCATGAATTCTCTGTTTTTTCACTGCGTGTCCTTTCTTTATTCATATAAATGAATGAGCATAAAAGCTGTTCTTCTCTCCATACATTTCAGCCACTTCTTGACCTGCCGTGCTGCTCTGAAGCTCTCCGTCTTCTCCTACGCCTTCCTTCCTCATACTGCTGCTTCTCAGTGTTCTCATGGTGCTTACCTAGACCCTTAGCGAAGAGAGACTCATTGGTTCTTCAGCACTAGGTCATCCTTACATAACACGTGGCCAATTGTACTCCAGAAATGGTCAGTTAGTAGGGCATGGGTGACTAAATGGCTGCAACGAAAATTAGTTTTCTTTGATAATTATTTGTATGGATTTTCTGTTAATCTGCATAATTCAATCTTTAATTTTCTAAAACAAAGCACAACGTTTTACTAAGATGATTCTCTGAGTTATACACCTCTGTTAATCTATCTGAAATCTCTCTCTCTCTCTCTCTCTCTCTCTCTCTCTCTCTCTCTGTCTCTCTCTCTCTCTCTCTCTCTCTCTCTCTCTCTCTCTCTCTCTCTCTCTCTCTCTCTCTCTCACACACACACACACACACACACACACACACACACACACACACACATGCTTTCCAATAATTTGTGTATTCTTTTTCCTCTCTGAGTACATGACTTACTACTGGGTACAATAGACATTTGTCTACATATAATATTTAAGAAACATTGAGGTCCCCTTTCTCAGGTGACACACTGCTTACTTAAAATTACCCTTACGGAGAAATAACCCAGAGACCAGAGAAAGAGAGACAATTTATTTTCAATATTTTCTTTTTTGTGCTGAGTAAGTACCTTGATTTTCCTGGTTCTATTCATAGAAGAGGCCAGGGGTGTTTACCATCATACACAAAATATGAACTGTACATTTGTCCCATTTTCAATTATGTATTTCTTCCAGAGACAAAGATGATCCTATATCTTCAAATGTTAATATTAGGAAGAGGAATTTGAGCACATGAAAGAAGAGGAGGAAGAGAAGAAAGAGATTGCCTCTTCTAAACTCTCATTTAAAAAAAAAAACAGGTTGGAGTATTTTACTTCAAAGCAGTGCTTGGCTGTGGGATGTTGTTATCAGCACCCACCTCCTTGCATTTTTGAATAAATCAAATGAAAAGATTGAATAAACAGTGTCTGATGCACTTGAATGACTATTTTACTGTGAGACACATCACTGCATGATCCAACTTGGAAAAGGATTTTTGGTGACAAAATTTGGATATCCCTCACACCAGGAAACATTGTTGAGATAAAGGGGCAGGTGAGAGTATTCAGGAATTGACTCAGACCTCATTCCTTGCACAACCTTCGTTCCTTTTCATTTGTTTGTATGTATCTACACCCTAACTTGTTTCTCCCTTTTTCACAGCAGTTTCATTTATGGAGCCTGTTATTCATAAATGCTAGCTAAAATTCTACTGAAGAATCCTTAAGAATGCTTAAACACATGGGTCCACCAATCTTGACCATAAATAGAATTTGACCATTAGCTATATCGATTAAGAAATTGGTTTTTTTGTTGTTGTTGTTGTTGTTGTTGTTGTTGAAGAACGTAAAAATTTTATGAATCTGTTTTAATCCAAAGCATATTTTCTTTATTTTTAACTTTTTATATATACATTTATATTCTTACACATATATACAATAAACTACTAGAGCAAGAAGAACCATGACACAATTTAATGCTTCAATTTTCAATCACAAGGTTATTGTTTATTCACTGGCATAGAATTTTGTATATAAATGCAAAATAAGTTTAACTCTAGATACAGTGGTATAGAGTTAAAATATAAGATTATTCTTCACACACATTATATATATTTCTACTCTAATATGAGGTATTGTACCCATATAACTCAATTATAATACAAGGTTTACTTCCAATGCTTTGAAAGTGCTACTGCAGGCTGTTTAGGATAAATAAGTTATACAAGTTAATTGTTAGTTGATCAAATCATGGTCATATCAATTACTAGTCTACTTTTTAATCAGGCAACCATACATAAAAATACATATTAGCGACTGCGGTAGTCTCTGTTCTTAGTATCCCACAGTCCTACATTGAATAGTGAAACACTTAAGAATGACATGCTGTCATTCCTTTACAGTGTTTAATTGAATGTCCATGTTTGTACTTTAGCTGTTATTCTAGGCTCCAGGGACACTGGGCACTGTGAGGTTCTAAGTCACAATTCCATTCACTAAATGTGTGCTCGAGCTTGTAATGAGTTTGTTTAAAGCCTCTCACACCTCTGCTTTCCATAGAAGGTTAATTTACCTTTCTGTAAAAGAACAGAGCTGTTTTTAGATTTCCCTGATTTCCACAGACAAGTCACTCCTGGGATCCTGCTGTAGAAAATGTTCGTTAAGGCACATTCTTAGCTGACTGGCTGATGGGTGAACAGGGAAAACCAGCCAAAGAGCCTGTGCCCTCTGCGCTTCATTCTAGCCTAGGCGTTATTAATTGTACATCATAGCATTCTCTTTCCTCTAAATACATGTCTGAGTCCTTTATTAAAACTTCATACTAATTACTTCAATCCCATCCCTCAACGGGTGATTCCATATGCAATGTATTAATTACTCTGTCTGCAAAGGCTCTCACATAAATTCCTCTGGTACCTGTCCCTTATTGCTTCTCAAAATCATGTCCCTTCATTCTTTTATGTGGTGATAACTTATTCTAGTTGATTTCAAGCCTTCTCTAACTTCCGCTGAACACAGCAATATCATTGTTGAGAGATAATGAACAAAGTCCTATAGAAAAGGATTTTATATATTTGCAAATGTTTTTGTGTTTTTCAATTTCACAACCCACAAAGTCTGCGTGACCATTTTTATTTTTTGGATTGGCTACTATATTTCCTGGCTTTTTGAGGCATGGAATATGAATGAATGATTCATCATTGGGGTAAGTATAATCTGATACTCTTTTCCAGTACAGAACAAAAGACAGCTAAGATTTTTATGTCTTTAGAAAGGGATATCTTCCAGGTAATTAAAGTCTCATTATTTTTAGTCAAGAAAAACTAAGAAAATCTATGGTAGCTCAGCAGGCTCCTATAGCAGGCCCCATGCCTCTTGACCATGGTGATAATGTTCACTGTGGCATACAGAGTTAGGGAAGACCAGATCTATTTCCAGAGCTTTAGGCAAAGGATCATCTCTGTGAGGTCATTCAAACCCTTGACACTAGACAAAGTTCTTGGTATCTGACTTAGGTAAAAATGTAGACGGTCCTAAACTGAATGCTCACTTTGATTATGTATCAATATTAATTTCCAAACAGAAAGGACAAGCTTCTTTCTATTCCTTTTTGATGTCACTTAGAAAGGTGACACTATTTTAAATGTGGAGACCTGGGACTATTCTCGAGTGCTCTGCTGAAAGACTTGACTGCTGCTAGGAATAACAGCAAAACTATAAAGACTACCATTTTGAAACAACTAATACATGTTGTTAAGCATATGATCAAAAATTTCAGAGGCCAACCTGCCACAGTTCGCATGAAGAATAAACCATACTTAATTAAAATGCTCTTGATTAGAGATAATGTAAATTATCACTGCTCATTGCTGTGCAAAACAGAAATTCAAAGAGAAGTATGGAAACCTACTCATTGCAAACTTACAAAGCTACAGTCAACTCAAATGGGCACAGTCCTTGAGTTAACTTGGCTACAAGTGTATAAACTGTGAAATGAAAAGCATAAAACAATACAGGATTCTTTATGGTGTTATGCTGTTGTTACTTTTGAAACAGAGTTTAAACATGTGACAATCCTTCTGCCTCAACCTCACCTTACTTACTCTTTGGTTACTTGGCCTCTATTCAGTATACACAGTAGTAAGCTTTCTAAATACTTTTTCTTGCAATATGCAATACACATTGATATCAAATATTTATGATCACAAAGATTTTAACACCCTGGAAGGAAATGATGCTCACTGTTATTGGCATTGATCTAATGAGACACCACCTACTTACAGGTTAATCTGGTATCAGTCCCACACTTTCTTCTTCTTTATCTTGACTGCATTGTTACAAATTGTTTAGTTCCAAAAATCAATTCTTTGAATCCATTCTGATTCTATTCTAATCTATTTTACTTTATATTTACTTGACAAATTAACTAATCTCATTGGGTAACTCAAGCCTATAAATTAATTCTGAGAATCCTAGCAGCGTTTTTGAAAGTACCGTGAAGCTCACATTTAATTACATAGAGGGAGCTTTTCTTAACTAACCTTCTGAAATAACTAGACATTGAAAACACTTCCCCCTAGAGCTGCCTCTCAAAACATGGGCTTGCTGTGTAGGAGCCCTTCATAAGAACTTGTGGCTAGAAATGGGATCTCCATTGCTTTATTGATGTTGTATGCCCAAGGCAGCCTTCCAGGGAGCTTTTCCATGTTGTATTTCACTATTATAACTCCATCATGGTCAATTAGCAAGACAGACTCCTGGCTTTTATGCTTGAAAATGAGGCTTCCTGATTATTTATGTTGCTAAGATCTATTCAGTAATTCAGCTTCGTAAAGATCTTCTATGTGTACCATCTCTGTGACTGTAAATCCAGGTGTTAATACTCTCTGATGACTCATCATCTCACTAGAGATGCCTAATAAAGCAGCCATTAACTGAAGGGGTATGTTGATGTAAACTATACCACTGGCTGAATTTCCCATTATCCAGAGTACCACTGTGGTGGTAGAGGACATTACTTAAGTAGAGACAAACCACGATCCTAATGAAACCACAGCAACAAAGATGTTACCGTCACGAGTAGTAGAGAACATGCAGGTGACAGCCTGCTTGACACGTGACAATGGAAGAGAGATTTGATCAAACGCCCCACAGAAGGGAAAGGGTAAACTATCCTCACATGGCAGGCAAGAAGCAGACATGGATTACAATCATATATAAAACTCCTGGTCTACCAGCCTTGAGGTACTTTCTCATGGCAAATGTAGTATCATAGAGGAATGA
This sequence comes from Acomys russatus, assembly GCF_903995435.1. NCBI lineage: Eukaryota > Metazoa > Chordata > Mammalia > Rodentia > Muridae > Acomys > Acomys russatus. The sequence goes on along the minus strand of NC_067156.1, from coordinate 16,852,696 downwards.
GAAACTGAGGTTAGAAACATTGGACACCTGTGCTTCTGTGAGTAAACATATTCAGAAGGCACTAACCCACTAGAAATTTGGGGCTAAAATTAACATTTAAATAATGTCTTCTGGGGGCAGAGAGGTATTTCTTTCTCGGTTTATGCACTAGCATACTGGCTACAATCCTATAAATAATCTCTCACTGATGTTCCCATCAGAAGTTCTAGTGCAACTCCCTGGGTCTTTGTAGGGAAAGGAGGGTATTAGAAGATCTATTTGAACATTAAAATAGGACCAATAGAGCAAGAGAGGACAATGGGATAAATAAGTCCCAAACACATTCTATACAAATATGCAGACATCATAAGGAAATCCGTTATGGATAATTAATATGCCCTAATACAATTCAAGGTCAAAATTTGTCAGTTGGCTTTCCATTCTTTAAGGATAGAAGAGCCACAAAGCCACAGGAACTTTGCTTCCTTTGCATGTGGCATGCTGGGATGGGAAGAAAGGTGAGCCTGTGATCCTGGGCTTTAGTCTTGATCCCTGCACCAGTTCTGTGACTAGACTCTTAACTCTGGGGCTCAGTCTCCTCCTAGTTAAGGAAAGATATCAAACCAAATTTTCATAGGCAAAGATAGAGCTCATAAACTACTGCTGCTGCCTTATTCTTTGCCAAGGCATTTAATTAGCAGTTAGCTTATTTTAAAAAAGAATTCTGGGAAATAACTTGGTCTTCCAACTCTGCTTCTCACTATGGGAGTGGAACCAAGAGAGGTGAGGAACTCACTGAACTATGAGACTACTTGATGGCATGATATCTGTAGACTGCTTAGCTCCCAGTATTTATTGTTAACAGTATTATTCAATGTGCCACCCAAGAGGAAAGAAGAGAGCATTTTTTGCAGTATTGAATCTGTGATTTAATAGTCCATCCTCCTGTAGACAATACCATCTCTTTACTCTTTTTTTCACTCTTAACCTCCCTTTTCTTCAAAATATTTTTTATGATACAGGAAAGTGTCTAATATTTTTGACCCAGAAAAAGTATGTTCTTTTAATTTACTCTATAGAAAAAAAAATGTGTGCTGTATTGAAGAGTCTATAATATGTGAATATTCCCTGTCATAAGGTAGCTTTTCTAATTTTCTAACCATCAAATCATATACTAGAATTGGGCTAAACAGTGTAGGAAGCAGAGTCAGCTGAAAGCATGGGCTATACCTAATAGGGTTCTATGTTCACAAAGGGGATTGGATTGAAAATTGTATCTAAAACACCCCCAAGGTAAGATAAAGTATTGTAACCATGCATAGTCTTCAAGTAGCATCCACCCTGCACATTGACAGGTAAATCTTCCACAAGCATGGCTTTTATCATATTTATGCCTCTAGACAACTTCCTCTGCCTTATTTCTTCTCACAGTAATTCCAAAGTCCTCTGCTGCTTTTCAGGGGGCCTTGCATAGGCTAGCACTTGATTTATCCAAATTTATGACCTTCTTCTTCTCCAACAAGCAAGAATGTCCATGAAATTGTTGTCCTGATACCATTTGTAGCTCATTTGTTAGGAATTACACTTCAACCACGAACTCTCTTGGACACTGTTATTCCACAACCTTGTCCGGTGGTTAGGTGTTTCTCTCGTGTCTGCCGCAGGTCAACAGGCATGGGCTGTTCTTAATAAATTAAGACTGTTTACTATCATGTGGTACTCATATTTTATAGTGTGCTTTATGATACTTGTAATAATAAATGATAGGTTTAAATAGATGTTGAAATCTAGAACACTACAGATTATTTAATGTGGAATGCTTTTAAAACCAATGTCTACATAAATATAGGGTAGAATGCACTGGCCCCAAATAGAATGAGTTCTCTTCTGAAAATTCAGTTACTGCGTAAGACCTTGAAAAGTAAAAACTGGGGATCCAAGATGGCGGCGAGCAGTGTGGACCGCGTTTGGAGGCTCCAGTGAACAATTCAGGGAATTGCACAGATTTCTGAGCCAGGAACACCGAGGTCCGAACATCACGGCAGCGGGAGTGCTCCACGGTTCGGAGGGACCAGGGTGCGGAGGACCTGCGTGCCCCTGCACACGGGAGGAGCGTGGTTTTTCTCTGATCGGAGCGGCAGCGGTAGAGGCGGCAGCACCAGCGGCACCAGCAGCGGCGGCGAGGTTTGCAGCTCATAGCCTTCCGGTGGTAGGCGATTGGTGTGGTGGCTGGTGGGAATTGCTGCGGAGAGAGAGGGGACTCGGGGCAGGATTTGGTCGCGTGGAGTGGAGCCTTTTGGACCCAGATTGGACTCGGCGGACAGTTCGGCCCCAGAGTCCCGGGTATTGGCCCGGCCCAGCAAACAATTCTGCCTGAGGCACTAACTCAGCGTGGCCATAGCTCCCCTGCTGTGGCGCAGGCTTAGTTGAGCACGCTGCTCCACACTAGGCACTACCTCGTCAGCGGCAGCTCCCCTGCGGTGACACAGTCTGGGCGGAGCACTTGGTTTCACCCACAGGCACTAACTCAGAGCAGCCGCAGTTCTCCTGCTGTGGCGCAGGCTTGGTGACGTGCTCGGTTCCATCCTAGGCACCACCTCAGCTCAGCGGCAGCTCCCTGCGGGGACACAGTGCGGGCGGAGCACTTGTTCCACCACTGGCGCTAACTCAGAGCAGCCGCAGTTCTCCTGCTGTGGCACAGGCTGGACAGAGCTCTCGGTTCCACCAGCTCTAAGACTCTGGTTGGACACAGTGTACAGTTTGAATCCAGAATTCCTGGCTGAGATTGGTGGTCAGTTCGGGCCCTGAGTCAATAACTGACCACAGCACGCACTTTGGGCCAAAAGGCCCTAGCGGAGCTTGGTGCGTAGTCCCAGCCCAAAAATTCTGGCTGGGCCCTGTGTGCATTTTGGGCCCAAAATCCCTAGCTGAGCTTGGCAGACGGTTCTGGCCCTGAGAATCTAGCTGAGTTCTGCCCGTGGTTCGGTCCAGTGCTCCTGGCTGGACTTGGCAGGGAACACAGAAGGCTGTGGATACCTTGGCCTGACCCAACGCTCATTCAGAGACCCAGAACAATTGCAGGATCCACAGCAGAGAGGGACTGAGGATCACTGGCTGTGAGAGACCAGAACAACAGGGCTAACCTCCTAACATCCACACCAGTGAAGCGTTGAGCTCGCAGCCTAGGGAAATCATAAGAAAACAAGTGAATCTATCATCAGACACCCTCCATTCAACTCTGGAAGCTACCCAACAAAAACAAAGACGGCAGATGTCTAAAGGACAACGAAAAAGCATACGCAAAAAACCCCAAAACAACATGGCGTCTCCAGTTTCCAGCTATCCCAAAGAAAACCACCCAGAGAACTCAAATACAACGGAAATACAAGAAAATGACCTCAAATCCTTAGTAATGAGGATGATAATGGAGGAAACAATAAAATTCTTAATCAAATGCAGGAAGACGCAGACAAACAGGTGAGAGACATAAAAGAAGCACATAGAGTGGAACTGAAAAAAATTGCAGGAAAATGCAAACAACCAGATGGAAAAATAACTAAAACGGTTCAAGCTCTGAAGACCTATAAAGAGGCAATGGAGAAGAAACTCAGGAATATACAAAAATCAGATGAAAGAAATCAAAAAATCAGTTCAAGATCTGAAAATGAAAATGGATTCATGATAAACACACAGACAGAAGAAAAACGAGAACGTGAGACCTCAGAGAAGAGGCGAGCAACACAGAGGTGAGCTTTTCTAACAGAATCCAAGAGATGGAAGAACGAATCTCAGGGCTAGAAGATACAATCACAGATATTGAATCAACCATTAAAGAAAATGCACAAATCTGGAAAACTCCTGACACACAAAACATCCAAGAATTAAGGACACCATGAAAAGAAGAAATTTGCGGATAATAGGCATTGAAGAAAGAGAAGACATCAGACTCCAGGGCCCAGAAACTATTCTCAACAAATCATAGAAGAAAATTTCCCCAATCTAAAGAAAGAGATGCCTATAAAACATACAAGAGGCCTACAGAACACCAAATAGAATTGACCAGAAAGAAAAACTGCCCGCCACATAATAATCAAAACACAAAACATGCAGAACAAAGAAAAAATATTAAAAGCTGCAAGGGGAAAAAGGGCCAAATAACATTTAATGGTAAACCTATCAGAATTACCTGACTTCTCAGCAGAGACCATAAAAGCCAGAAGGGGCCTGGACAGAGATCCTGCAAACCCTAAGAGAACACAGATGCCAGGCCAGACTACTTTACCCAGCAAAATTATCAATAACCATTGATGGAGAAAACAAAATATTCCATGACAAAAACAAATTCAACAGTACCTATCCACAAATCCAGCTTACAGAAGGTACTAGAAGGAAAAACTCATCCCAAGGGTCAAGCTACAACCAAAACTACCCAGGAAATAGATAACTATCCCATGGCAAAAAACACACTACACCAAACCGCTCGACTGGAAAACAACATCAAAATTAAGACTCTTAACAGTCACTGGTCATTAATATCTCTCAACATCATGGCCTCAATTCTCCAATAAAAAGACACAGACTACCGAATGGGTACATAAACAAGACCCACATTCTTCTGCATCCAGAAACACATCACCATAATGAAAGGCATTACCCAGGGTAAAAGGTTGGAAAAAAATATTCCAAGCAAATGGTCACAAGAAGCAAGCAGGTGTAGCCATTTTAGTATCGAACAAAATAGACTTCAACCAAAATAATCAAAAGGGATGAGGAAGGACACTTCATACTCATCAAAGGTAAGTCACCAAGATGACATCACAATTCTGAACATCTATGCTCCCAATACAAGGGCACCCACATATGTAAAAGATCTCCTAAAAAAGCTTTAAACCACACATCGATCCCCCACACAAATAGTGGGAGACTTCAACACCCCACTCTCACTGAAGGATAAGTCATTGAAACAGAAACTAAGCCGAGAAATAACATCATTAACCCAATGCCATGGGTCAAATGGATCTAACAGATATCTATAGAACCTTTCACCCAAACAAGAAAGAATACACCTTCTTCTCTGCACCCCATGGAACCTTCTCCAAAATTGATCACATCGTAGGTCACAAAGCAAGCCTCAACAGATACAAGAGGATTGAAATAATACCTTGTATCCTATCAGATCACCGTGCTCTTAGGCTGCAATTCAACAACAACAGAAATAACAAAAAGCCTACACGTTTGTGGAAACTAAACAACTCTCTGCTAAATGACACCTGGGTCAGGGAAGAAATAAAGAAAGAAATCAAGGAGTTTCTGAAATTCAATGAAAATGAAGAAACAACATACCCAAATTTGTGGGATACATTGAAAGCAGTGCTAAGAGGAAAATTCATAGCACTAAGTGCCTTTAAAAAGAAATTGGAAACATCGCACATAAGCATCTTAACAACACAACTGGAAGCCCTAGAAAAAAAGAAGCAGAAACACCCAAGAGGAGTAGACGCCTGGAAATTATCAAACTCAGGGCTGAAATTAACAAATTAGAAACTAAGAAAACAGTCCAAAGAATCAACAAAACCAAAAGCTGGTTCTTTGAGAAAATCAACAAGATAGACAGACCATTAGCCAAACTAACTAAAGGCAGAGAGACAGTATTGAAATGAACAAAATCAGAAATGAAAGGGAGACATAACAACAGACACTGAAGAAATTCAAAGAATCATAAGATCCTACTTTGAAGGCATATACGCCACAAAATTTGAAAATCTAAGGGAAATGGACGATATTCTTGATCAAGTTCACTTGCCAAAGTTGAGTGAAGAACAGATAAACAAGTTAAATAGTCCCATTTCCCCTACAGAAATAGAAGCAATCATCGATGGTCTCCCAACCAAAAAAAGCCCAGGGCCAGATGGTTTCAGTGCAGAATTCTACCAGACCTTTAAGGGCGAGCTAATACCGATACTCTTCAAGCTACTCCAAAAGATAGAAATGGATGGAAAATTACCAAATTCATTCTATGAGGCCATAGTCTCATTGATACCTAAACCTCACAAAGACTCAACAAAGAAAGAGAATTTCAGACCAATTTCTCTTATGAACATAGATGCAAAAATACTAAATAAAATACTTGCAAAACGAATACAGGAGCACATCAAAGATATCATTCATCATGACCAAGTAGGCTTCATTCCAGGCATGCAGGGATGGTTTAATATACGGAAATCCATCAATGTAATCCATCATATAAACAAACTGAAAATAAAAAACCACATGATTATCTCCTTGGATGCAGAGAAGCATTTGATAAAATTCAACACCCATTCATGTTTAAAGTTTTAGAGAGATCGGGGATACAAGGCACTTTCCTCAACATAATAAAGGCTATATACAGCAAGCCAATAGCCAAAATCAAAGTAAATGGTGAGATACTCAAGGAAATTCCTCTCAAATCGGGAACAAGGCAAGGCTGCCCACTCTCTCCATATCTCTTCAATATAGTACTCGAAGTTCTAGCCAGAGCAATAAGACAACAAAAGGAGATCAAGGGTATCCAAATGGAAAGGAGGAAGTCAAATTATCCCTCTTTGCAGATGATATGATAGTGTACATAAGTGACCCTCAAAACTCCACCAGAGAACTCCTAAAGCTGATAAACACCTTCAGCAAATTGGCTGGATACAAAATTAACTCAAAAAAGTCTGTAGCCTTCCTATACACAATGACAAGCTTACAGAGGAAGAAATTAGGAAAACCACACCCTTCACATTAGCCACAAGCAATATAAAATATCTAGGAGTTACCCTAACTAAGCAAGTGAAGGACTTGTATGAAAAAAATTTCAAAACTCTGAAGAAAGAGATTGAAGATGACCTGAGAAGATGGCGTGATCTTCCTTGCTCATGGATCGGGAGAATTAACATAGTAAAATGGCCATCCTACCAAAAGCAATCTACAGATTCAATGCAATCCCTATCAAAATAACTACAGATTTTTAAAGACATTGAAAGTTCAATTCTGAACTTCATATGGAAAAACAAAAACCCAGAATAGCTAAAACAATCTTGTACAATAAAAGATGCTCCGAGGAATCTCCATACCTGATCTCAAACTGTACTATAAAGCAATAGTACTTAAAACAGCATGGTACTGGCACAGCAACAGGCTGGTTGATCAGTGGAATCGAATCGAAGACCCAGATATGAATCCACACACATATGGTCACTTGATTTTTGACAAAGAAGCCAAATCCATTCAATGGAAAAAGGATAGCATCTTCAACAAATGTGCTGTTCTAACTGGAGGTCTATGTGTAAAAAAATGAAACTGGACCCATATTTGTCACCTTGCACAAAACTCAAATCCAAGTGGATTAAAGATCTCAACATACAACCAGAGACACTAACTCACTTAGAAGAAAAAGTGGGAAAGAGCCTGGAACATATTGGCACAGGAGACAACTTCCTGAACAGAACACCAACGGCCCAGGCCTTAATGTCAACCATTAATAAATGGGACCTCATGAGGCTGAGAAGCTTCTGTAAGGCAGGAGACACTGTCAAGAGAACAAAGCGACAGCCTACAGACTGGGAAAAAATCTTCACCAACCCTACATCTGACAAAGGTCTAATATCCAAAATATATAAAGAACTCAAGAAATTAAACACCACCAAACCGAATAACCCAATTGAGAAATGGGGCTTGGAACTAAACAGAGAATTCTCAACAGAGGAGTATCAAATGGCTGAGAAACACTTAAGAAATGCTCAACCTCCTTAGTCATCAGGGAAATGCAAATCAAAACAACTCTGAGATTCCATCTTACACCCATCAGAATGGCTAAGATCAAAAATTCAAGCGACACCACATGCTGGCGAGGATGTGGGGAGAGAGGAACACTCCTTCATTGCTGGTGGGAATGCAAACTAGTACAGCCACTTTGGAAATCTATCTGGTGCTATCTCAGAAAAATGGAATAGGGCTTCCTCAAGACCCAGCTATTCCACTCCTTGGAATATACCCAGAAGATGCTCCAGCACACACAAGAAAATTTGCTCAACCATGTTCATAGCAGCCTTATTCATAATAGCCAGAACATGGAAACAGCCTAAGTGTCCCTCAGTAGAAGAGTGGATAAAGAAACTGTGGTACATATACACTATGGAATACTACTCAGCTATTAAAAACAAGGAATTCCCGAAATTTGTGGATAAATGGATTGAGCTAGAAATGATCATAATGAGTGAGTTAACCCAGAAGCAGAAAGAATCAAATGGTATATACTCACTTATATCTGCATACTAGCCCAAGGGGCATGTCCCACGAAAGCCTTCACTTACCAGGAAACTGGGACAGAGGGGAAGGCATCCTATTGGGACTCTAATGAGAGACGCTGGAGAACAGCAAAATAAAAGGATACAGAGGGTCCTAGAAATCTAGAAGTAGAAAAATATGATAGGCAGATTTGGGCCCAGGGGTCCCGCTCAAACTAAGGCACCAGCCAAGGACAATACAGGAGGTAAACTTTAAACCCCTTCCCAGATCTAGCCAATGGTCAGAATATTCTCCACAGTTGAGTGGAGAGTGTGATACGACTTTCTCACATACTCTGGTGCCTCACATTTGACCATGTCCCCTGGAGGGGGAGGCCTGGTGGCACTCAGAGGAAGGACAGCAAGTAGCCAAGAAGAGACTTGATACCCTATGAGAATATATAGGGGGACGTAATCCCCCTCAGGAACAGTCATAGGGGAGGGGAATAATGGGAAAATGGGGGGGGGGAGGAATGGGAGGATACAAGGGATGGGATAAACATTGAGATGTAACAAGAATAAATTAATTAAAAAAATAAAATAAATAAAATAAAATTAAAAAAAAAAAAAAAAAAGAAAAGTAAAAACTAAGAGACTAACATTATTACAGCAAGTTTCCTGCAAGACTGTGTGGAACATGTATTGGATTTTCCCATTTTCTTTGGAGGGGAGGAAGCATGCATTGCTATTTCTCTTGCATTGTCTACAGATCAGGCAGAATCTTGTATGATTTATTTCCAAATATCAGGGTGCTCCTCACTAAAGCTACCAGTCAGGGTAAAGACATAGGTCCTTTAGTTGCAAGGTTGCCTAGAAGGCCATAATCCTTGCATTTAATCTTCATCATTGCATAATTTAGGAATGATGACACACACCTACTATTCTAGTACTCAGAAAATGAATGCAGAAGGATTAATAATTCAGTATAATTCTTTGTAGCAAGGTGAATTTGAAGCAAGTCTGTATATATGTATAAATAATGATGGTAATAATAATAATTATAATTATAATAATAGATAGATCGTATAGACACTAATCTCTCTCTCTCTCTCTCTCTCTCTCTCTCTCTCTCTCTCTCTCTCTCTCTCTCTCTCTCCTTGGCAATGTCTTTCATTCTTTCTCCTAATACCATGCTTCTTAAAACAAGCACTTTATATCATTTTTTTCTCTCTGATTATTTTTTGTATCTCTGCTTGTTCATTCTTCTCTCTGTCAGACTGACCCTGTTTCAAGGTGCTGTATTCATCCTTCCCTGTGTCATGTATTCACACTTTCCTGCTATAATTTGAAGAAACAGTAGAATGTAAGATCAGTCATTGAAAAATGCTCGTGTGGTTGATTGGACAAGACACAGTATGTTGTTATATGTTTTTGACTTTCATCTCCTGGACATTAACAACAACTAGAGTGACAGTATCACAGATCACAGCATAGAGTTCCCTCCAGCATGGATGTTACACAAACTCTTAATGGCTCAGGTTTTTAATGGATAGACTGAGAATTTTGAAGGTTTGACGCAAGTAGGAGCTCATAGAATTCCTGAACATTGTACACAGAGTTAACACAAGGTACTTAACTTCAGTGGCTATCTTATAGAAGAAAGCTATAGATTCTTTTATATAGCATTTATTGATTATCTTTGTGTCGCTCTGACCAAATCTGAGATAGAAACAACTTCCTGGAAGAAAGAGATGTTTTTGGCTCACAGTTTCAGAAAGTTCAGTCCACAGTGTTTCATCAGGAGGCATTTGAGCAGAATATCAGTGGCTTTCATTCATGTCTCCATGGACATAAAACAAAGAAAGAAGAGACACTCTCTGTGGCTTGAGCCAATGTATTTGAACAGACTTAGAGGAATAGGAAAGGTGGATAGCAGATGAGAAGCAAAAAGTGTTGTATATAAGTCTTTCTTAATCAAAACTAACAATCAAAACCATAAGAATTGGAGAAATCCAAGGTAGCAGATTGAGCTTGGTGGCAAAGGCCCATGCTTCTACCTACTCTTTTTTTCTGCATTTCCTTTCAAAATTCTCCATTAGTTGAAACTATATTTTACCATAGTGCTTAGAAACAGTAAAAGCTATTTTTAAGTGCCTATTATTTTGTATAACTATCTATAGGTACACATGCCAAAGTGCACAATTCAGGATGGGAGCTGATTTTCTCTGCATACCATTATATGGGTCCTGAGGATTGATCAGGCTTATGTGCTAAGCATCTTTACCTGATGAGTCAGTTCCCCAGCTCAGCATTCATTGCTTATTTGACCATCAACTTTTATTTTCACAATAAGATACTAAGTCTCTGCCAATTAGAGTAGGCATTAAAAATTCATTAACTTCCTAAGCAAGAAATATGGATAGCTTATTTCAAATATTATTAAATTACAACACACATACCCATATCACTTTGTTTTTGCATAAAAACATTTGAATCATCTGGACTGAAGTATATTCAAGTTTGGAGAAACATACAAGTGCTTGGCATGGCTGCTGGCTTTGGAAGACAACTTGGTAGGCAAGATTTGCTATTTTTATATTTTTCTATTCAGAAATATAAAACTCATCTAGTTCTTCAAGAGCTCATTAGTTCATAAATAAATGTTTTGAGGCCAGGAAGTATCAAGAAATTTAGGGTAGCTACAAGTATTTAGCAGCTACTTTAAAGGGTTACTCCTATGTTTTTCACTAATGCATATGAATCTTGCATGTAGAGACAATATGTGAATTATTTTATTTTTCATGATGAAGTATACCTTCCTGGTAAAATGCAGAGATTGTAACATGCTTCTATCATGCCTCTGGCCAGGCTTCTTATGGGCAATATAATATGGGTTTTGGCATCTGGTGTCCTTCTCAGGTCTTCACAAAACTCAGAAGAAATTTTAAAATCTACCAGCCTTCCAGACAAATAGGGACAGTTCAACCAACTCTCACCACACCAAAACCTGTGCAAACATAGTAAGAAACGCCACACATCATCAACAGGTGTGGCAGGAGCATGCCACACATTCCTCTGGCCTGATGCAGTTGGATTTGTCCCAAGAAATACTGGGAGGAGTAGCTTTTACTCTTCCTTTCTTTATCCAGTTACTGAAAAGATATTTCAAGGGGACAAAGCTACTGTTGCATTCACTGTTTGCTCTTTGCTAGTAGAACTATGCAGTATGGACATACCCTCCAAAAACTGGAGGCAGGTGACATTAAAAGAGAAACACTGGCCTTGCATTAAGTGTCTTGTTTATATAAACTTACTGCACAGGCATAGACTACCCCTACCTGCAACTTCCCCCTTTGCGGATCCTAAAAAAATGTCTGCTTTGCACTCATAGCATATCTTATGCTAAGGAAAAACTTTTAAAAAATAGACAAGCTATACTCACTTATATCTGCATACTAGCCCAAGGGGCATGTCCCACGAAAGCCTTCACTTACCAGGAAACTGGGACAGAGGGGAGGGCATCCTATTGGGACTCTAAATGAGAGACGCATGGGAGAATAGCAAAATAAAAGGATACAGAGGGTCCTAGAAATCTACAAGTTGAACAATATGATAGGCAGATTTGGGTCCAGGGGTCCCGCTCAAACTAAGGCACCAGCCAAGGACAATACAGGAGGTAAACTTTAAACCCCTTCCCAGATCTAGCCAATGGTCAGAATATTCTCCACAGTTGAGTGGAGAGTGTGATATGACTTTCTCACATACTCTGGTGCCTCACATTTGACCATGTCCCCTGGAGGGGGAGACCTGGTGGCACTCAGAGGAAGGACAGCTGGTAGCCAAGAAGAGACTTGATACCGTATGAGAATATACAGGGGGAGGTAATCCCCCTCAGGAACAGTCATAGGGGAGGGGAATAACGGGAAAATGGGGGGGGGGAGGAATGGGAGGATACAAGGGATGGGATAAACATTGAGATGTAACAAGAATAAATTAATAAAAAAAATTTAAAAAAAAATAGACAAGCACACAATTTTTTTTTTTTTTTTTTTTTTTCCGTAGCACAGGCCTGATGTGAAGCAAGTACACACCATATCTGGTAGTTCACTTGGAAACTCTAGATCTATAGTATCTGACACAGCTTTGGCCCAACTTTTATGGTTCAATAAATTTGGGGTCTGTTAATGAATCTACTATAAAAAATTAAAATTCATTTATAAATATTGATTCACAGTCTATTATGTTAGAATTAGCTACAGATTAAAAATGAAAGTGGTGTTAAAACAACATTAAAAGGTTAGATTCAGATCTCAGTCTGGCACAAATCATCTTCAGACTTCAGTGTAGTCGGAAATGATCTAAAGTCATTATTTTAGCTGAGAATGTAAAAGAGAAAATCTTCTCAGCATCATGGTCATGTATCCATCCAAGTGGGGTACTCTGATTGTATTTCTCTTTCTCTGTCCAGCCTCTGATATTTCCCTTTGTAGAAGACTGTGTTGCTTATACCAGCTCTAGAGAGTCCTATCCATAACCAAAGAAAATGTCACGTGTATCTTTCTGAATGGATGGGCTTTGCTAACAGACATACATAGCATTTTTGAAGCATGGACATGCTCACTGGTGGAAGAGATTTTGAAAATCAGTCTCTATTCACTGAGTCTTTCACATCTAGTCTTTTTCAGTCTAACTCTTGCTGTTAGGGAAGACATGCCAATTTTCTGTTTGCTAGAGAAATACCAAGTAGTGTGTACCAATGTCTGTCTCTTATAAAGCTGGTGCCATTTAGATGATCTCATAGTGTCTCCCTAAGGCATGTGGGACTGTTTAGTCCATGTTATAGTCCATGTTAAAACACATAGATCAGAAAGAAGGAAATGGGCACACTCTACCCAACATGGCTTTTTACCGGATGTGACTTGTTCTGTTCATATCCCTTCATTCATTGAGAAAACATATTCATTCTTTTTGTTTATATTGTGGGTTACATTGACAGTTTTTTGTATGTTTAACCATCCCGGCATCCCTGTGATGAAGCGTACTTGATCATGTTAGATGATCTTTTTGGTGTATTCTTGGATTTAGCTTGCGAGGAATTTCTTGAGTATTTTTGCTTCAATGTTAGTAAAGGAAATTGGTTGGAAATTCTTTCTGTTTTTTTTTCCTTTAATTTATTGTAATTTATTCAGATTATATCTAGATTGTTATCTCCTTGCTTGTATCTTCCCTTTCTTTGTTGAGTTTGTATTGGTTTAGGTATTAGGATTTCTGGGGCCTCATAAAACAAATTTGGCAGTGTTACTCCTGTTTCTATTTTGTGGAATAGTTTGAGGAGCATTGGCATGGGCTTTTACTTGAAAGTCTGGTAGAATTCTGCACTAAAAACATCTGGCCCTGTGATTTTTTTTTTTTTTTTTTTTTTTTTTTTTTTTTTTTTTTTTTTCTTGAGAGAATTTTAATGACTTGTTTCTATTTCCTTAGGGGTTGTAGGCCTACTTAAATTGTTTATCTGGTCTTTGTTTAACTTCGGTGAGTTTTATCTCATGAGAGTATTGTCCATTCCTTGTACATTTTCCAACTTCACGGATTAGAGGGTTTTAAAGTAAGACCTAATGATTCTTTATTTTTCCTCAGTGTCTTTTGTTATGTCTCTCTCTTCGTTTCTAATTTTATTAATTTGGGTATTCTCTCTTTTTCAGCCGTTTAGTTAGTTTGGATAAGGGCTTGTCTACCTTGTTGATTTTCTAAACTAACAAACTCTTTGTTTCATTGTTTTTTTGTATTATTCACTTTGTTTCTAGTATATTAATTTCAGCCCTGAGTGTAATTATTTCCTTCTATCTACTCCTCCTGGGTATGTTTGCTTCTCTTTGTTCTATAACGTTCAGATGTCCTGTTAAATTGATAGTATGGTATCGCTCCAATTTCTTTATGAAGTCACTTAGTGCTGGAAACTTTCCTCCTAGCATGGCTTTCATTATGTCCCATAAGTTTGGTAATCACAGAGACTGAGCAGCACCACAAGCAAGTCTGCATGAGAGTAACCTAGACCCTTCATACATATGTTAATCTTGAGTCGCTTGTTCTTCTGGTGGGACACCAAACAAAGGGAGCAGGAGCTGTCTCTGATTGTGTTGCCTTCCTCTGAATCTTTTCTCTTACTGGTTTGATTTGTCTAGCCTTGATATGCCAAGGCTGGTTTATATCCATGGGAGGCCTGCCCTTTTCTGAAGAGAAAGAGAGAAGTGGATGAGGAGAGGGGAAGTGGAGTGGGGGAGGGTCTGAGAGGAAAGGAGGGAGGGAGATCGGTGGTTGGTATGTAAAAAAAAAAAAAAAAAAGGAAGGAAGGAAGGAAAGGAGGGAGAATCTAAAAAATATGGCTTTTTTTTTTTTTAATTAAAATCTAAAATCCTAACATCAAATATCAAGATGAATATCCTGGTGAGGATGTCATTGATTCTAAATCACTAGAGAATAGTCCTTATAAAAGCACAGATTGCTCAGTGATATTAATTAGCTGAATTGTACATTATTTAATGTGTGTTTGTGTATGTGTCAAAGGAGTGATACTGTGATAGAAACACACACAAGCATTTGAATTTACTGAAAAGGAAACAGATGTGAAAGTGAAAGGAAAATAGGTGACCCTGAGATGTGTTTAATTAGCTGAGGAAAACAATATCACATTTTCTCTTTCATATCAAAGTCAAGCTTTAAATTTTTGTGTGTATTCATTTGCACGTGAATGAGGATAGAGGTGAAGAAAGCAGAAAGATGCCTGTGAGAGGGGAAGGGAGGACCTTAAGGAAAATAGAAGACGAAATAAGAGAGAACGAAATAAGACACGAAACAGGGAATACAGGAGGCCGAAGATGGAAGAAGGAGAGAATTCGGAATGCTATGTATCAGACAATCAATCAAACCATGTGTGTATAAATTTTTCACCAT
This sequence comes from Acomys russatus, assembly GCF_903995435.1. Classification (NCBI taxonomy): domain Eukaryota; kingdom Metazoa; phylum Chordata; class Mammalia; order Rodentia; family Muridae; genus Acomys; species Acomys russatus. Next base: position 16,837,520 of record NC_067156.1, on the reverse strand, counting down.
GAGACCTGTTACTTTGTATTCTAATTTTAAAAACCTTCATAAAAAAAGACTAAGCGTCAAAGGAGGAAGAGTAGGCACCTAGGAGAGTGAGCTGGAAAAGGAGGCAGGTGAAAGCTGCTCAGCACCTACCTGCACCCGGGTTTCCTATCAGGAAAGGGAATTGGTGTCTGAGTCAGTGAGGCAGAGTTGTGCAAGTGGACACATTGAGAGCTCCATGAGTTTAATGTAAACATTGCCTCAAAATTCACAAGTTCAGAGGAAAGCAGCACCCTCCTCCCCGATAGTCGCTATAGTCTGCCTATGGCAAAATGCTACTTTTTATATTAGGTTAGAGGGAGAAAGGGTTTTCAAAGGGTGACCGAAAATGCCCAAGAGCTCTTGAGTATCAAGTAGTTCAATTTAGCAACATGGCTGATTGAAGTGTAAATGAATAAAAGCATGTTATTTTCTTTTTATTTACATTAAACCTCATTTAAATAAAAGCTAAGCGGGTCTTACATGTCTGAAAAATATTCTGGAATGTTTGATGAACTAAGCCAAAATATGCTTATCTATGCACAAAAAGTGTATATGCTTACATCAAAGCACAGAGGCACATGTACAGAGACAGAACTGGGTTGTATCTATTTAATAGCCTGCGAGGGGTGGATAGTAAAATATTTTGTGACAAATATTGATAGAACGGGGGCAATTTGTTCTGCTGTCCTGTTTCAGCTGTAAATAACAACACACATTTTTTCATTTCTCTTGTTGTAAATAGAGTCTAATAGGGTTAGGTATCATTGGCCTAATCAATACCATCCTCCATTTGACAAGTCAACATACATGCCTTGTTGATGACCAAACTGGACCCGACACAAGTACTGGGTTTGTGATTTTTGTCTCACAGGCTTGCAGATTTCTCTACAAATATTTAGGATAAATGTAATGGCACACAAATGTGCCTACCTTCACATGTCCACACATAGTAGGGTAAGGTGCAGAGGCACAGTGATTAGACAGAAAACCCAGTTTCCTCCTGGCAGACAGAGTTCTCTGAAGGATTTCTGAAATGTTAACATCTTTTTAAATTAAGTAATTTATTTATGCACTCTACATATTGGTCACATGTATACTCCCTCCCTCTTCTCCTCCTAGTTCCACTCTCATATTAAGTGAGAATAACTATTCTTTGTTTTCTTTAAAAATTGTTTATATATTCATTTATATTGTTACACATATATACAATAAACTACCTAGAGAAAGAAGAAGCACAGAACAGTCAAGAATTTTGTAAATCACATTCCTAGTGTTATGGCTATTTGCATTTAACATTTTTTAGAACTAGCAATGAGCAATCTTTTTTAAGGCACTTTAAAGTTGTCTTTTTTTTTTTACAACTACATTTTGTTGTAGTTACACTTTTTAAGTGTGGTAAGGGTAGAAAATTATGGACAGCCTTAGCTCACTCGCTGGATTTTCAAACTCAGTTTTGACTTAGGAGTTTTGAATAATTTCTTGATCACAGCTTCAAAGATTGACAGGTACAGCAAACTTTGGCCTGCTCTTTTTCCTTAAGTACTAAACTAAATTTTAATATACTCATTTCAATCAGGGCCAGCACAGAGGCATTTAAGCAGCATGTGTTCAAGTGGTCCTCACAAGAATTAGGATTAGATGGCACTGACACGTGGGGTTAGGTGTACACTGCCAGAAATGAGGCATGTGTCTCTTCGCAAGGAAGAATTTTTGTAGTAGGTTATGTTATTTCCAAAAGCCTTACTGGATATTTAAGTAGCATTTAAAAAATTATTCATAGCTGAAAGAAGAACACAGCTGATTATATAGGCCTCAGGTGTCCACACACACAAACACTGATGCATGTGTGTGTGTGTGTGTGTGTGTGTGTGTGTGTGTGTATAAGAAGATAATGATAAAGTAAAATGTGATAGAAAATTCATCATGATAATATGAATAAAAATGTTTGAAACAGGAACAAGTGTTTTTGTGGTATGGAAGAACATCTTTTGAGTATATGCCCAGTAATAGTCTAGCTGGGTCTTCATGTAGATCAATTACCAATTTTCTGAGAAACAGCTATATTGATTTCCAAAACAGCTGTACAAGTGTGCATTGCAACCAGCAATGGAAGAGTGTTCCCCTTGCTTCACGTCTTTGCCAGACTAAACTGTTCTTGTGGGTTTTTTTTTTTTGTTGTTGTTTTTTTTTTTTATCTTAACCATTCTGACAGGTATAAGATGGAATCTCGGGGTCATTTTTGATTTGCGTTTTCCTGATGGCTAAGGATGTTGAACATTTCTTCAAGTACTTCTCAGTCATTGGATATTCTTCTGGTAAGGATTCTCCCACAAGAAAACCCATAGAATCAAAACACTTGGAATCACAGGGCCTCATTTAGACTGAACCAACAACCAGGGAACCTACAATGTGTCTAACCTAGGCCCTCTGTCTGTCACAGCTGTATAGCTTGGCCTTTTTGTGGCACTCCTAACAGAGGGAGCAGGGACTGGTTCTGATGCCTTTGTTTGCTCTTGGGACCCTTAGCCTCCTACTAGGCTGCCTTGTCCAGCTTTAATATGAGACAAGGTACATAAACTGATTGCAACTTGCTTTGTCATGCTTGATGGATGTGCCTGGGAGGCCTGCCCTTCTTTGAAAGGAAATGTAGGAGGAATGGATAGGGAAGGAGGAGGGGTGGGGAAGTGCAGAGCGTGGCAGGCAGAGAGAGTGGGAACTGTAGTCAGGATATGATATATGAGAGAATAAATTAATAAAAAATAAATAGAAAACACTATAGGAAGTTCCAAGTTATTCCTAAAGGTGTTAAGGATATCTGCCTGCCACAAGCCTATTTACTTCTTTCACTTTAATGACCCTTAATGAAGAACACAAACAAAACCTTAGCGGAGACGGAATAGAAAGTGGATGCTTTCCTGATGCTGTACGGCATTCAGTATATGGTTCATGGCATAACCAAGTAAGTTTTAGAAATCTGATTTGTTTTTACTCTCTAAGTCATCCTTTTATATTATTTGGGAGCCCGACTCAAGTATAAAGTATTAAATCACTTAATGCTTTACATATCATATCATATACACTTACATAAAATAATATTATAATTATATATAATATATGGCTATACCCATTCTTTGTTTGAGAAACATCAAGGATATTTCCAGTGTCTGGCTCTTATGGATAAAGCTGCTATGAACATAGTTGAGCAAATGTCCTTATGGTATGGTGGAGCATCTTTTGAGTATGTGCTCAAGAGTAGCATAGCTGAGTCTTGAGGTATATGCATTTCTAATTTTATGAGAAACCTCCAGATTGATCTCTACAGTGGTTTTATAAGTTTGCACTCCTATCAACACTGGAGGAGTGTTTCCCCTTCCTTCACATCCTTGCCACCATGTGCTGTCACTTAAGTTTTTTTTTTATCTTAGCTATTCTGGTGAGCATTAGACGCAATCTCAGAGTCATTTTGATTTGCGTTTCTCTGATGACTAAGGACACTGAGTATTTCTCTAAGTGTTTCTCAGCCATGTGCCTATTCCTTAAGAAACTTCTGAGAAAGTGCTCGTCCTTTTGCCCAGTTTAGTTCTGAACCTCATTTTTTAATTTCATTATTTGTTTTGTTGTTGTCTGCTTTCTTGAGTTCTTTATATATTTTGGATATTAGCCCTTTGTTGTATGTAGGGTTGGTGAAGAACTTTTTCCACCCTGATGGCTGTTGCTCTGTTCTATTAACAATGTCCTTTGCCTTACGGAAACTTTTCAGTTTCATGAGGTCCCATTTATTGATTGTTGATCTTAGAGCCTGAGCTGTTAGTGTTCTGTTCAGGAAGTTGTCTCCTGTACCAATGCTTCCAAGGCTCTTCCCCAGTATCTCTTCTATTATATTTAGTGTACCCAGTTTTATGCTGAGGTCTTTGATCTACTTGTACTTGAGTTTGTGCAAAGAGATAAAGATGGATCTATTTCCTTTCTTCTAAATGCAGGAATCCAGTTAGACCAGCACCATTTGTTGAAGATGCTTTCTTTCATCTATTGTATGGTTTGGCTTCTTTATCAAAACTCAGGCTACCTGAGCAGGTGAGGGAAGATGTAGGTAGACTCTGTTACCTCAGATTTTGTCTCTTTGACTGGGCTGCCCCTAGCTTAGGCGGTGCATAAAAGCTCATGGAGTAAACTCATGCACAGTCATTAGAAAGATGAACAGGCTCCCTGGGGATGCTTTGTGATATACAGTGTCTGAGCTTTTCTAGTATCCTTATGTGATAAGGTGTCTTATAAATGTTATTAGCTGCAGGTTTTATGGCAAATTTTATGCCGTTTTGATTATGATGCTGCCGGATGACAGCTAGTTTACATTGCTTAAATATCCTCTGTATCTAATGCAGAAAGGAAGCTAATTAGCTATAACCATGAAAATGGCTGTCATGTGAAAAGGAAAACTACATGTAGAAAATTTCTTTACACTAGGATTGAGGACATAGCACAACGATCACCTTCAGTTTTAAAACATTTATACAAGCTGAAACTCACAGAAAGAAAACTCAAGAATGAAAAAATTTTTTTAAAAATCTGTTGTTTTTGAAATCCGGTTTTTAAAGAAACCATTCCTGACCCAAATTCTTTAATAGTTTACAGCCCAATGAATCACTTTTCCTTGGTCACCAGCTCTGTGTTTATATCTTTATTAATGTTTCCTGATGGATCATCGTTCCATATTTCTTGGGAGCATCCTAGATAACATGTTCCCAACATTATTTAAGACTCATTATTCACTGAAATAAAGCATGCAAAAGCACAAGTTGGGTAGTGGGGATATTTTATTAGTGTGTGATGTATTCTAAGTCCCTCATCAGCATAAAACACTGTAAAGAGTCTATAAATCTCATTAAGGGCATTAGAATAAGAAAAAGGACTGCTTATTCAGTTAGTGTAGGCAACCCTCCCAGATACAAAATTCTAACTTGCAGTCATAAATGGCCCCTGGAAAACCTTTACTACTTTTTAATACTGAATTGACTTGGGACTGCATACTACACAACAAGCAGGAAGAAAAGGTCAATACTTTCTTTGTTGGGGTATCTGAATTTTTATCTTAGAAAAAAAAGGCAACATCCAGAGATCAGAGGCATTGATTAAGGGATTTCCAAACATTAGTTAGAAAAACACTTTCCTCTGTGCACAGGCAAAGAAACAGCTCATATTGGGCTGGGAGGACCAGGAGAGGGAATCCATGGGAGGGGAAAGAGATAGACCATGCCACAAGAAGTGCAAGTGGAAGACAGGCCAGCCTTTAGTAAGAACATCTTATATCCCAGATTAGTCTGAAAACCACAGACAGCACACCTTCTTCCCAGATACTTATGACCCAGAGGCATAGATTATCACATATTGATACTTTAAGCTAATTTTTTGAAATAGGAGATTTCATTTAAAACCCCATGTCTGGGTTCTTTTTGAGGTTGGCAACCTAAAACCAGTATTCCTATGTAGCAGCAACTATCTCTAGGCAGGGCTTTCCTGCTGTTCGTGCAAGTGCTCCCCTTTACTCATCCCCAGAATGCTTGGTGCTCAGTGTCCTGATCTCTGAGGTTAGAGTTGGGCAGAAGGGAATGGAAAGATGGCTCACTGGTTAAGAACACAGGCTGCTTTCACAGAGGACTGGGTTTCAGTTTCCAGCACCCACACTGTGGTTCACAACCACCTGCAACTCTAATTCCAGTAGATCTGATGGCCTCTTTGGCCAACGCACACACTCACACACACACACACACACACACACACACACACACACACACACACCACTTTTTTAAACTCTACAAAAAATAGAAATAAGGAGCCAGGCATGATAGTATGTTCCTTTAATCTCAGCACTCATAGCAGGTTGATCTCTGTGATTATAGTGACTATCTGGTCTATACAGGGAGTTCCAGGCCAGACATGGCTACATAATGAAACTCTGTGTCAAAACAAAACAGTAAAAATGAATGCTATATTTAGTTCTGGTAAAGCACACACCAGAGAAAATATTTTGACAGAGAAAGAGAAATATATAGTGCCGAGAGGATCAATAGACTCCAAGGAACCCCAAGTCTATGTGGCACAGCCCATATCTTCAGCATGAAACAAGCATGGATAGAGTTGAAGTAACTCTTCTAGGAAGAAGAGATTTTGAGACCAGAAGTAGATAGGTGTAAGGGGAAGTCCCATCAATCGTATGGACAGAGAACACTGCTCATTAGTGGTCCTCTGACTTCCTACATATGGCGGCAGTATTTAGAAATGTCTTCCAAAAGAGAAATGCAGTGAATATCAGTGTCCATCCTGCCACAGAAGTAATTCTGCTTTACTGAATTCTTTCTCAGGAGCAAGACCAGCAAGTGGGATCCTCAAAGAGCTCCATGCTTGCTCAGACCCTGAACACAAGGACATGATTATGTGTGGCTGAAGCAGATTGATTCCCAGAATTGTCATTTTAGAGATGGGCACCTTTAATTTTGTGTGTGTGTGTGTGCTTAACTAACTGGAATATGGAATTCCACAGTTAATAACAAATTCCTTTAGATTAACACTTCATAGTGGTTAGACGAATCCATCTTTCAAGGGCAAAAGTGCTTTTCTGATGTTTTATGGTACAGCTCTTTGGAAGTGATCAAGTGTGAGAATAGGGATTATTTCCTGGGGGGAAAGGTGGGAAAAACTAGGAAAAAGAGCTTTGGAATAAGAGGCATTATAAAGAACAGTGAGTTGACTTGAAGCTTCCTTTTCCTGGGTTGGCAGGGTCATGAGTATTTAGTTAGAACTAGTTACCATCCTATCCCTAACCCACTAGCATCTCACTTAAATTGAGGTAGATGCATCCAGAAGTCAGCCCACAAAAGAAATATATACCACCTTTATTTTCACAGAACAAATTATATTCAAGAATATTGTATACATTTGTATCAAGCTTTGTGTTTCTACTAAGCATCTTTCATTCCTTAAGTGAACACCTTTGCTAAAAAGTAACAATAGTAAAAAGCAAACCACATTTCAAGGCTAGGTTTTACTGATCCTATTTCCTGAATGGCACATCTTGACTTATCTATTGGAAAAAAGAATAATAGTGAACAAATACTCTAAATTGAATTGTTTTAAAGATTTGCCTTAATCCCACACGTGTGTGGGTATTCAGTTTTGACTACAGGCATTTGCACAGGCCAGAAGAGGGTGTGAAGTCCCTTGAAACTGGTGTTTGAGGTGCCTAGGAACTGCACAATGTGAACAGGAAACAACTTGAGTCCTCTGCAAGAGGCAGAAGAAATCTTTAACCTCTGAGCCATTTCTCCAGTTTCCCCAGTTTATATTTTTGTGCACTATCTGGACAACCAGTAAGAAAAAAAAAACTCAATCAACTTACTGATTTGTTTATGCTAGGATTTGGCTGCTAGTTGTGGTTGTTTTTCCGCAACAGGGCAGTTATTTGTTGTGGAATCGTACACAAATATATCTTGATTTTTCTTTCATTCACTTATTCTGTGAAGCGTATACTGATAAGCACAGAGGAGCGGTCAGAAATGACTGAAGCAAGGTGCCAGTAATCAAGGAACACACTTTATCTTGTGGAAAATAAACGCTTGAGCTGTGGAAGCAAGAGAATATATACACAGTTCTCAATGTTTTGTTCAAATTCTGAGGTACAATATTACAGAGGAAGGGAGAGTGCAACACAGTGTCTGTCCCTGCAGAATTACAACAAATATGGTTTTTTTTTTTTTTAAGATTTATTTATTTATTACTATAGACAGTGTTCTGCCTGCATGTACACCTGACGGCCAGAAGAGGGCATCAGATCACATTACAGATGGTTGTGAACCACCATGTCGTTGCTGGGAATTGAACTCAGGACCTTTGGAAGAGCAGGAGGCACTCTTAACCACTGAGCCATCACTCCAGCCCCACAAATAAGTTTTAAACAAGTGCTTACATGAGTAAATGAAACAGAAGTATTACAAAATTGGTTAATGAGGTTACGCAACATGGGATAGGTGCAACCGATATGACATTTATAAATGGAGACAGAATAAATAAGGAGATATTCTGTAGGCAAGAAAAGATAGAAAAGCATGAAAAAAGTATTCAGTGTTTCAGAAATATTTGTTCAGGGTAAGGTGGATAAATTTGTTAAAACAAGAAAACTAGGGAAATAGTTGAATGATTAAGTGTATAATGGGTAGATAGTTTTAAATTTTAGCGAGAAAATAGTTGCATTAATTAGAAACAGACAAATTCAATTACATTGAAAACTTTCAGTTTTATATCAACTCTATACTAAAAATATGAGAGCATTATGCAAAAAGAGACAACCAAATATGCTTTGAGCTTTTAAAAAATGTTTATCCTGGCCTAGATAGATGACTTGCTATGGAAATGTGAGAGCCAGAGTTTTGATCTGCAACTCCACATAAAAATACTTGATGGAAGGCCAACTTGGCTCTTACCAGATCTCTCCCTTTCCCGGCTGCTCATGTTCACACACACTACCTGCTCACAAACATGTGTATAAACACCATCCGAAACACACATCAACACAAAACACATTCACACATTCACATGCACACAAGTTCAAGCAAAATACAAATATAGCTCTTTCCTTAGGCACCACCCGGGTGAGCCCCATACAAGGCAGAAGCACATGAAGAGGCCTATGGAAAGACTGTGCTGTTACATGTAGGACACTCCCTTTACTGTTACATCTTCTTTTTAAAAATGCTAAATCGGTTTTTAGTTTTTTCAGTCCACTCTGTCACAACCGGAGCTCATCTCCAATGATAAAAGTGGAGTGAAGATTCTGCATAAACATGATATATTGACTATGTGAAATCTTTTGAACTAATTTGAATATTGTCACACATAATTTTCATTGACTTTTTACTTTACAATAATATCCTAGATTATATTTAGAGATGTTTTTCTTATATGATGATTTTATAATCCAATTTAAAAGTAATTAAAATAACAGTCATTCCAAAGGCTAGCTACTTAAATATGACTTTTCAAGGTAGAAAGTCTGCTCTGAGATTAATAAACATAGAGTCAGGTAACCAGAAGAGGTACCATTTTATATGTCATTTATGAACCTTCTAAAGATTTCAAATTTAATGAGAAAGTTGAAGAATACACTCCTGTGAACACCCATCTCTAAACCCTCTGGAGAAATATCTCTTTAGTCATGGTAAAATTTGTATTTTCCTAGGAAATGGTTTGTCAATGTCTGTGTGCAGGTTCTTCAACAGAGGGTTTGATGATTTTCTCTTCTAGAACTCTATTGAGAAAGGAACTCCCTGACTCACAGTTGCAAATGATCAGACATCTCTTAGGTTCTGGCTATTTGCTCTCACCCAGTGGAGTAAACACCATTGCCATATGCACTATGACCCTGTGAATGAACTGGTCACAAGTTTCTTCTTTGCCACAGGGAAGGCATGCTAATTGAATGAAGATATGTTTTACTAAATTCTTACTACAGCAGAAAATCATTCTCTAGTTTGTATTAAAACTTTTCCTGCATATGGATTTACTTCTCATTCATTTATTAAATTATTTTATTATCTTTAGAGATATTTTCCCAAATCAATTGAGTAGTGTTTTAAACAAAAGATTAAATGTCTGTGGTTTATAAATGCATACATATGTATCTCTTTCTATTACTCTATTTCCCCTTAGAATTAATTATTTGAGGCAGAAGTTGTGCTTTAAATGAATAGCAGAATTGACCCACTGAGGACCATCGTTCTCCAAAAGGTGAACAAGAGTCTTGATTGTAATATGTCCATTAAAATGTCCCCACAAACCTCTCCAGTCTAAATTATCTCAGGCTGCTGTGCCTTTCCAGCCTTATTGATTTGAAAAATAACAAACAAGTATAAATGACATTTACAGCTCTTAATTGGTGTCATTAGCGGTTCTTATTATTCCACAGGACAAGCACTAACCCTTTATTGAGAATTCAGTGATGCAGGTCTGCACGGGACTCATCAGTGTTAAAGACAAGTAATAAAACAGTCCAATGACTGACTTAGAGCCCTGTTCATCAACAAAGGCCACAGACAGCCAGGCCTTACTTTCCCTTGATTTGTTTTATGCCATTTTCTAGACCTTAGGACTCAAAACAGAAGAAAACAAAAAAATTCTCAGGCTGTAAAGGGACTGGAGGTAATTTGTCCTACTCCCTTGGAAGGTGGAATTTTGGGTATTTATTGTATTGCATCTTAGTTTTCTCATCAGTGCCTTCCACAGTACACAGGGAACCAGTGGTGCCTTTTCTTCCTTACTTGCAGTCACTTTTAACATCCACTCTACTTATTGAGTAATAGATCAATTTTTTGTTTGTTTGCTTTTTCAGATATTTTGCCTTTAACAGAACTGAGAATCTAACCTTGAGTTTCTAAGTCTAGCCACTACTTAATAATACATTGAAAGACAAGTGGCTTTTCTGGATCCTTGGCTTTCAGCTAGTTTAATAATTTTTCTTCTTAAAAGACCAGCTATATCTTCCTTTTTATAAAAATATTTTATTTTTAAAATTAAAATATAATTACATCATTTCTCCATTCTATTTTCTCCCTCCAATACCTCCTCCTTGTTCTTTTTCAAATCCATGACCTATGTTTATATATATGTGTGTGTGTGTGTGTGTGTTTGTGTATATATTTAGGTATATTATATATGTGTATATATATGTATACATATATAATATTTTAAATACAGATACACATATTTTTAAATAAATACCTAAATGCTACTTACTTATAGATGATTAGTATTTTTCTACGAGAACATATATATTAGTAATATAAGAAGCTACAGTCATAACGTCTCATCAACATGACTACTTAAACATGAGCATAACAAGACCCATAACCACGCTATTACAGTCAGAAGGATAGCCTAGGAGATTTGAACCGTATGAAAAACTACAAGCAACTAAATGGGCTAAAGATGGGAGAAGAAGCCTTCCTCTGTGATGAGCACACTAATTATTTACCTCATATCAATGGTCAGCCCTGTTCTCTCTGCACAGGCATGTAAGAGTGGTAGAGAGACAGGATACCTCCCTTGGCATTCAGAGGTCACTGTCCTGTCCAATCATCGAGTGCTCCCATACCTTTCCCTTTTGTGATTATCTTTGGGTCTATGTTTAAGTAATCAGTTTTGGTCTACTTGGATATAAATCTCAGAGATTTTTAAATGTTTCATATTATCTGCAATGTGATTGTGCACTGGTATTTAGGTTGCTGTGTTTTGTTATGTAAAAAACAAACTACACAGTTAAAAGCAAACAGTCACCCTTCAATGTTGGAATCCTATATCTGTGACATTGACTAAATCCTTGAACACAAGTAGCTGTGCATGCAAATTTAATCATCTATAACTTTGTTTCCTTATAAATGAAATTCAAAATCCACATGTGGGAGGTTATCGCTTTTAATTTAGTAATTTATTTGCTGATGGGAAACTCACTGGAAATATAGTATCTGGTTCTCTCCCACAACCTGCTTAGTGCCTCATTGCATAAGTTGGATCTGTGAAGAAGAGAATAGGACAAGAAGTGCACACTGAGCAGGAGGATGTATTAAAAGCTGGCCCCTGCTTCTCCATGTTCCTCCTCAGCATCCTTCCTACAAGGAGATCCTGCACCAGGCAATAGCTCAGATTCACTTTATGCTTTTCACTGTGGCAATTTGAATCAACTCCCAGTATCACATTCAAATTAAAACCCTGAGACTTATGAAAATTAAACAACATTTTGAAATTAGTTTGTATTATAAAAGTTGAGACAAAAAGATACATAGAGAAAGTTGAGTAAAAAACATCCATGTTGGGATGAGTAACTTATTACATTGGATTTCTTGCAAGTACAACAGACTGGTATAAGTTCTGCTGTCAATGACCTTCTTCTCAGTACCTCATGGAACCATCTCAAAAATCAACCATATATTTGGCCACAAAGCAAACGGCAACAGACACAAGAAGACTGAAATAATCCCTTGCATCTTATCAGACCACATGCCATATGGCAAAGGTGAATGCCTTTGTACCTTTTTTAAAAAAAAGTTTGCCTGGGAAAACCAACCTTACTGATGTATATTCTATGGTGGTGCCAATGTTGTGAATTGCCTCTTCAGCAGGCTGTAGGTAATACATGCAAGCAGATCAGTGACAATCATTGAACATCCCAGATCCTGCCCTCCTGTCATTGAGCACAGTCAAGCAAGGACTGAACCTCTGTATCAGGAGTCTTTGTGGTCAAGGTTTTGTCTTATCTGCACTCATTTGCAGTTGGAAGAGTTCAAAGAGCAATGTTAGTTGATAGTCAGAATATAAGTTTAGAAGAGAAGATGAGAAGCATAGCTTATGATATTCCAAGTTGGAGTTGCACATATGCCATAAAATGGGAGATGTAGGAAGCCCCATAAGACTGAAGAAAAGCTTGTGATGAGTAGAATATTTCAAATAGTAGATTTTGGACTTTGAGATACTGATGGCCAGATACCTCTTTGTGCCTGATGCAGTTTCTACAAAAAGAAATAAAATATTGTCAATGACCAGTAATCTATGATTGGTTGTTACATTTTATCACCTTGCAGTTAAAACTGTTATTGACCAGCTGACAAACTTCACACATGAACACTAGCCTTGTGTATCTAGAAAATCTTGTAAACTTGTCATAATGGCAAAATGATACATAAGTCCAGACTGCATCATTTTTCTGCCCACCTATCTCTATGGAAAGAGGTTCTTGAAGAGGTTGTCATTCTGAAGTAATAAGATATTTACAAACCTTTTCAGCTATAATGATAATTGGCCTGGAAGTCTTTGGGAGGCATGGAAAGACCTCCTGCTCTGGTCAGGTGTAGTTTGTACAATGAACGTTGACACATTTTAGTTAGTCAGTGTCCATCTGTGAATGACATGGATTAATTTGCTAAACACATCTTATATAGAGACTACCTTTGAAAATTCAAGACTTAATGAGAGATGTATAAGACCTTCTACAAAGGAACTAGACCATAGTTTTCTATCAATTTATCCATCAAAGACATTGAGAGCAACAGCCCATATGTGAAATTATTTAAATATATTTTAGACAAAACCCACGAGTAAAGAAGAAAAAAAATATAAAAACAACCAGAAAAAATAATATTTAAAATTTGTCTCTTTTTGGGGGTCAAGAAAATCCTGACCTCAGAATAAAGTATCATTTTTCAAATGACATTTTAGTCAAATGATTTAGTAGAAAGTTCATTCAATTGGGATTCATAAAAATCTGGATTTGAGACTCATATTTCTCCAGACTCACTGTGTATGACCTTAAGCTATTTACTTAATATTTCAAGACTCTAGCATTCTCATCATAAATGAAAGAATCAGACCAAATGACTTCTAATATTCCTTCCAGCACCAACATTCTTAACATTTATTTTTTTGGCAATAGGAATCTTCAAGAGAGCACTTGCTTAAAGGTGTGATTGGTTTTATGGCAGATGTAATTTCTGTGAACTATGAAGAATTCAAGGCACCATATAAGGAAAGTATAATTGTGTTCCAGTCATAACAGACACAATAGGTGTTGTCTGCCTTGACCTTTATGCTTCAAAAGATATGGGAATGTGCCTTAGTGGGAGAAGATGGCTAGCTAGGATGCTTATTCTATCAGCTAAAACTCTTTATAGCACTGGAATATTTTACCTGAAAAGTATTTTACCGTACAAGAGTAAATTTATACTTCAGACATGTGGATACACATATAACAAACTTTGTGTATTAATTAACAGTGCCCAGAATTTCCTTCTTAATGTTACATGCTTTCTAAGAAAGAACCAAAATTTAACGAAAGCTAGAAGTTCCGCAAGGGGTACACATAATATTTTTACACAGCCAAAGTTACATAGAGTTTTTTTTTGTTAATGGTAGAGTAGGGTGTACACAGATTGTGCTATGCTGTGTTCATAGCAATTTATTTTCTCATTTATTCTTTCTCTTTTCCCTTCCTTCCTTCCTTCCTTGTTTCCTTTCTTTCTTTCTCATATTACAGCCTGGTCCTAGCCCCTTCCTTCCTCTTTTACCAGTCCCAGTGGCATGCCTTCTCCCCCCACTCCTCCTTCTCCTCCTTCTCAGAGAAGGAGAGGGACCCAAGGGGTATCAACCATCATTATACATTTTCATATTATTTGTTTTCAGCCTCAGATATGTCCTTGAAGTCACAACTAGTCCTGCTCCTCTCGCTGTCTGTTCTTTTTTGGAATGAAGAGAGCACTGAGGGCTGAGGATAGAGGTCAGCTCTTGCAAAGGCTAACCACAGCACACCCGGCTTCTTGTCTTCTCAATATTTTCTCCACATCCTTTAGGTCAGGGAAACTGGATAAGAAATATTTACATTTCATGTCAGCTCTAGAATTCCAAGATTTTCATAAATAAATATAGATAGGTGATAGATACATAATAACTGCTAGAGGACAAATGTTTACAAAGATGAGAGGTTGGAAGGTAGATGGGCAAGTGAAAGATAGTCAGACACTTGCTTAATGGGCTTTTATTTTCCCCAGAATTTTTGGGAGGATACAAGGAAAGAGTCAAATTGAATGATGGCCCCAAATTCTTAATTTAAGAGATTTCTTTTTCTTTTTTTCCTTCGTTGTCTGCTGTAGAAACAGATTAAACCAGAAAACTTCAGGTTATAAATATTTAAAATAGTTAAACTTCTTTTTTTGAACTCAGAGCTTGGATGCAGAGGCGTTAAGCACTTTAAGAAATAGATTGAAAAGAAATGTCATTATCTTGATTTTCTGAATTGATTTGCTTAATAACAACACTTAGCATTTATATAGTGTTCTGTATTTCCAAATTGCTTTATAATCATTAATCAGTTAATTCATACAACCTCTCTGCGAGGTCAAGATTATTATCCCAATTTTACGCACAAAGAAATTGAGATGTGTAGAAATTAAATGACTTACCCAAGGTCATGGAGGAAATGAGTGACAGGCTGTGGATTAAAACCCGGAGACCAAGTCCATACTGGTGAAATGATTGTAGAGCTGACATAATCAACTGAATAATTCAAGGAGAAACCACTGTTTTTCTTTCCAATAGAAAATTTACAGGATATTGGTTTCTAAGCTGGAGCTCTTACAGAACTGTATCTCTCAGCAATAATTTTGCATCTCTCACAAAGGGCTCAAGCAGACACACTCCTAAAGAAAACCTACATTCAAGATCTTGTTCTTAGTAGTTGGCTATGATCTTAATGGTGTATGGGTGTTTCAAACAGTTTTCATTTTAATATTTGCTTGAGAGGTTTCAAACCAGCCCTGTGATGTGTTGACTTTGAATTGTTCTTCCGTTGCCCCTGGCCACTTCCAGAGGAGAAAGCCAGTACAAACCTGGATTAAAATAAGGACTATTTGACTTTAAATCCAGGGTTCTCTGTATTAGACACCAAACTAAATAGGGTGATGATCTAGTCAGACAATAGTTTGTAAGCCAGCTCATTTTCACCCGGTCTTTAAAGGATGAGACTGAAATAAGACAAAAAACAATAATGATGAGAAAACAAATCAAAACAGGGTTTTTTATTTGTTTGTTTTTTGTTTTCTTCTGTCTGAGGGAAAAGCGAAACAAAGGAAATGGAGCAAGAAAGAGGGGTGGTAGGAGGCTGTGAGGGTAATAGTTTTTCTTTCTTTCTTCTTTGTTTCCAAAATGAGGGAAAACAAAGCTATGCTGACGTTTTATCAAGCAGAGGACTGTATGTAACAAAGGATGAAAGACATTGCAGTCAACTAGCTGGGTTCAATCTCTCTCCAAGAGAAGAGGATGAAAGGAAGTGTAATTAAAGGATGAGAACCATAATAAAGGAGACAGAGCCATTCAGCAAGCCCAGAGCTTGAGTCTAGATGATACAGGATGCTTTAGTTGGGCCAGAGAAACCCCTATGGAGATTTGTCTCCTCCAGTCAAGTAGTGTGCACTGTGGCCATTGTTTCCCTTCCCAATGTAAGGCTTTGCAATGGAATAGCTGGGTCTTGAGGTAGCCCTGATCCCAGTTCTCCACAGTTATGTGGAGAGCGGGGACTGACTTGGACATGAACTCTGGTGCCCCATATCTGACCACTTCCCCATGGTGGGGAAGCCTAGTGGCACTCAGAGAAAGGATAAGCAGGCTACCAAGATGAGACTTGATAGCCTATGACCATAGAGTGGGAGAGGAAATCCCCCTAGGTCATAGACTTAGGGAAATGGAATAGGGTGAAAGCAGAAAGGAGGGAGGAACAGGTGGATACAAGTGAGGGGAAAACAATTGAGATGTAATCTAAATTAATTAATTAAATTAAAAAATTTAAAGACCTTGCAGTGGGAGGGGAGAATGGGAAGATACAAGTGAAGGGATTACAACTGAGATGCAATCTGAATATTACTTACATTTTAAAAAAGCAAGCACGAAAGAGACACCTGGAAGCTGCTACAGTTTGCTGTGCTGACACTTACCTCTGGCACCCTGGCAAGTTCCTCCTGTTGGTGAACTCAATTTCAACATCACACCTGGTGGAGTGGAGTCATGGACAAGATGGGTAAGCATTAGCTGAGCCCTATGAATAGGCATCGTGCTGTCCCTCAGCCTTCTACCTACTGACTCAATACCTCAAAACACTGGGACATGGCTACTTATTAATTTGTCTAAGGCACCAGATTTTTAAAGGTGTCTGAAAGATAACAGACCTAATATTGAAATCCTAGCTAATATTAAAAATCATAGTGTTAATGCCTAAGCTTGTATACTTATCTGATAGACATGTCTAGGGGGAAAAAAGGGAACCATTTAGGGTAAAAGAAGGTGTTGAGTTTCAAGTAAATGGCTAGTTCTCAATCATTCTCAGCTGGGAAAATTGACAAATTCCAGGGCAACTATTGCTCCAATTTCCTGGTTTGCTGGCAAAGAATCCCACCCAGATGCTCTGAGGCAGTGGGAAAACATTTCCTATTATTTGGAACTGGAGACCATATCAAATGATATTAGATTCACCAAAATGGCAGAGCAACTAGCCAAACTCTACCATAAAAGTAATGAAGACTGGCTCTATTTGAGATAACGAGTTGTAAATTTTACATGATAGAATTAAAATTTCCACTTAATGACGCAATGACATGAAACATTCTGAAGTTTTAAACATAAGGCATTTTCCCTTATTCATGGCCGTGTCCTTTTTCAGTAAGCTGGGTCCTATGTCTCATTTTCATTTCTGTCTCTTCTTTATTCTATCTCTCTTCTCCTGACACAGAGATCTGAAATGAATCATTCCAAGTTTTGATTATGCTAGAGATAATTACTTGTGTATGTCTCATTTTTTAAAAAACCCACTCTGCCGGGCGTGGTGGCACACGCCTTTAATCCCAGCACTCGGGAGGCAGAGCTGTGAGTTCGAGGCCAGCCTGGTCTACAAAGTGAGTCCAGGATGGCCAAGGCTACACAGAGAAACCCTGTCTCGAAAAAAAACCAATAAATAAATAAATAAATAAATAAATAAATAAATAAATAAATAAATAAACCACTCTAGCACTGCTTATGGGAGTGGAAGTACTAGGGCATTTTGGGCACATCTAGGCTTCCATCCCAGTACCACCAACTATATATTAAAAGAAGTTCAATATCACCAATCATCTATCTATTTGCAAAAAACAAACAAACATTTAAATCACAACACAACTGATGGGAGTAAAGAATGGAACCAAAGTGTGGTGGTTTTGAATAGGAATGGCCCCCGTAGACTCGTGTGTTTGAATCCTTAGCCCATAGCGAGTGGCACTAGTAGGAGGTGTGGGCCTTTGGTGTGGATGTGGCCCTGTGGAGTGGTCTCAGAAGCTGAAGCTCACTGTCTTCCGGCTGCCTTCAGATCCAGAAGTAGAATTCTCAGCTACATGTCAGCACCATGTCTGCCAGCATGCTGCCATGCTTTCTACCAGAAGGATGAGGGACTGAACCACTGAACTGTAACCCAGCCCCACTTAAATGTTTTGTTTTGTTTTGTTTTCCTTTATAAGCATTGTTGCGGTCATGGTGTCTCATCACAACAGTAGAAACCCTAACTAAGGCATAAAGCTATCCTCTCCCCTTACCTGGCTTGTACCTAAGTAGCCCTTATCAAGGCAGGGCCTCTGTCTGCACTGCCTTTTCTACACACAGAGTACTTAGTATTTCATCTCACATACTTTCTTATTTCAAATTCATGTGATTGGTTTTTTTTTTTTTTAGCCATCTCTACATTAATACCTTTTATTTTATATCTTGCAGTTTGTCTCTGTAAATGATTTATACTTTTTTCAGAATAAGAGAAATACCATTTTCAATTTAAAAAATCTTTTATGACATGTATTTCAACATACTTTATGCTGTGCCTAAACACCAGGTAAATCTCACTGGATGTGGTAGTGTTGACATTGACCACAACACTGAGAAGGCTGAGACAGTAGAAGAACAGGCTTAATACCACTTTGGTTGTAATAGAAACACCCTCCCAAAAAATGTGAGAGAAAACAAAATCTATCAACATATTACTTGGTTTACACCTGCAATTGTAGAAATGGATGAGAAACATAATTTACAATCATGTTTCCTGAAAAGCCCTTAGGTTTTTGTTACTTGTCTCCCCTAGTCCCTTTAGTCTCATTATTTGAAATTTCTCTGTCAAATGAATGTATGTTTCTCAGCATCTGTCCCAATACCACTTTCTTTCTAGACATGGGAATACAGACAATCTCTAGTCCTATTACTTTAAATAGTGCTCATCATACCCAGCAAATGCTGCCCTAGACCCAACCTCAGATCAGCTTTCATCCTCACCTATTTTGTTTAGTGTTTATGCTGAAGCTTCTTTGCCTTGGATACATGAAAGAAGGAACGGTTTAAATGTTTCAGGTTTCAGATCTCCTAAGTGCAAGATTTCATTTCAAATCTAGGCATTGACCAGGAGAGTCTGAATGGCAAGAGATTTCTCAACTTGTTCCCACTGGAAGACAGCCTTTCTAAAACATGCTTACACTATTCATACTTACTCATTTGGGAGAAGAAGAAAAAGAAAAAGAAAAAGAATTTGAGAAAGAGAGAATAATTGGCCTACAAATCAAAGGGTGGGGCTCAAGAAATATTCTAGGTGCCTCCACACTTATTTTGTGACTTCTCCTCAGTGTTGGAAGAGCTCCCCTGGCTCTCTCCCCATTGCTTTTTTTATCTCTCCTTTTTTTTCCTTCTGTTTTTTTCTTTATCTTGTCTCTTTTTCTCTCCCCCCCCCACCAACATTTTCCTCTGTTGCTGGTTGGCATATGCTTTAGGAATGTAAATTATTACTCTAGCATTAGACCAAAGCAAAACATAATTAGAAATAGAGATCAAAGATGCACCCTCTAATGCATCTCAAGGCCAAGTATGAATGATTTCTGAATGATCTGCTGTTTTATTAAATCGCTCCACATGGATAATCAAGAACTATGCCACCATATCTAATCTGGCATTAACCCCTGCAATTTCAGATGGCAGGTCTGAGCTCTCCAAGTTAATCTAATATTTAACTCATTGCAGCAGGATTCTCAGTCAGAAGTCTGAATAAAACAGCAATACTTTAAAAGACCCAGAGGGGGGAAAGGTGAAAAAAAAATAAAGCTACAGCAGTGCATGGGATCCCAATCTCTCAGGGTGACTCTAGAATTTCGTTGGCCTGATAGAAGATTATTTTGGGGCTTTCTCAGATACTCCAGTGGTTCAAATAATGATGCTGAAACTTTGATATAGTTCAGTGCTTAGGCCCTTTGCTGGGACAATCTGTCAGCTACTATCTCAACTTAACCCAGTATTCTAGCACAGCAACCTGCCATGTGGCTACCTCTTTACTTCCCTGCTATACCACTGTCCTTCTCAGTTCCCTTCCAGAGACTCTTCAATTCTCTCACTACAGTTTGCATCTCCTTGAATCCCTCTCTCTGCCTGGAAATTCTGCCCTGGTACTTCCTGCCCCAGCTATTGTTCCACACCTCTTTGTTACAACCAATCAGCAGTGAGACGGCAGCTGATACCTCTCTTAGATTGCCAGGAGGCATAGAGGGCTGTCTGACGCTGTTTCTGAGCAGGTGTGGAAGGACATGCATTTACAAATATGAAGCAGGTGATGGGTCATAGAAATTACAGTAGCAGGGCTGGAGAGATGGCTCAGTGGTTAAGAGCACCACCTGCTCTTCCAGAGATCCTGAGTTCAATTCCCGGCAACCACATGGTGGCTCACAGCCATCTATAATGTGATCTGATACCATCTTCTGCAGATAAATCACTCATATGCAATAAATAAAATAAATAAATCTTAAAAAAAAAGAAATTACAGTACCAAGATCCTGCCAGCACTTGGCTTTTTGCCGGTACAGTGTTAAACAACAGAAAATACAAAGAAACATCTTCACATAGTGTGAAAGAAAGTCACCCCAACAGAAGATGTGAGTTTTTATTACAAGAGCTGGGGTGGGGGGAAGCTCTATTGATGCTCAGCTTGCCTTGGCTTTCCTACTTCAATGATAAATAATTGTTTAAAGTGTGATGCCTATTAAAGGAAATGTAACACTCGATCATCTCTTTTTCCCTGCACCTTGAAGAGTTGTGTGTCTTTATGATTGTTGCTAAAGCTTCTCTGAAAACATATGCAAAATGCATTGACACTCCTTTCGTAGCTCAAAGATCATTGTGGTACAGGGGGTATAAAGGCTTTAAGGGCCAGAGGGAGGAGAAAACTACAAAGAAACAGTCTTTTATGCAGACAGAAGGGCAGGTACTCCTATGATATTACAGTGATTGTGATGGCATCCATAAGAGCTTATGGAAGCTCAAAGCAAACAAAATCCCACATGGAGAGAAGAGGAAGTGGGCAAAGTCTCATTGCTAGCTGAGGAGCTATTGATAATTGACAGATTCTAGGAAAAGAAAATTCAATTTTCTATTCTTTTTTTCTAAGACAGAGTTTCTCTTTGTAACCTTGTCTGTCCTAGACCAGACTGACCTTGAACTAACAGAGATCTAACTGCCTCTGCCTTCCCAAGTGCTGGGTTTACAGGCATGCACCATTGCACCTGGCTGAACTCAGTTTTCATTAAGGGTGTGGGCTCTGCTAGGCCCAACCAGCTACTGGATGGATGTGCAATTGAGTATATAATAAACACTACATGGAATTAATGGGTATAAAATAATAATGAATTAGGAGACAACGGTGGTTGGGCATAGAATGGAGACTGGTCCTGGCAAATGATAGGAGGGCAAATATGTCAAAATATAATGTATGAAATTCTCTGATACTATAGGTATGTGTGTGTGTGTGTGTGTGTGTGTGTGTGTGTTGTCCCAAAGGAAAACATAATAAAGTCACATATCTACTTAAATAAGGATGTATATGAAATTACACATAGGAGTAAGAAGACACTTTACATGAACTTTTAATATGAGATAGACAGGTACAAACAGACAAATGCAATAAATAATAAAAAGATAGATATAACTCATTAAACACAATCATATTTCTAAGATAAAGTGATGATGTCCATCATAACTTAGGAGTAAAGGGACTTGATCAGGTCAGTGTCTTGCTTGAATTGTCAGAAACACGATGCAAACTATCCATGGTGAAATTTGAAGACTATCTCCCTTCATTGTCTTAACATGGTCAAACAGAACACAGAGAAAAGTGCTGCAGAGTATTTTAAGAAATGTAAGCATATTTTTTCAGAAAAGTTCTCTGAATTGTAGATACAGTTTAAATGGACTTGCTCAATTTTCCAGATTATCCACGGAAGTTGATTAGATGCCTTCTTGAATGCCCCTTTGCTCCAAAGAGTTCCAGTAATATCATATTTGGAACTGGCTTAGTATACACATCATAAACATCAAAGATCTCCTTACATGGCATTTTGAGGTATGTAATAATTCCCAGCTCTCAAGATTACTTCTACTGGTACATCTACCTACTGAGGTGGAGAGAACAAGGTAAAGCCTAGAACATTCCACACCCAGTGTTCTGTCATCAGAACACTGACTTGTTATCATTTCTAAAGTGTTTCATGCTGGGTGAGACTACAAGCAGAGCATTTGTACCACCTTGGATGGTAGGGCTGAATCTTAACTTGTCATCTGTTCTGGTGATTTGGAAGAGTTACAAATATGTGTGGTAGAGGAGGTTCAACTCCAAAGTTTCTAAGTAAAAAGGTGGTGCTAGGTGGTTATGACTGGGCAAGGTCTTAGTCAAAATTTGTACAACTTGCAAAGAAAAGGAGGTATTATGAGACCACATAAGACCTTTAGTCTGATTATAACTTGTTCTAGTTGGTATGTGAGTAACACAGACACAGACCACTAAGTCCTGATTTATTGTCTCCCTAAAATGTATTAATTCAGTTTGTATTATTATTAAAAATTTTACCCTCATTATACCTTCCTACTGGGTGTTTAGTGCCTCTTAACTGGACAAAATTATCCCTTTGTTTTAATGAACTCAACTAGTTCATGGTCCATTCTTCTGGGGTTATTTGGGTTTGTCAAGTTACTCATGGCTCTTTTAGACTCTTCTTTTCAGTTAAGTTATTCCATCTATGAGATGTGTCAGTAGAGCTTATCATGGCTTTGCTTGGAAGCCTGTGAATCATTTTCCTATGTGCTAACTAGTTTTGCCATAAGTATACCAGTTAGTGTCTAAGCTTAGGCTCTAGGTTTCTATTGTCTCCTTTATCAAGAGGACAGGTAATGTACTTTAGTTGTAGAACTCTTTAAGATACCCTGTAGACCCCTGAAACATACCTCACTTTGTGTTCCCTCGACCCATTATTCACATGTGCATAGGCCCTCCAAATATAATTGCTATACAACAAGAAGGTCAGCTGAACCGATCTGAAAGAAAAGTTTAGCCATAAGATATATTTTATACTTTTTGCCTTTCACAAAACAAATTTATATCAGGGTGGCATTGAAGTTCATATATGCTGGGAAATTGTATAAAATTAACTTTTTTCTTTGAGTTAAAAGTATTTTTAATCACAAAGAATGTATCTGAGTGGTGACACAATAGAAGTCAAATGCATAAGGGGTCTACTGAGATCAAGAACGCCTTAATCAACGGATTCTAGATTATTTCTGATCACAAAGAACAGGATCCACACTCTAACATGGAATTACCAGTGGAAAGCATTATTGTCTTCCAGAGTCAGTTTAGTTGGTAAGAAACAAGGCCCAAGGTTATCTCGGATTAGAGTTGACTTCTCTCCCAACTCACTCACTTTAACTCAGCAAGTAGTCAGATGTCTAACTAGCAAAACCCAGAACCCACGACTTTCCTTTATAGGAAGGGTTAAACCTCGTCTGTCCTGAAGACAAAAATAGATGTCACCAGTTTTCTTTCTGTGTGTACTAGAAATGATCACTAGAAAAGCGAACAAAGAAGATACACTTTTACTGGTATAGTGTGTTAGAGGCATGTGACCCAGAGGAAATCTAAAGTTTCTTTCAAAATCCTATTGATATATTAGGTATACGCGTCTCAAAACCAGAAGACCCCACGAAGGAAGTTGGGTATTCATGATTCATGAATCACATTGATGTTATCACACAGCATCAGAGACACCAAGAAAACATTAAATAACCTACAATTTTAAAAAGTCAACTAAGCCTATCAGATCTCATCCAGATAGTCTGTTTCCCATACCTCTGTATGCCTGCTGGGCCTCAGCACCAAGGGGAAGTGATCAAATTGGGGGCACCAGAATTCATGTCATAGGCAGTCCTCACTCTATACATATATGGTCATATGATGAGGGAGGAGGTCCCATTCTGTCAGAGGTCTAGGGGAAGGTAATAGTGTGGAAGAGGGAGGAAGGGTAAAAACAGGAAGATGCAAGATAGGGGATGACAATCTGGATGTAATCTAATAAATTAAAATTAAAAAATAAAAGATCCTGGAAAAGACACTGGAAATTAAATCCCATTCAACACCTACCATAAATTTCAGTAGCTACTCTATGTCTTTATGTCTGGAAAAATTGTCAACTGAGCTATCCCAACATGGAGATAGAGTTATGGCTGGGGAAAGAGCTAGGGACCCATGGTATGTTGCCTGACAGTAGGTTTGGTACCCAGGCAGAGAAGCACATGCTCAGAAATGAGTTGTAGGCAGAGGAGAAAAGAATGTCAAGGCTTCTTCTATCCAATGTACTGGATCCATGGCTTTGCCATGAAGAAGAGTGGGAGGAAAACTCAATATAAGAGGGCAGAAACATCAGAAGATATCAGGAACTTCTTTTACTCTTCTGTGGTTCCTAAGTTGCCTAAGACAGGGGCTGATGAAAGAAGTGGGAGGAAGGCAGAATTTATGCCCAATAAACTTCAGTGCTGTTGCCTGTGGACACATTGACAAATGGAGAAAGAGAAAGCCTTGCACAATCTATCATTGTCTTGCATGGCCAATGTGAGGGGGACATGAGCAGAGGTTCTGTGCCTCTCTTCATGTTGGCTCCAGAGTTAACCAAGTCCCTTACAAATAAAGTTGTTCAAATAGTTAATTCTGTCTGATCGTGCTTGGATTCCATCTGAACATCTATATAAGATAGGGACTAGGAACAGAAATAGAAGCCATGACCTCCAAGACTCAGCTTATTCATGATTCCTTCAAATAAGAGGGTTCCTCTACATGTAATCCAGAATAAACATGCCTATTAACAACGAATTACTAAGAAAAACCACTTACTCCAAAACCTCTCGGGAGGAGAAGTGAACATGCATGACAAAGAGATTGATTAAGATCAAACATTCAAGTTTGGCAGTGTAACTATTGCAGGCTCCTGAAAGGCTCTTAGTATTTATATTCATGGACATGAGTGAAGACACCAACCAGGAACTGATAGTGATAAGGAGCCTAATGGTGACAAATGAGAGAATATGCCCTTTCTGAAAACTTCATTAAACTATATATTTTATTCATTTAACATTTATAAAGTACCCATGTGCACCACTAGCATGCCAGGAGAGGCAACGTGGCGAAGAATATGAATCTCAAGGTCAGAATGCAATCTTTGCTAATTTTTTCCCCTGGTTTTATGCCCTTATATGCATGGCTTGATTTCTCTGAATCCCTTTCATCTATTTGTCTATAAAATGGGGCTTCTAAGCATTATTCCACAAAATTATTGTAAGATTTAAATAAATTAAAGTCTATTTCTCATGTATCTCGCTGCTTGGCACATTCAATAGATCTTTACGGTTTCCTTTGTCCTAAGTTGTAAGTGAAGGTGGTTGTGTCCTAAGTCCCAAGACAGTTGTAAAGATGTAGTTAGTGAGGGTATCATCATTATGTCACTTTTCCTGAATGGTAAACCGAAAAGGACCTTATCCTGTCTATGGCAATTGAAACTATGATCCCACATCTCAGAGTTTAACCCTATTACCCAACGGAAGTGTTTAGTGCACACAACAATGGTTCCAGGTGTCTGTTTACAAAGTAACAAATGAAGACTTTCTTCCTCTTGTAGATTCATTATGAGCCAGCAGGTATGGTTGATAGAAGAAATAACTTCTCTATGTTTCTATGCTTTTTAAATGGGGAGGAAAGGGACATTCATACAGGACTACATATTTGAATAAAACCAACAGTAGATGGAACAATGGAGAGGAGAAGAAGGAAGAGCAGGAAGGGAGAGTTGAGCAGAGGGAGGAGGAAAGTGAGTGAAGAGAGGGAGATGGAGGAAGGTGAGAAAGAAAAGAGGAAGGGGCAGACAGAAACAGAGAGGCAGAGAGCTTTCCAGCCTTTGAAGTATACAAGATAGTAAATACATAAAAATCTGCATGCTCTATATATGGGGAATGAGCAAGTAAGCCTGGTGAGAAGGAAAGAAAGGAGGAGGAGAGGGAGGAAGGAGCAGGAGAGAGGAGGAGTAGGGAGGAGTGGGAAGGAGGAGGCGTGAAAAAGGAGAGTTGGAGCAAGGGAGAGGGAAACTGGGTAAAGAAACTGAGGATAAGAGTTTAAAGGACTTTACAGGTCTGACTGGGGAGTTTGTAATTAACAAGCACTGTATTATAGGTGAGGGAAAAAGGGTTAGGTTAGTACCTCTCACCTCCAGTTCTAAATCCCAATGCCCAGCAGTGAAAGAGACAGCACCTTGCACTCTTCATAAAGACATTTCACACAGGACACCAAGAAACAGCACCTTTCCCAAATATATTGAAAATGAACAGTATCTCAGGAATTTAATGTACATACAAGGACATGGTTTGAGAATATATTAAAATAAGTGTGTGTGTGTGTGTGTGTGTGTGTGTGTGTGTGTGTGTGTGTGTGTTCTCCAATTTACCAACAAGAAAACCCGAAGAGAAATAAACACCAATCTAGCTCTGGTAATTCTCTTTAATGCCCTTATCCTCGGGATAGTGAAAATCTGATAGATTAAAATGCTATAATAGACTCCCAGGCTTTACAGAACTCCATGGGGTGTTTCTGAGGTGAAAATTAGGAACTTTGAATTCTGGGAAGAAGCAAATATTGTTTGGGCAGACTTTTTTAAAAAATATTTCTGGCCCTCAGAAACCTAATCTTTTCCCACTTGGGGTGACAGTGACCTCAAATCAGCTATTCACAATCTGGTGCCAAGTGAAATCATAATATGTACTTAGACAAACTTTTTGCACATTTTCTCAGAGACAAAAATAATCAAAGGAGTTTTCAGGCGGGAATATAAACTATGCTGACTATTACACACATCCCACTTAGATATTTCTTGCTATGATCTGGGAGGAGAGGAATACATACTGACTGCTTTGCCCAAGGAGAAAAATCAATTGAATAAGAGATATATCTTCATGTGTCATGATCCAGTGTATGGTGGTGGCCTTTGATGTCTATTTAGCAGGCATAAAATTTATAGCTGTAACTTTTAAGTCACAGAAATAAGGGCAGCAAAAATAACTTAAAAGTTAAGTAGGAACTTTGTACTCATTGGGTGGCTATAATCAACTGCCAGGAATGACCTTGAAATTGGACATTCCTCTCTTCCCAAGAACCATTAGCAGTATTTTTCAGAAAGCAAGCCATTTAGCTGGTGGACTAGGGGGCAGGGGCGAAAGCCGATAAAAATCTACTGTTGGCTACTCTCGAAATTACATTACACTGTCTCTTCACAAGCTGAGAGGGTAAAAAGCATTGTGTATTAAAAGTCTTTCATTGTTTAATAATATGAACACCGGCAGTAGTGATTATAAAATCAATAAATCATAATAAATATGTCTTCCTTATATAATTACTAAATGATTTCAAAACCAATATTATGCACTGGTTTGAATGGAAGAATTTCCAGTTAAAGACTTGCTACAACGTACATCATGATATGAATCTTACACCGTCTTGGTCAAATGAAGCGAAGCTTTATCCTCATCAGATTTAAAACTAAATACCATTTATTTCAAGCCACTAAAAAGTATTCGATTCATGTGAAAGTAGTCATCATATCAAAGTCATCAACAGGAGTGTGTATTAGACTTACTGTCTCCAGTGGTTTATGTCTGATATTACTGTGATTTTTTTACCCAAAGAAAGTCTAAACATCCATATTACTCTGCTTCTTAAATTAATCTAATTGACATTTTCCTGACATATAATAAATTCCCACCGTGTAGCGAATTGTCATGAACTATTATCATATTTCTGCTGAACATATAAGGGTAGCTGCTCTTGCTGAGAGCCAGTGGCTGGATGTCTGGCTTGTAAAGGAAGGAGTCTGTGATCCTTGGCAGGCTCACTTAGGAACTGCCCACACCACGTAAGAGGCTACTGAGAACTATCACTACCTATCCTCAGTCTTCCCATTCAGTAGCCATGGCTAAGCACCCACTGTGGGAGTACTCATGGTAAAACCCAGCCACTTCGACATCAGCAGCCATGCTGGCTAGCATCTTATGTGTCTGCTCTTCAGTTTATCACCTCATATTTCCTGTGCTTGTGTTGTGACCCTAGCTTTAAGCTGGACAATATGAAAAGAGAAAGCAAGCACTCAAGGGGAAATGTGTGGTTCATCTGCACACTATTTGCTGTCTAATTAGGGAACTAAGGCTTTTGAAAATATGCAGCAGAAATTTTTTTGTCATAGACTCTGATAATGCTTCTCAAAATTTTAAACTGCTACATAAGATCAAGATGAGCAAGACGATGACTGAATAACAAGGATAAGACTTAAAAAAAATAACAACCGACTTGCCAAGCTCTGAGGTTCAGAGTCTCAGCTCTCAGACAGTAAGGGAAGCAGAATTCACTTGTGGTTCCAGAAAACCAACTGAAGCCCTCCTTAATAACACGTTCTCTCAATACATGGCTTGTTGCATCTATACTGACACTCTTTACTTCTTTGAGGTTTTATTTAAATGAATAAATATCAAGAAAGTTTATTTGCTGTTATTTCAAGGTATTCAGTTTTACTCTATTACTGAATTTCTTTACTTTAAAAAAGTTTTACAACGTCATACATATACAAAATGTCATATCATATTTGTCCCCATTTACCCTCTCCTACAACCCTGGTTCCTGCTGACCCCTGTCTTCTCAACCGTTCTCCCTCTTATGTCCATGCGTATGTTTCAATTCTTGTTAATGTGATATTTTAATAGAAAAACATTAAGCTCAAAATAAGCTCCTGCCCATGCCTGAACACCAGAACTGTGTCTCTCAGAACATACTGGAATAGTTCCCTCTGTATATTCTCAGAATCTATGTAGATTCCTGTGGGTAATCTATCTGTGCATGTTTGCTAAAAGAGAAAAGAAAACTATTCATGTCCTTTTCTCTTTTATTTTGAAGTTTGACCATATGTCAGACATAGCTGAATGATCCAAACATGTTTATTAGTTATAAAAAAAATCATAATGAGGAAAAAATGAATCAACATATTAAGCAACAGAGCAAACATGAACTTTGTAATTGTTCCTCAGCTGTGACAGTTTATTCAACTTAATCATTTCCTTATTCAGTGGTGGACCTTGATGCTCCAACCTGTACACCTGCTGATTTACCCACATAAGACAAACCCTTCAGTTCTTTTCAAATGCTTATTACTAGATTTCCCCCATTCTTTCAGACTGGATATAATTTTATAAATAAACTAAACTTATATGCTCAATAAACACAATTTTAAAAGATTACTGTAGACAGTTTAATTATTCTTATGCAGATGTTGCTCTGGTTTCACCACGCATTTTACTATGATTTTAACTAGGTCTTTTTGTTGTTATAATAGTTATAATATTAACTGATGTTGTTGTTATAGTTTTTAATATATTTATAATTGTCTTACAACTGTTTTATGTTCATCAAGAGTTTTCTAGAAATTGTTAAGTACCAAAAATTTCTTTCCTTCCTTTCTTCTCCCTCCAAATTGTGTATCTATTTTATCCCAATTAAAGTTCTCCCTCCTGGAATCTCTAGACACTCATAAGACTCAGGGAGCAAGAAACGTATGGCCCACCATGCACCTCATGGAGGATATGTAAACTCTGGCAGCATGAAGATATCTAAACCTGTCTGTCACTTCCGGTGCTCTAGTGTTGCACCTTCATGAATCACCACCTACGCTGGAGTATGATTTGGGGTAATACAGCTGTATTTGGGTCTGTAGTGATTGTACTGGTTGGCTTTGTGTGTCACCTTGACACAATCAGGAGTCATCACATAGGAAGGAGCCTCGGTTGAAGAAGTGCGACCATGAGATCCAGCTGTAGGACATTTTCTCAATTTGTGATCAGTGGGGGATGGCACCGGCCACTGTCAATAGTACCACATCTGGGCTGGTGGTCCTGGGTCAATAAGAACCTAGGGAACAAGAGACCGGAAGCAGGCCAGTAGTAAACACTCCTCTTGCCTCCAGGTTCCAGCTGTGCTTTAGTTCTTGTCCTGACCTCCTCCAGTGATGGACTATGATGTGCGTGTGTAAACCAAATAATCCCTGTCCTCCCCAACTTGTTTTTTGGTTTTGGAGTTTTTATCACAGCAATAGAAACTCTAACTAAGACAGCATTTCTGTTATTTATACCCAATAAATTCATGTTCCTCGAACTTTGTTTAGATGGAGTTGTATCCTTTTTCTGTCATTAATGCCCTGGCTGAGATAATGTTTGTTTATATTTCCCAAGGAAAGCCAAACAATATTCACTCTCTTCCTCTTTTTCTTCCTTTCTTCAACTCTTTTTCTAAATACATATATAGGGATACATTCGTCTATATCTTATTTGCTGTCTATCAATCTGTTTATACATATATTTATCATTTTCCATGTAGGACTCTATCAGGCTATCGCCTAACTATCTACCTATGAACAACCTTATCTGTCATCATCTAAGTATCTATCTATTCACTCAGCATTTGCCATCTATCCTAGTCTATTTTACATATATATCCACATACATACCTATCTACCTATCCCCTCTAACCTGGAAATAGCCATTGTTCTGCTTGTAATATTGATGAACCATGTATCTTTAAGGAATTGACTTGTTTATTCTCAGACTATTTCTATTTGTTGCTTTTTAAAGAGTACCTGCATCATGTCTTCTTTCTAGTTCCTATACACTTTATTGCTCTGTCATTTCTCAGCAGATTTCTCAGGCATATGAAGTTCATATATGTGTTGAATCTTTACCTGTCTTAAAATGATCCTTACAACTGAAAATTTAAAGTAGTTTTTGGGTCTTCATAGTTTTGGGTCTTCATACACCCTCTGCCAGTTTCTGTTGTTACTTTTGAAACGTCTAGCTTTATCCAAGGTTGTTTCTTTTATGTATAACACTCTTACTCTTGTTAATTGACTTATATTTGTTGTGTAATAGTTTATCAGAATTATATTTCATTGAATTTCTGTCCAATTCTTCTTGTGATAAGTTGTTATATTTTACTATCTTAAATGTATATTTCTAAGGCTATTTCCCCTATAACAAGACAACAGAGCCTAGAGTAACTGTTTCAAGAATTTTGATCTATGCAACTATTGAAACACATTATAAACAGATGAAGATATGGAAACTACTTATAGATGAGCCAGTCTTTAGGGGGTGTTTAACATGCCATTTGCAACATGTTGAGTTGGAGCAGTCTGTGAGATTTACAGAGAGAGATTCAGCATAGTTATTTAGCAGGAAAGGAGTATGGGCTAGAAAGATAAACTTTTGAATTAGCACATATATGGTTTTAAAACTGAGCCAGGATGTTATCGCCAAAGGAATCAATGTAGCTTAAGAATAAAAGAGGATTAAGGTCTGGGCCCTGGGGCATTACAATAATAAGGGATCAGGGAGAGGTAAAGCCAGACTGGGAAGAGGCAGCTAGCAAAATAAGAGGAAATAAACCATGTGGCACCCTGGAATCCAACTAAACAACACACAACTGAAAAGAGCTAGTTCACTGCGTTGAGTGTCACTAACAGTTGGAGCAAGCAAGGTAAGGACAGAAACTTGACCATTGAGTTCATCCAAAGAGAGAAAAACAAAGGGACAGGGTGTAGAAATCAGTCAGAAAAAAATGCCCTGAACGAATGGGGAAAAGCATTTGAGAAATGAGTAATATCAGGAATGAATTTAGGATGAAGAAAGAGTTTGTTTCTGAATTTTCCTGGAATCATGAAAAAATTGAGAGCTAATTTGTTCATTGAAGAAAATGGTTCAATGAAAGCAAAAATGTAATGAAACAAGGATTTTTAAAACATCCTTCCAGTGAGTATAAAGGAAAATGTTCACATGTTGGCTTAAAGGTCTTGAAAAGGCCTGGCCATAACCTTAGGCCCTTGGGCATTACAATAATAAGGGATCAAGGAGAAGTGGGTTATTCAGTTTCCATTAATTTGAAGGCTTTCTGTTGTTTCTCTTGTTGCTGAATTCCAGCTTTAATCCATGGTGGTCAAAAGGCAAGGGATTATCTCAAGCTTCTTATATCTCTTGAGGTTTACTTTGTGACCAAGTGTATGTTCAATTTTGGTTAAGGTTCTGTAGGGTTCTGAGAAGAAGGTATATTCATTTGTTTTGGATGAAATATTCTGTAGGTATCTGTTAGGTCCATTTGTTTCATGACATCTCTTAGTTTCATTACTTCTCAATTTTCCTCTGCCTATTAGAGAGAGTGGTTCGATGTGTGATTTAAGCCTTAGTAATGTTTCTTTTATGAATGTCATTACTCCTGTGTTTAGGGCATATCTGTTCAGGATTGAGATGTCATGTTGTTGTATTTTTTGTTTGATGAATATTAAGTGTTCTCCATCTGTTTTGATCGGTTTTGTTTGGAAGTCTATTTTATTAGATACTAAAATGGCTACTCCATCTTGCTTCTTGTGTTCATTTGCTTGGAATATGTTTTTTCAAACACTTTTCTCTAAAGTAACGTCAACTTTTTTTTGCTGAGGTATGTTTCTAGTATGCAACAGTCCTAATTTTGCATCCATTCTGTTATATTGTATCTTCTTATTGGGGAGTTGAGGTCACTGGTGTTGAGAGATATTAATGACCAGTTGTTGTTAGTTCCTGCTTTTCGATGTTGGTGGTGTTACAGTATGTGTGTGTGTTTCCTTTCTTTTGATTTTGCAGATGTCATTTAATTTGTTTCCTGTGTTTTCCTGGGTATAGATAGGATCTTTGGGTTATAGTTTTCCTTCTAGTATATTCTCTAGCACTGGATTTGTGGCTAGGTATTACTTAAATTAGGTTTCATTATGGAATATCTTTTCTCTGTCTATGATGACTGAAAGTGTTGCTGGGTATAGTGTTCTTGCTTAGCATCTGTGGTCTCTTAGTATCTGCATTAGACCTGTCCAGGCCCCTTGGGTTTCATAGTCTCTGTTGAGAAGTCAGGTATAAATCAGATAGGTTTGCCTTTATCTGTGACTTGACCTTTTTCTCTTGGTTTTTTTGTTTGTTTGTTTGTTTTGTTTTTTAACTTTTATTGAATGTCTATGATTTATACATCATGCACCAAAATCCCTCTCCTCCCCCAGTAAAATAAAACAAACACACAAGCAAAAACTCTTGTCACAGAAGCTGTAGTGTATCACGCAGTACAGCCTTTTGCCCACATATGTTTACTTTCAAAAATGTTCAGTGCTGCCAGTCATGGGTCTGCCTTGAGACCAACATGATTGTTACTGGATCCTCACAGGGACTGCTGTCGGATATCCCATTGTTGCTGTGTGTCAAGGAGATTCTTAATCTTTGAATCTGTAGGTCCAGCCCCTTCATGTGTTCCAGCAGGTCGTACGTAGCACAGATGTTGGGGTGAGGTCCACTCAGAACCCTGGACAAGAGTCTGCTCCCTTATCCTCAGAGCAAGGCCCGCTCTCCCACTCCCATGTCCTTGAGGAAGGGCCTGCTTTACTGCTCATTGTCCTCAGTGCAGGGCCCACTCACCTGCTCCTATGTCATTGGGGCAGAGCCAGCTCACCCTCTCCTGTGTCCTCGGGGCAGGGCTCTCTCACCTGCCCCCACGTCATCAAGGCCGGTCCAGCTCACCAGCTCTTGTGTCCTCAGGGCAGAGCCACTCTCCCACTCCAATGTCATTAGGGCAGGGAAGACTCTCCTGCTCTCATGTCCTCAGAGTAGGGGCTGCTCTCCTGCTCCTCTGTCATCAGTCCAGGGCCAGCTCACTTGCTCCCATGTCATCAGGTCAGGGCCGGTTCATCAGCTTCTCTGTCATCCTCAGGAAAGGATCCCCTCTCCTCTCCTGTGTCCACAGGGCAGAGCCAGCTCATCTGCTCCCATGTCATCAGGGCAGAGCCAGCTTACCTGCTCCCATGTCATCAAGGCAGAGCCAGCTCACCTGCTCCCATGTCCTCAGGGCCAGCTCTCCTGCTCCTGTTCAATTCATCAGATTGTTGCTGACCATCAAGGCCTGGATGGTACTGTGGGTACTGTGGGTGCTGCCCCTAGTAGACGCCTCTGCATGATCCAGCTCTCAGCACTGAGCATGGCCCTGGCCCGTGAGAGGGGGTCCTTGAGACCTGTGGTGTGGGCTATGCACTCCTCTTTCAGATTCGACTTCGACAGCACCCCCTCCTTCAATGCCATTTCCTTGGCCCACACCGCGCTGGGCCACAACCAGAAAAGCAGCAGCAAAGGCGGAGGCTGTGGGTCCCTGGGGGCACACCAGAATGTGGCCCCATGGTCCTGTGGCAGGAGGGCATGGATGATCCACATGACATGATTTCCTTATTTCTGGGAAACACCAGCACTGTGTTTCGGAGCTCTCGGTATGGTCCTTTGGTGGTTGTGCAGTCACTGCTGTTCCATGGATCAGATACAGTGTGTGATCGACACCACCTTGAATTGAGGACCTCATCTTTTGAACCCTGCAGACCCATTCCCCCCACCCTCCAACCCCCAACTCGGACCTGAGTCCTGGAAGTCTCTCTTGCAGCTTTTAATATTCTTTCATTGTTTTCTACATTTAGTGTTTTGAGTGGTAGAATTTTCTTCAACTGTATCTTCTACACTTGAGATTTTTTCTTCTATCTCCTGTTTTCTGTTGGTGTTGCTTATGTCTGCAGTTCTTGTTCCCTTCCCTAGGTGTTCCAACTCCAGGAGTGCCAAAGATTGTGTTTCTTTGTTGCTTCTAATTATCTTATTAAGTCTTGAATATTTTTGTTCATTTGTTTCTTTTCTTTCTCCCATTTGATTGTATTTTCTGTAATTTTTATAGTATTTATTCAATTCCTTCATCTGTTTGAATGTATTTTCCTGTATTTTTGAGATATTTATTTTCCTTCTTCAAGGCTTCTATCATTTTCATCACTTCAGATTTAAAATCTTCCTATTGCACTTTGGGTGTGTTAGTATCTCCAGGACTTGAGGTGGTATGACCACTGTTTTCCAGTGATGTCACATGGCTCTCAGTTTTGTTGCTTGTTTTCTTGCACTGGCCTCTAGTTATATGTTTGTCTCTGGTGTTAGTAGGCCTTGAGATTCCTCAGATGGGGTTACTGTCTGTATCCCAGGTGGGCCAGGCAGGTCAGGAGCAAGCAAAAAGTGCTCCAAGCCAAAAGCTGTTTGCTAATGCTCCCCTGATGCTTCCTCAGGATGGCAGACAATGAGTGGTAGAGCCTGTTCCCAGCTCTGTTTCTGCTTGGTACACTGTCTATGTTCTATTTGCCTCAGACTGAAGAGGAAGAGGCTGAAAGAGCTCCAAGCTGAGTGTTGCTCTGGTACCCCTTCGGCCTCCTTGGTGTGGTGGACAATGTGGGTTGTGTCCTGTACCTAACTCATCTCTGCTAAACAGACCCTCCTGAATGTGACCCAGATGGCCCAGGCCAAAGAGGAACAAGCAGAGAGTTCCAAACCCAAAGCTGCTTAGGTGTACCAAGGGCCTCCTCTGCTCTTTCTCTGGCTGTGTATTGGATGGCTTAGCAGGTGAGGAGTGGGCAGAGAGATCCAAACCCAAAGCTATTTTGTATCCCACAGGCCTTTTCTGAATGGCAGCTAATGTGGGTTGTGACATGTGCCCAACTCATCTCTGCTTGCTTGTTCTCTGTTTCCCAAATTGACCAGGCCAGTAAGCAATGAGCAGAGAGAGAGTCAAGCCCAAAGTTGCTCAGGTGCCACACAGACCTTCAGGGGAATGGCAACTAATGTGGCTTGTGGCCTGTGTACAACTCACCTCTCCTGGTTAGCTCTCTGTGTCCCAGATGGGCCAGACCAGAGAACATGATCCAATCCCAAAGCCACTCAGGAATCCCAAGGGCAACCTCTGCACTTTCCCTGCCTGCATCCTGGGAAGGGCCAGGCTAGTGGCCTTTCAACCATTCTCATTTAGCATAAAAATGCAGGTAACATTCATCAGTTTCAGAGGGTTAGTCCATTGTCAGCATTTCAGAGAACTTGGCAGTAAGCAAGAGAAGAAGCCTAGAGTTCTACAACCAGATATATAGGCAGCAGCAAGAGCTAGATAAACCATTTAAAAGGTTCACTATAGGCCACCTTTATAGGAAGCAAGATTATGCTACTGGGCTCAGCCATAGCAAAGTACTGGACATTTTAGTGCCTGTTGCCTAAAGTAGAATCAATGACACCTATTGATATGATGCAGACCCTGTTTTCTCATTCCATGTATTTGTAATTTTGACTTTAAGTGCTTGGAAGGTCTAAAATCTATTATCTTTTTCATCAATGTGGGAAATCATATCAGAACCATCCTTCATAAATGTTCACTGGATGACAGAGTGCACGTTGCTCAAGGACCTCAGTTAGACTTACTGATATTGTTTCCAAAATCAAGGAAAACCTTTTGGCATAACAGATCTAAAGTAATGATAAAGATATATATATATATATATATATATATATATATATATATTAACCAATTGTTCTAATTTTTCAGAACACTAATATATGTTTCCCCTCCCTCTGATGACAAGTACGTATTATTTTCCACAGGAAGTTTCTCCATCTTTCTAAGAGTATTTCTATGCTACTTCCCATGCCATCTTCTTCAATCTGGATTATTTACAAGAACATGTCTTGGAACTCAGAAAAGAATTGTACTTATGCTTACTGGCTTATATAGCTCAAGAGAAACCAGGTAGGAAAGCTATATAGGCCGAGCTACGTAGTAACTGATTCTCGTGCTCTTTGAGGTCTACCACGCTCCCTCTTGTTGAGTTCATTTCCTAGAAATCCTAGAACATTCTTTGTAGGTAGTTTTTAACAGATTTTGTCTGCCAATCTAGGTAAACAATCAATTCACTCTTGGTGCTTTTTCTGTTCCACATATATTGGGCCTAGAGCTGGACAATCAGGGATTTTTTTCTTTCTCCAAAGTAGACACCATTCTAAAGGTATTTTGGAACCTTCTCTATTATGTGCCAATCACTCAGAAAATTCTATGGGATGGAGATGCTTTCTCTCAGGTCTCAGGGACAAAGACAAAGATACATATTTCTTATCAGGTCACATCAAGTACTTCCCCTGGATATGAGGAAATCTTACTGTTAGTGGTAGAGACAGAGAAACCGAATCTATGCTGGCTATAAGCAAGGCAGTATCTTTGTAATGGATTTTGTATGCTTGGGAAATTAAAGTTCTGCCACTATGTTTCCATAATTCTTTTTCAGTCTTCAAAGTGAATAAAACATAATTCAGTAAATAAACAAACAAGTAAATAAAACCCACAGTAAAATCTTTATTACTTTGTTCTGCATAGAAATACTACACATGATATATCTTTCATTTTTTTTTTGTCCTAGTCAGTAATATCATTTCCCATTTGGCAAAATGATCTATGAATGGGTCTATTTTTTATTTTGATGACAATAATCACTAAGTGGATAAACATCTACTTAGGGTAGATTTCCATGGGCTGGATGAACAAAACTTCAACCACATACTTGGTAAAGGAATCTAACCCCTTCTTCCCCTGCTTAGGGATTACTTTTCATTGCATCTGAGTAAAGTAAACTATTCATTGATTAATTAAAATCAAATTTGTGATGAAAAGATAGTAATTGGTTGGCGATTTCATTCTGAAGACCATGGGGTCACCACTCTTCAGCTGCATGAAGAAAATAAATGGGTTTACTTTTTAACTCCTCTAAACTGTTAAGTATGTCTTTGCTAAAATATAAAAATCTGCATTGAAAAATCTCTTCCAGGCTTAGGAAAGTATCACTCTTGCTCCACAGTAAAATAATTTCTATAAATACAAGCTTTCATTAAATTTTCCCTTTTTACCTATTTAATAGAGCGTATTTACAAGGTTTGACTGGGCTGCACCACTATCTAGGAAATTAATCATTTTTATATTAAATTTGCAGATTGTCACTTATTTACTGGCCTGGGGCAAGGTGTGCTTTACTCTTCTTACCCAAATATTAAAGAACTCCCCTACAGAAAATGACTTTCTAATATTAGATATTCTAGAGAAAGGAAGGGAAAGCCAATCTTTGAGCTGGAACATAAATGGTTTATGTATGTGAGGCTATGCTGAATTACACTCTGATGGAAATCAGAAAACTTAGCTGGTAAGAAGATTCTCTCTAGCAAAATGACAGGATTTACACAAAATGAACTGTGTGAGTTTCTTGGATGGAGAGATACATGAAGAGAGAAACATACCGTGCACGTGCTGTAGGTTTTTATGACAATGTCATTGCTCATCGCTCATACTGCGTTTGAGAAAAATGGACTGTGTGCTTTGTGTGTGTTACATATATGTTGTGTGTGTGATGTGTGAAACATATATAGAAATATGCATATGAGTATGTACTACGCATATGTCCTTGTCTTTTTGCTACAAGGGTGAGTGTGTGTGTGTGTGTGTGTGTAGAGCATATGTGGCATACGGTATATGCTATATATGTGTGTGGTTCGGATATGTTACATTTGTATGGTATATATTTGTGTATGTGTGTATAATGAGGTATGTAGTACATTTATGGAGTGAGTAAGGTGTGTATGGTGTGTGTATTTGGCACATGTGTGTACATGTTTGTGGTGTGAGGGTGTGTGTGTGTGCTTATTTGGTAAAAACATGTGTGTGTGTATTTGTATATGTGTGTTTTTGAGTAATTAATATTTTTAGAAAACATAAGCAGATATTCCTGTAACATGTTTGCTTTCTGAATATTGAGACAAAATGTGTGTGGTATTGCTATCTACAAAACTTGTATTGTCTAAACTCAGTTTTTTATAAGAGTTCATATTTGTAAAAAAAAAAATACTAAAGGTAGAGATAATTAAAGTTCAATTTGACTCTCACACAGCTTTCTTTAACATTAACATCTTACATTACCATGATGTATTTGTTCAATTAGTGAATTAATATTGATATATTATTTTAAGTAAAATCCATATTAATCCCATTTGCTCATTTTCCACCTAATATCCTCCTTATATTCCATGATACCAAATAAACATTAATTACTCCTTACACCCACATAGGTTGCTTTGTCTTCAAGATTCTTGAAAGACTTTGTTAGTATTGTATAGTAGTTTTGTGAAAAAGTCTGGCTCAACTTGGGATGATTTAATAATGAATCTGAGAAGCTTTTTCATAATGAATCTGCTACAATATTTGAAGATAAGGAGTGCGCACGGTTTAGCATGTACAGTCATGTCAGGACTATATAAAGGCCACATGCCTAACTGCCACTGAAACTGGCTTTTTTCCCCACTAGTGGAATCAGTCCTTCTCAGCTTTCTCATTTGCCATATTGTTACTCTTCTGACACTTTGACATCATTTTCTCTTCGGAAGGAAATCACTGTGTCCACTGTACACTTTAAGAGTGAGGAGTTGTGTTCTAGTTTGTCAATGGAGTGAAACAGAGACATGTGTAAATTGTTTACATATTGGACTAGTATTCTTCCCATTCACTCGTTAGTTATTTATATTGGTATAATATTCTGTGTATCCATTTAATAATGTGTACCAACTATATTTGTCTCATCAATTTAGTTATTTCCTAAATCTTATAATATATTTAAATAATTATAAGCATTAATATTGTATTATGTATCTGTTTATTTAGTGTGTGTGTTTGTACATGTGCTTTTTTGTGTGTATGTGTGTGTGTGTGTGTGTGCTTCTCTACCTGTGTAGTGTGTATCCATATGTTCATCTATTTTCTCTCACATTCTCTCTCCCCCCTCCTCTCTCTCTCTCTGTGTTTATGTGTATGCATGTGTGCAGGCACCAAGCATACATGTTATCCACATATACACTTGCAACCAAACACTCATACATGGAAAATAAAAATAAACTAATCTTTAAAAAGCATTCTTTAGGGTTATCTTGAATATTTCCAATCTGCATCTTGATACTATTCATGTTTTCCAATGATCTCTTGATATGTTTATTGGAAAATAGTATTAGAAACCAAGATTAAGGCATTAGGGGTACACTCATCTTTCATGGTATGTCATTGTTCCTACCTTAGTGCAAGAACAGTAGATACTTAGATAATATAGACACACAGAGTCACAAATATTTACGTATGTAAAACTCCATATCAAAATTAAATTTCTCACTGCATGGCCATTGCTAATTGGTCATTCTTCATAGGAATTTGACATACAATCTATCCATATCTGTTAAATCTTGTGTACCTGATTAAAGACATTATTCATCCATTTATTTCACTGTTTAGCTAAATAATTTCTTTTCTTCTTTCTTTCTTTTTATTTTATTTATTTATTTATTTGTTTGTTTATTTATTTATTTATTTATTGAGACAGGGTTTCTCTGTGTGGCCTTGACTGTCCTCAACTTGCTTTGTAGACCAGGCTGCTCTCAAACTCACAGCAATCCTCCTGCCTCTGCCTCTCGAATGCTGGCATTACAGGCATGTGCCGCCACTTCCTTTTATATAACAGTGTAGCAAACAAAAGAAAAATAACCTTACTACAATTAAAGCTCAGATGAAAACAAAAGAAAGATAACTACCTCTTCCAACTAGCACAAAGAACCTGCTTGTCTTTCGCTTTTAAACCAGCACCACATTTCTGGATGCTTAGGTCAGACCATTCCTGCCACAGGACTTTCAAAAGGTCTCACCTACATTTGTCATAATTGCATTCTTTATCACCTTGGACCTTCTGGTGTCTGGTTCCTCTGACCGCAGACTCATTGTTGTAGCATATAGCTCTGAAGAAATTCTCTTTACAAAGGACATTTAGGCTTGCATTTCCAGGGGATGCAGGGAAGACAAGGGGGACATGGATTCAGAGGACTGCACTGAGGCAGGGGTCAGAAGCAGCTTCTTCAGATTGCATCTGCCGGCAGGAAGCAGGAATCCAACAGGCTGTGTTTTATAGCCTCATGATCCAAAGAGCCAATGTCCTAAAGATTCTACAACTTTCCAAATATTTCAGTCTTTGGGTGACATCTCACTTCCTTTTCTCTACTCATTTTACAATGCTTATTGGATTTTTCTTATTCGTATTTTGATACATGTACATTTTGGCCATGTACAGAGTAGCCTCACACTTTATCCAATATTTGTTGGTGATTCAACTCTCTCTTCTCTCCTAATTTTATACAGTTGGTGGCAGTTACTTTTGATTTGGCACTGCATTGGATCTTATACCAACTAAGAGATAGTCCATTTGATGAGTTTATGAGGGAATTATCAAAAAGAATTAACTCTCCCCCATGGCGGGGTGCAGCATCTTGCATTAGGGGCCCTAGATATAAAATCAGAGGAAAATGCAACGTTATTTTCTTTTGCTTCTCACAGTTTACCCCATCTATCTCTGCTGCTCCTATATTCCAATATCTCCAGGATCCAGAGTCAACTAAAGAGCTGTGACACAGGCCAAACTTTCAGTCATTAGTACCTGTTTGTGACTGCTGAGAACAATAAATTAATAGTTCCTCAGCCTTTCTGGAATGCAGATTTCCAGAGAGCCATGGTGGCAACATCAGGTCTCTATTGGTTGAAACTACATTTTATGCACATTCTATCAGTTCTGTCTGAAAAAATCTTGGCCCATAGAGTTACCTTTTGGCAGAACTTCATAGTTTTAATCATGCAGTATGTAACATTTTCAGGTTTGCTTTTTGAATTGAAAGCATGGCCATGAAATCTATACTAAGAAATTCCTATGTCATTTTCTGCTACTGAATTGTTTGTTCCAGGATACATCATATATTACTATTTTTCAATTCATTTGTATACCAGTGTCTGCCTGGATATAAGTTCTCAGGTCAGTGTTTCATAGAGTAAGCCGTACTGAGACAAGACTGCAAGATAAGACACTGTAAAGACCTAGCTTGCAAGAATATATGATAAGACTACATTTACCTTTGTAAGAAGCTGGCCAAGCACCAGCAGAATCAGCCATACCAGAGAGACTCATGCCACTAATAACCACAGGCATCCCCTGCCTCCTTTGCTGCCTTTGTATTGTTTTTTATTAATTTATTCATATTACATCTCAATTGTTATCCCATCCCTTGTATCCTCCCGTTCCTCCCTGCCTCCCACTTTCCCCCTACTCCCTTCCCCTATGACGGTGACTGAGGGGGACCTCTTCCCCCTGTATATGCTCATAGGGTATCAAGTCTCTTCTTGGTAGACTGCTTTCATTCCTCCTAGTGCCCTCAGGCCTCCCCATGCAGGGGACGTGGTCAAATATGGGGCACCAGAGTTCTTGTGAAAGTCAGTCCTCACTCTCCACTCAATGGTGGAGAATGTCCTGTCCACTGGCTAGATCTGAGTAGGGGTTCACAGTTTACTGCTCATATTGTCCTTGGTTGGTGGCATAGTTTGAACAGGACCCCCGGGCCCAGATCTGCCCATCATAATGTTCTTGTAGGTTTCTAGGACCCTCTGGATCATTCTGTTTCCCCAGTCTCCCATGCTTCTCTCACCTAAAGTCCCAATAGGATGTCTTCCCCTTTGACCCACTTACCTGGTAAGTGAAGACTTTCATAGGATATGCCCATTGGGCTAGTGTCCAGATATAAGTAAGTGTATACCATTTGACTCTTTCTGCTTCTTGGTTAACTCACTCATTATGATCATTTCTAGTTCAATCTCTTTGTCCACAAATTTCAGGAATTCTTTGTTATTAATAGCTAAGTAGTAATAGTGTAAATGTACCACAGTTTCTTTATCTATTCTTCTACTGAGGGACACTTAGGCTTTTTCCAGGTTCTGGCTATTATGAATAAGGCTGCTTTGAACATGGTTGAGTGTATGTCCTTGTTGTGTGCTGGAGCATCTTCTGGGTATATTCCAAGAAGTGGAATAGCTGGGTCTTGAGGAAGCCTTATTCCCAGTTTTCTGACATAGCGCCAGATAGATTTCCAAAGTGGCTGTACTAGTTTGCATTCCCACCAGCTATGAAGGAGTATTCCTCTTTCTCCATATCCTCGCCAGCATGTGGTGTCTCTTGAGTTTTTATTTTAGCCATGCTGATGGGTGTAAGACGGAATGTCAGCGTTGCTTCGATTTGCATTTCCCTGATGGCTAAGGACGTTGAGCATGTTTTTAAGTGTTTCTCAGCCATTCAGTATTCCTCTGTTGAGAATTCTCTGTTTAATTCTGAGCCCCATTTCTCAATTGTGTTATTGGTTTGGTGATGTTTAATTTCTTGAGTTCTTTATATATTTTCGGCTTTGTATTGTTATTCTTCATTTTTTTCCATTCTAGTGTGTGTCAGCATCTCCCTGATTGTTTAATTTACAATTCCCTAATGGCAAATGATATGGAAAATTCTCACTTGCTTGTTGCAATCTGCATCTGTTGACATGCATTTTTCACATTTTAAATTTTAATTGTTTGTGTTACTATAGTTGATTTTTAAGTATGGTTTTTGTATTATGGGTAATATTAAATAATCAGATATGTATTTTACAATATTCCATATCATCCTCGAGGAACCATTTCATTGTTTCAACAGTCTCTCATATTGCTTGAGTTCTTAAACTTACTCAATTGTCTTACCAAGCTCTTCTCTTCTTTGTCTTTTATCTATAGCTAGAGAGTTAGAACTCATTACTGCACTTGCATTTTTGTTTACTTGTAGAGTGTTTATAGTTTTGCATTTTACACTTAAGTTTTGTCTGAATTCACCTTTTTTAAAATTCACTTTGTCATTGGCTATTGACTCAGCCAATGAAATTTGTTCTCTGGAATTCACCTGTTAGATCTTACCCAAGGCAGCAATGTTTGGAAGTGTTCTCCTTAACAGGATTAGGTCATGTGTCTCTGCCTTTAGGAAGGAGTTATTGCAGGTGTGTGTGTGTGTGTGTGTGTGTGTGTGTGTGTGTGTGTGTGTACCAGAAATTAAAGAAAACGAGACCCTGAATTTTAGAGAGAGGGTACAAGCAGAGGTGGAGATTGAAAGCAAATTAATTCTAATTTAACTAAATCTATGACAACCAAACTTTGATTCAAGCATAAAGGAATAGGACTATAAAGAGAGTTATTTTACAGTTAACTAATAAGCCATTTGAAAAATCACCTGAAATGAAAATACTGCCACTGAATGAGGTCATGTCAAAATTCCTGTTGAATTTTTGTATAAAATAAGTAAGAAAGCCAAGACAAAATTAAAAATAGCTACAACATGGATCATGATAAACTTGTATAAAAAATTAAACTATTCAATGTTGGCTATATTTTTAATAAAATGAAATAGTTAGGCATTATACATCTTCTGATAGAAATACAAGGTGCCATCTTCAAAGTATTATTACTTAAAATCTGTGAAACCAAATATGAGCCAGTCTCTTCATTCATGTCTTGTTATAGACAACCTATGGGAAAAAGACATGTGCTGAATTTACTACTGGGGTGTGAGCAAAAATCCTCAGGGCTGTGGGCTCTAACAAATAAAAACCGAGAGAGGAACACTTAAAAATCTGTTGCTCTCAAGAAGCCACTGTTAACTTGGTGTTTGAGCTGGGTATTGAAATTTAACATTTTAAGTGTTATGGTCTTTTGAGAATCTCAGATGAAATGACAAATTTTCTGAGATTTGGAGAAATAACCGATGCATGCCTGCATTGGGGGCTGGTGACCCATTTGGCTGTGACTTCATCACAGTGACTAAGTATGTTAAAGGGCATTCATCTACACATTATAAAATAAGATAAAAAAAAAAAAGGCCACACAAAACCACCAACAAATAAAAGAGAACAAAATTCTTCCATTGACTGAAATAACATGAGAAGATGAACTCTTCTAACTTGTAGTGCAAGCAGCTTAGGAGGTAAAATAGTTTGAATTAAAAAAAAATAGAGTGTCCTTCCTATATCCTGTACCACTCGTGTCTCTGAATGAGTCAGGCAGGACCCCACTGTATCCTTCACACAAAGA
Organism: Acomys russatus; assembly: GCF_903995435.1. NCBI lineage: Eukaryota > Metazoa > Chordata > Mammalia > Rodentia > Muridae > Acomys > Acomys russatus. The sequence goes on along the minus strand of NC_067156.1, from coordinate 16,792,636 downwards.
CCTTGCCTGAGATATGTAACACCTTAGATAGCTCCTTTGTCAGTGTGGTCCCCTTTGTTGTCCTCAGCTGACCAGTGTGCTGCTGTAGTGGTTAGTTCTTAGCACAATCTGTTGAACAATTATTAAATTAAAATATGTATGTTTATTTCTAAACACAAGTAACCCCCTTTTAAATGTCACAATGCAGCTGAAGTATTGTTTTTTTACTGTATTTATTTCAGTCAGTAATAATTTCAGTTATTGTTTTTTCCCCTCTGCTGGTTGCTTCCTACTCAATACACTCAATATAACACAGTCCCGGCTGCTTCCATTAGCTCCTGGATTCAAACAGTTCCAAAGTATACAGAGACCTCTAAGTAGCCATCTGTATTTCTGAAATATTTAGTGTTTGTTTGAAATGACATTTCAAAAATCAATAACAGTTAATTGCAAAAGTAAGTAAATAAATAAATAAATAAATAGAAATGAAGTTCAGTAGTGCCTACACACTGAAGTGAGAATGCCAGCATACCAAGCACAGAATTTCCAGTCCACAGGGTCTGTACTCTCCTTCTCCGGACGTAAAAGGCATTTGGCTTAGTTTTACAACAATAAAAGTTATTTATTTATTTATTTCCAATTGCTTGTGTGGGAGAACTCACATAAACAATTAAAATGAATATAGACGATCTTCCTCCTTTCCGTCCATTTCCTTCTACTCTTCTGCTAACTCAGGAGCCAATCTCCTTTCTTTACTAACTCAGATGCAGCTCAGATAAATTGGGTTGGTAATGCCATTTCATAAAAATATGAGGTTTAGAATAGGATGACACAATTTCCCACTCAATTTTTATGCTATTAAATTAACCTTAACTTATTCTAAATTGTAATTTTGATTTCCTACTAGTCACATGACTCTATTGAGAGACATCATCTGGAAAATATTATCTGGGAAAGTGTACATGGCAAAATCCAAAGCCCCATGTTCCTGCTCATCAAACTTTGTACCAATTTTTCTTTTCCAATCCCTTCCATATAGCCAAAATTACCTCTACCCCTGTAAAAATTAATTGCAACTTATTGATGCACTGCTATCTCTAGCACCTGTTGTGACATTCCTTTTGCCCCGAGAACTCCCATAATTTCACTTTCTTATTATATAAGTCTGACTCATGTCTTCCTTTCCCTTTTCTATTTTCTAGAAGAAATTCTGTTCATTCCATCAAGACATTTGTTGCTGAATTTACTCTCTTTACAGAAATCAATTCGGCTTTGTGTTTTTTGTCACTTTGTCTAACTTTTACTATGCCATTTAAATGTTCATAACATTTTCATCTATGAAAAACAGGTTTTATTTTGACTTATCATACCCACCCATGCCTGACTCATAGCAGTACTTGGTGCCTATTCAATTTAGCACTGGAAAGTTAACTTTTCTTAACATGGAGGATGTCAGCTCATAGTGGTTGAAAACCAAGTCAGCTTAGAACTGAGAACACTGCAAAGAAAGACCAATTTTAAAGATGTAAAGCATATAAGTTAGGAAAGAAATGAATCTATAGCACCTCAAAAAGGATGAAAGAGATACAGACGGGTAGGAAGAAAATATCTCTTTTTATATTAAAAAGCCCAAGGAAATTTCCAGCTTCCCTGAGAAAATTGGCTTAATTTGGGAGTGAAACAGAAAATTATGGGAAAATATAGATGGAAAGTAAACCTTAGTTTTACAAAAATAGAAATTGGATTAATCTCAAAGTTATAAACTAACTTATAGTTTTGATATTTCAGCCAAAAAAAAAAAAAAAAAAAAAGAAAGAAAGAAAGTTTTCTCTCATTACGTTCTTGTCCAGTAAAATATTTAAGTATCACTTCCTATGAGCATTGCAAGGTTCTAGACATGGTGTCATTGCACAAATCTACTAGTGGTTACAGTGCACAAGGTTTCCCCCTAAGCTCTCATTGTCAGTTTTTAGACAGCATATTTCCTCTAGGATTTCTGTGTTCTTAGGCAGCTATTACAAGATGGACTGGATGAATTTTTTTCCTTCAATATTCTACAACTAGATGAAACAAAATGCTATTACATTACCATATCTTTGTCCCACCCTGTGGCAAGATCACTGCTGAAGATCAAAGCCTTGATACTACCCTGAATCAATGGTCGTCTACTGACAAGAAGAAAGGAAGCCTTTGGAAAGCTAACTGTAAGTTCTGTCATTCTTCAGACTCGGACAAATAAAAAATGAGCTGATGTCCCACAGGAGATGGGGAAACTCCAGGGAGAAGTGTGTGAGGGATCCAAGTGTTTGGAAGCTGCCGTTAGCAGCCTAACAACCATCTGGACAGAAGTGAAACTCGGGAGGAAAAGCCTCTCTTAATAGAGGGTCACACTCCTTGGTGAATAGAGGTGTATACACCTGCAATACATGACAGGAGGCAACAAACACAGGCAGGAAGGTGCACCTGGGAGGTTTCATGTCACCATTTTAGTCTTTGCCTTAAGACTAAAGTATAAACAATATCCTACTGTATCCAGCACAAAGTATTGCTTACTTCTCATTTCTACAGATTTCATGCATCCCCTATCTAGTTAGCTCTCAAATGTCTATACCCCCAGTTTACAGTGGCCAGTCTCAGGTACACAGAGATATGTAGAGGGAAATAATTTCTGTGGCCTCTCTTGTTCACAGTATGCCTGCTCTTTGCCCTCCTCACATCCCAGCCAGTCTTCTCTGACCTACAAATACCTCCAAAGTTTCATTTACTATGTTTGTGTTTTCTTAGGGTTTTTAGTTCTGTGACTTGACCCCGTAACCATGGCAGCTCTTATAAAAGGAAAACACTTTAATTGAGGCTGGCTTATAGTTCTGAGGTTTAGTCTATTGTTGTCATAGTAGAAAGCACAATGAAATGCATGCAGAAATCGTTTTGGAGAGGTAGCTGAGAGTTCCACATCTGGATTAGCAAGAAGAGAGGCTGCCACTGGGCCTAGACTAGGTTTCTGAAACTCCAAAGCCCACCCTCAGTGACACAGATCCTCAAAGAAGGACAGACCTACACCAACAAGGACACACCTCCTAATAGTGATGCTTCCCATGAGTCTATGGGGACCATTTACATTTAAATGACCACACTATCTACCTTTTCTCATAAAACTAAGTATAAAAGAAATAATGATTGAAGTGTTAGATATAAGGTTACTACTATTATGCTTTAATTGATTCATGTATTTCATTTTTTAGCTGATATTTTATGTTGTGTGTGATTTTTGGATCTTTTGAAGATAACTACTTCATATGGGCCTTGAGGGGAAGACGTTGAGTTCTTTTTCTTTGTCTCATCACCTTGTATTATCTGGAGTATATATTAGACTCTTAATACTGTTGAAGACATTGTTGGTTTGATTTCTTCTATTAAAACTTGAGGGCCTCCTACTCTAAGGAGTGTTATGTTTGATTGACTACCAGAAAATATACTGGACAGATTTTAATGATGTCAAGCCATTGATAAAGGTTTACAAGGGTCTGGGTTAACCTTTTTCATTCTTTTAAAAGGGCAGATTACCTCACAGGCCATGGTGCAAATGTCAATGGCTCACTGCAAGGAACTGGGTCTAGTCAGTGCATGGCTTAATCATTAACTCTAGAGAGTGCTAATGAAATATTGATCCCAATATAACACTCTTTGGGAAAGTCTATAAGTTACTATCTGCCCCCTAATTCATGTGGGTATATTAAGATCACTGGGCTGTGAAATGTGCAGACATGGAAGTTCATGGCTGTCTTCAGCCTTGTGAAAACTGTTTGTCCAATGTGGTTGAGAGAGAGTCACCCCTAAGTCTTAGATTTTTGTGACTGACCACACTGAAGAAAAGGGGAAGCTTCATGTGATATCTGTACGTAGGTCTGATCTACATGTTGTTCAGGTCATATGGTACATACAGACATTCATGTTTTTCTGAAAGAAGAGAATCAACCTTTTCACTTGGCTAAGTGGCATTAGTATTTTACTAACATGACATTCAGGCAATTTTCTGAGAACAGAGTCTCCACAATAGATTTTGGCAGGTACTCAAGTAAATCTTAGGCAGGTTTTATAATTTCACATTTTAAACCCTCCAAAACATTTCCAGAGTCAAATTCAAACATTTGGCAGGGCATGTCCCGAGTGTTGAACCTGCACTCTAGAAAGAATGATTGGGAACCTCAAACTGGAGTTACTAAACCAGCCATGTCCTTTACCCAATCATTCTTACCAGTCTTTGCCTCAGGCTAAAATGAACATCCATTTGCACTAAACACAACAAACATCTGAGAAGAAAGTCCTGGATGTCTATGCAAAAGTATCATCCATAAGACAAATAAATTATACAACCCAGGGAAGCTTTTGGCAACACTAAGTTCTTTCATTTATCTTTGCATGAATGTCTACTGATCCCAATGCACAGGAAATGTATTTTTTTAAGTGCCTGTGGTGCTGCTACCTGTGTTTATGCTTTATCCTTTGCTTTCTTCATGTTATAACTACTAATGTTAGAAGAGGTTAACTGTATGTATGAATTCCCTCAAATGTGGAAACATGTGTGTAAAGTCATGATTGCCCCGGGTCACTCATATTATATCCTAGGATTGTGGTTAAATGCAAAAGGTGACAAATTAGTAGTGGGTATAAAATATTTTCAAGGAGAAATTAGCTGGAAAAGAGTGACTGACATCTCACAGTTTGGCAGCAATAGGGAATCATCAGAGTGTTAGGTATGAGTCTTGGACAGACTAAGATATCTGATAAGAAGCATGCTACTCTAGTGGTGAAAATTCTGAAGTATCGTGCTTTAGCTTAACAATGTAATTTCTTCAAGCAAGTCCACTCCTTACCATCAAATTAGGTTGATACCATAAAGATAATCAGTGATAATCTTTGACAGTCTGTAACCCTGGCATACTGTTGTGTGTCATAGTTTAACAAGCTTGGCTTTGGTAGTTAAACAACTAGATTTTAGATAAACAGGTTAATGAGTGATTCAGAACAAATTTCTTTTCCATTTATCTTTCGGTTTTGTGCTTCAAATTTCAGATAATAGCTAACCCAACGTATTAAAGGGTAAAATTATATGATATGGTCAAAATATATGATACAGTATTAAGAGAATTAGTATTTGAAAATTGGTAGATATGATTGACAACTTTCATACCCGCCCTTGCATCCCTCAGTGGTTGGCCTCCACTGTGTACATCTATCCCCGTCAAGCACTGCTTTCAGACTAAACACTTTTGAACACAAATAACCAATAGACTGCTCTAGGCAGACTCCATGATGTTTGATCAAGTTACTACATTCATTGTAACCTGACTCTTTAGTGTCTTTTGTGCAGATATGGGTTCTATTGGTTTTATCTTTTTAAGTATCTGGAATCCTGAAGTAATGTGGAGGTATTGCCTATCACGTAGAAGGCAGTAAACTCACCCATCTGGTAAATTAGTGCTCCTAAAGTAAAATGGGGAGAAAACAAGCCCTCAAATGAGGAAAGAAAAATTTCAAAATAGGGCTTTGGTAAATAAAAGGAGTAACTTAGTGCATTTTATTGTTACCTATTCTTTGAAGGGTTAAAACAGTTTAAGAACCTTTTTCAGTGATACAACCCATTGCATCTGGCATGAAAACTTACTGCACACACTCATGGCATTCTCGGGGTCTTCATAGTTAATTTGCATACTATTTCTTGATCTAATTACCTAATGAGCTTCATGCTTTGTTTTCTATTAATGTCTAGATGTGGAAGTTGGGAATGGGTTTTGATTGGATAGCAAAAATGATATGGTCTGACCCCTGGAGGTAGTAACAAAGATAGTCTTGAAGGGTCCCTTGAAAGAGAATTTTAATATGGCAAATGCTCCTTCAGAGGCTGTAATCCATTAGTAACACAGATTCTTAATGATATTAGCAGAATCTACCTATTTTTTTCCTAAGATGGGAGCTCCCAACCTTCAACTTTCTAGAATAATTCCAGGGACCTAAAGCTTCATTGTTACAACCTGTGCTTGCATGGGCCATACAGCTCAGTGTGGAAAAGTAAACATGCCTAACTCAGAAGTTCATGCAATGTGGTTCTAGTGACTCAGAGTATTAAAGTGGGAAAAATGTAATTAGCACTTTTCAGATTCAAAGGAGATTATAAACACTGGCTAATTAAACTTCCCAACACCTTCCTGATACAAATGCATCTTTCCCCCTTTTCTGGACAGGTTAGACTATCTATTTAAAGCAAGAACATACAGCTGCTCTTCTCCTGCAGGGCAGCAATGAAATCTCTCTCCACTCAGCAGGGGGCTAGACAGAGTTAAGTTTAATCAAACATTTAATCATCATCATTTCATTTACTAAAAAAAGGAAGAGAAAAAATGTGCCTTGCCTTGTGTTCTGTGTCCACAAGGGAGAAGAGTGTCTGACTCCCAGGGGGCTCCTCTTTTTAGAGAGTTTAACATGAGCAGACAGGACATGAAAAGCTTCGATTCAAATATCGCAAATGAGAATGTAACAGGGAGAGAAACTTCCCTATTTCAGGTTAGTTCTTTGTACTCCATGGGTGCATTCAATCAAAAACATCTTTCTGTAACGCAAATCTAATCACATTAGCCTTCTGGTTGTGTTACTTTTGTGATGTATAGGAGCTAAAGGATTCTGAATAACTTAATAACCTTTTTGGTGCTGGCTACCACCTACCATCATCCTATCTGGCTCATGCTTTCCCCTGCACAACTTCTTTAATGAGCTACCTCCTCAGTAAGTGCATAGCAAATCCATTCTGAGAGGGAATTTTGTTCTTACAACACTCCTGACCACCCTATTACACTGTATTTTCCCAGAATGTTTTTATTCTTCATTCTAATGTGTTGTTCGTCTTTTTAAAAGAACTTATCACATGTCCCCTGACACATACTCCCATCTTTTAGTTGCTGACTGCTTTCCACGTGTTTCCTCACAGCCCTCCCTCCTCTCTGGATTCTGCTCTTGCTGATGCCCTGTGTCATCACCAGGGCTTTAAGCTTAATGGTTTTCCACTCTGGGACTTTTACTTCACTTACATGCTGGCAGGCCAGTACTTACTGAGCTTCTGAGACAAAGTGACCTGTCACATTGAGTGGTGTTCCTGGCCTGAAAATAGAACCTGTCTCATGTGCTGTCATTCAAATAATGCATATCTGTATTGTCCCCTTCTCTGCCTTGTCTTCACCCCTGATCTGAGCCACTGAATGGTGAACTATTTCACATGATTTATTGATCTTACCAAATTTCTGGTGCTCATGATATCTTTATGACTGGTAATATATATTTCACTTAAAATAAGCTAGTAAAAACTATTGATGATGTAGCTATGTTAGCTTTGATATCTGAGACTGTTTGATAGGAGAAATATGTTGAATTACTATTTAAGTAGTGGAGATCAGGTAGTTTGGAGAAGACGAGACCTAGTTCCATCTGGAAGAACAAACAACAGAGACAGATACAGTAATTAGTGCAGCTGCTAGAGAGTTTCTTGCAGACCCTGACTTATCTTAACAAGAATGTGCATAATGTGAGGCTTTCCAGAATATGTCAATCAGGGTATGCTGCAGAAAGTTAAAGAGAGCTAAGGGAGATACATTTTGTTAGGTAATTGAGGGAAATTCTCTAATCTGCTTCCCTAAGTAAAGGAATAGATTTATCTTCACACACTCAAGAGTGTGATATTTTTTAATTTGTAATGTTTTTTATAATAAAGATTAAAAATAAATAATAAACAATCAAAAATATATTCTAAATTAGTAGGTCTTCAAAGGAGGTATCTTAGCTTTAAGTTCTTTCATGCTGTAGCTTCACCATGTGCCTAAGGTACAGAATGCTTGATAAAATTATCACTGATTCTGTGTCTTTGGTTCCAGACTTGCTGAGTAACTGTAAATGAACAAGAAGTGATGGGACATTAGAAGCCAGGCCAGGAAGAGCTAACAAGCACCCCCACTCCAAGTCCAGTGCTTAGAACTCAGTCACATGAACATATCTCAAGTGAAGTTGTGAAATGTTTCACTTGTGATGTTTAGAAAAAAGATAGTTGAGATATATGGAACATTTAGAAGTATCTCTGTCATGCGCAAAATAAACTTTGTTTCATGTAATCCCGAACAGGAAATAATCCTGATATTCTAGTGTATTTGTAGCAGTACTCAAAGTATGCTTGAAGATGACTAACATGCCATCAATGCCCAGGAGTGAGAGTGAGAGAGAGGTGAAAAGCAGAGAAGGATAAAAGGATAATTCCACAAGTTCATTAAAAATATTGCCATACTAACATGTGGATGTATTTTGAGGGAAGAGAAGGGGCCATATCACTTCCCAGGCTGATGGGTCCCTCCTGTCCTGCTTCATTGTCTTTCAGGGAAAGATTGATGAATTTAATTAAAACACAAGTTATACCTGGAACCTCAGGACCTACACTCACGGGTACACCACAGCAATGCCTGACATTTGGGAGAGTTTGGTATTTTGTTAGTGTGTATGGGCACATATCAAGGTTATCACCTGAATACTGGGTAAAACTTGTGAGAGAAACATCTCTCCCTCCATATAAGCCCCAGGGAGCAAACTCAAGACATAAGGCTTGATGGTGACTGTGTTTACACAGTAAGCCATATTGTCTGGAGTTTGGCACTTTTTTTTTTTTTTTACAAACTTTTGATTTATAGCATGAGTGCACATATACAGATTACATATACACACTTGCCTGTAGGCAAGTATATCAGGGAAAGAAATCACTGATGAGAAAGTTAGACTTTCTTTTCTTGATGCCTAAATTGTTAATTAGTGAATGGCTTGTTTAGGAGAAAATCTTATACTAGGGATGTCTAATGCCATCACTGCCCATCTTTTGGTCTATTGTTATAATCATCATCCTCTCTAAACAGATGACATTTTGCTTGATTTGGAGAGAGTCTAAAGTTTAAAATTAGCCCCACTCTTGCTAGGCAGTTATAGATGAACTTTAATGTCTGACTCTCTGACTTCTACCTCACAAAATCAGGGGTTACAGATGCATGCCACCATGTATAGATTATAGATTTATGCATGTTCCAGGCTTCAGATAAAACACAGGCTTTATGCATACTGAGCTAACACTGGACCAACTGTACTACACACCCAGATTCAGGTAGCACTTCTATGTTTCTGAATTCTGCTTATTCCTTGTTATTCACATCCGTCCTATTTTCCTGCAGTTATAGACGGGTCTCACTGGAGATACAATTACTAGGCATAAGGTAGTGGAGCCAGGCTTGGGAGTCATATTACTATCTATTGGACAAAAGTTGACATGCTCTTCCCTGCAGTGTAAAGCTGTAAGTGGGGATCCAAGGATGGATGGATGATGGCACAGTGATTTCAGACACAGGGAAGCCTTGGAGGAAGATGGAGGTTTCTCTTCCTTCTTTCTCCTGTAGTGACTGTGCATCACAAGAGAAATGCAGATGTGCTTTCCATGCTTCAATTCCCCTGTCAGTAAAAAAGTCACTACTGTGTTCCTAATAAAGCTGGCGTTATGATCATAAAATTAAAAAACAATCACATCTACCATGAAGAAAGGGAATCATAAGCTCAGTTAACAGCATGTCATCAAAGTTATCATGAAGCACAGTGATATGACCCCATTAATATTCACAAAAATGCCCTTCAAACTTGATTTCTTTCCTGGTACGGAATTGAATTGTACAGAACTTCAGCTGGACATTGTGGTTCTTCTGCTGTGGAGAGTCTCGCAGCTCAGTTCTCTCAGTCAACAAAGCTACAGGCACCAGGAATGCCCACCTCCGGGAATAGGTTCCAAGGACGTTCAGTAGTCCTCTCAGACATGCCACTAAATCTGGAAGTGTGAAAGTTACTCATGTCTTGGAAGGAGGAATATGGGCATTGTTCTTGTAGACTCTACTAGTATTTGTGATTTCTGATAACTTGGAACAGATAAAATAAGGTTTATCTTTGGAGCTTTATTTTTGCTCAAAGACATAACTCAAGGAATTGTACATAACTTGAATATAGTCTGGAAAAATGAACAAACATGGAGGTTCTTTCTGCTTCTGAAAGCCAGCTAGGAAGATGGCGCAGGATCGCTGGTGAAGGGCTATGTCTTTGTCTCACTGGGTTCATTGAACCACATTGGAAGCATGGGAAGCATGGGGAATGACATGGTGGCTTCAAATGGGAGAAGGTGCAGTGTCAAGTCGATCCTCTGCTCCTTACCTTTTTTGTTCTGTTCCAAACGTTGGGGTTTTGTTGGTTGTTGTTGTTAATCGTGTCCTTTTGGTTTTCTTAGCCATTAATAAAATTTTCTCTCCCAATCTCTTCTCCACTTCTTGAGCTTTGAGTGTTAGTTTAGAGTACCACTGAGGCCTGTTGATGAGGAGAAAAAAGTGGTGCCACCTTGAGAAATTCAGTATTATCCAGTCTAAAATAAAACTAAAGGGCTTTGAATGTAACTCGATGGTGCCACACTCACACTGGCCTAGAATCTAAGGCACCCACGGTTCAGATTTCATCATTGCAAAGATAAATAATAATGATTAAATGAATACTAAGCTCTAGTCTACGCTCCAGCTTTTTCTTTAGCAATATGGGCAGCTTGTTCTCCTAAGAGCACCTCACTGCCCGAGGACATATTCCTCACCCTCAGAAACACAAATGGTCCTATGCATGATGCATATATCTTCTATTAACATGAATAAAAGCCTCCTTCTTGAGGAATATTAAAGCCAGCATCCTTGTGTGAAGGAGCATTTTGACTTATTATTGAGGCAGATTACATTTCAAAGGTCATCAAATTAGTAGGATGAACTTGGACCTATTTGAGCCACCTAGAATAACATCAACTAATCCCAAATATATTATCCTTGATCCCCAAATCTCTCCTGTGATAGAAAAGGGAGTAAGAGGTTGGTCTTAGAATTAGCTTCCTTGGACCTACTCAGGGATAGAGCTTTGGGATATTAATGGCAAATTAGGTACTCATTATGACATGAGCCATTAATTCCTTGGAGGATTTTAATACCTAGGAGATGATTCAAAGGAAATCCCAACCAGCTGTGGTCTTTTGTACCAAACATCCTAGCATTCTGTGGAAGCTTGTGTGGACCACACCAAGCCTTACAGCTCTTGTCTAAAAGGAGGAAAGCTATCAAACATGCCTTGCTATAAGCCACATTCCTTACACTTGATTGTAAATCAGATTCAGTAGTTGAAAAGGAGAGCGGGAATGCCTTGCAAAGTACATTTGCAAAAAGGATTTCAAGCTTAGAAAAAAACAACTCAGAAGATGTGAGATTGGTTTCGCAAACATGCAATTTAATTAGTGCCTAGGGCCCCTTTGAGGTTGACGGCTAGTTGATTAGGCTAGAGTCTACTGGATTTTAGCACTGCAGTGGTATAAGAAGAGAAACAAAGGACATTTCACACTAAGAGGGGTAGTGTTGAAAAAAAAAATGCTCGAATGCTGAGCAAGGCATCTAAGCAGGCCTCTTCCAGGCTACCACTGAGCTGACACCTCCTCCTTGAGGTCTCTGTCTTCTGCTACCACTTATGGTTGTGGGCAATGGCAGCTTTTAGAAAACAGAGATCTTGTTGAAGGGACGCAGGTTGAGGAACTTGAAACCGAACCCCTAGAAGATGGCAATCCCCTGTGACTGACATTTTGCTGTCAATACCAGAGACAGTAGAAACAGCTGAAGGAAGTTCAGTAACGAAAAGCTTATAGAAAACAGTTCATTGAAACTGAAGACCTTCTTTTCTAGGGTTTTACTAACTTTATAGCAACAATAACAATTGGACAATTCACTGCACATATTTTAATATCTGGTCAGTGGAACTGCTCAGCCCTGTAGATGACTCATACTCAAAAACTCTTCTTCAAGCTTTGACTGCTACTTTGGTGATGTGCTAGTAAGTTACATGCAAAATTATCATATATAAAATACTTCCTAAGATTTCTGATGTTTCACAGATTAGCCTGAAAGGAGATGTTACTCCTTCCTTAACAATAAACACCCATGTAACATAAGGTTGTCTTTATCCAAATATGCTCACACCAAGAGGTACACATCTATGTAACTGAGTCCTTATGACATACTTAACCTGGATTCTTCCAAAATATATTAGATTGGACTCCTCGATATTCCTAGGTGGAAATAAATAGAAAAATTTCCGTTTTATGTCTCAGCTTCTGCTGCAGACCAGTCAGTTTTATCCGTGTAGATAAAGGTTGTCTCTGGGCTTTTTTTTTTTTTTTTCCCCCTAAAGGACCAAACTTTCCCCCAAATGCATGCAGATGCCATGTGTGTATGTAAGTATAAGATAAGTCCGTTTCTTTCTAATAGATCCTTGGTAGGCACTGTGTTTCAACCCTTAATTCAGTTTAGCCTTAAGCTCAATTTTCTTTAGCTGAGTGATCATCTTGACAAACTCCTTAGGGCTTGAAACCTACAGAATTTTGTTGAATCTAATTTTATTAAAACTTAAGATATGAACACTTTGTTTGTATAATTATCTATGTTAAGTATTTCTACCGGTTTCTTTAGAGACTTTCCTAGTAAATGCTATAATTTTTTGGATTATACTATATTTCTGTGTTTGTCAGAAATTTAGGCTTGCTCTTTAAGCCAGGAAATTCCACAGCAGGAAAACAGGAAGACAGCTTTTTTTTTTTTAAGTGACATTAACCAAGGCTCTATATGACAGATACTCTGATGGACAGAGAATAAGGGTGCCATTTTGTACCCCATCAGGTTACGAATTTCTCTTCTTACACTAGTGACTCCTGTGTTATTAAGGCATATACAGTGCTAGATATTCAAGAGGTGATTTCATCTGAAAATGCTTCTAAATTTCTGACATCGTCTATATTTAAAATAGTATCATGCAGCTATTCCATATGCAGCAGAAATCTGGAGACTGTTTTTCTAAGCCGGGAAATCTTCAAGCTTCTTCTCATCTGCTATGTGACAAACACCAAGGTCCGAGCCTGGAATGTTTCAGCTTCCTCACAGCGAAAGAGCCAATTTGTGACTCAGTTCCTATACTTACCAATTAAAAAAAAGAAATCAGTGATCTGAAAAGTAGTCTGTCAAGAAAACTAAAATTAGCAAGAGCCACCTTCCTAACTAACCTTCTCACAATCTCCCCCATTGCACGCAATGGGTGTCTGTAGTCCTGTCAAAGTCTGTGGAATTTGTAACTTTCAACCAAGGCTACTATGTTTCATCACCTGGGAAAATGGTGAGATCCATCTCTGTGTGTGTTTGTGAGTGTGTTTACTGAAAGGATTAACTAAGGCAGGGAAAGACACACCCTGAGTGTGAGCCACAGTAGTTAAGAGTGGATGCCCAGGTAGCCACAGGAAAAAGGAGGGGCCTCTGAGCAGGAGCAGGAGCTGTTCTGCTTTTCCGCAGTGGTGTGAGCCTCTTCACGGTGCTGTCCTGGCTGTGCTGAGTTCAATCCTCTGAAATTATGCAAAACTAATCTTTCAGGTGCTCAGTTAGTTCTGTCTAGCATTTTGATTACTGCAATGAAAGATGTCTAATCACATCATTTAATTTGGGACCAAGATACAGTTTGGAAATTTTCAGAGAATGATAGAAAATGCAGATTTTCTACCTGGTGGTAACTGACAGTGAAGTCTTCTCTTTCCCACGTGGCAGAATGTTTTAGAATCACCAGAGCCACAGAGCACAAATGCTATTGTCTCCTCTGGTGTCACAGAAATGTCTCCATTTGTGCGAGAAACTGAAGTGCAAGTACTTATGGATAATGAAAATTGCTGTCTTCAAACTTAAAAGTGACTGTTCCTCCTGGATATACACTCTAAATATCTTACCAAAGGACCAGAATGGAATTATGTAAATTAGCCAGGCATGGTGGCACACACCTTTAATCCTAGCACTCAGGAGGCAGAGGCAGGTAGATCGCTGTGAGTTCGAGATCTACAAAGGGAGTCCAGGACAGACAAGGCTAAAACAGAGAGACCCAGTCTCAAAACAAAACAAAACAAAACAAAACACCAAAGAAACAAACAAACAAAGGAATGATATAAATTATCAAAACCATTGACAAGTGATCGAGGAGTGATGGGAATTGTAATATTTGAGGAAACATTGCTTAAAAGTGTCTAGTGGACTGAGTTCCCTGCATGGCTGATGCCTTCTGATCCCTTACCTCTCAGAGATCCACACAACCTGCCTTGTCCTGGCACCACGTTGTTGATATCAGGCACTGCTGCACCCCATGGCAATACCCTCATAAATTCATCAACAATATTCAACTGACATTTTGTTAGGAGCACTATTCAAGGCCATGACATCCATTCCTTTAGAGAGCAACATCTGTACCAGAACCAAACGAACAGTTACATCATCATGGTGTGCTGCCCAACCCTCCCCAGGTGTTAGTTCTCAGCCTTGAGATGTGAGATTCCACTAGGCCAGCAGTCTCACCTTGTGGCTCACGACCCCTTTGAGGTCAAACAATCATTTCACAAGGGTCGCAATGACAACCAGAAAACACAAACACACACACAGTCACACAATGATTCACAACGGTAGCAAAATTACAGTTATGAAGTGGCAACAAAATCATTTCATGGTTGGGGGTCAGCACAACATGAAGACCTATGGGAAAGGGTCACAGCATTAGGAAGGGTGAGAATCATTGCACTAGGCAATGAGAATTTCATTGATCTCTGGTGATTTCCTGGCCACAACTATCTTTGCAGAGTACTTTGATCTCATCAGCGACTGTGATTCCCCATGTGGTTTCCTGAAACAATTCTTTTATTTTTCTTCATTCTATAACCTGATACCAGCCCCCTCCATCACTCACCACACAGACCCATTTTCATGCCCTTTCCTTCAAAACCTCCCTTTACATCTCAGAGAAGAGGCCTCCTAAGGGGTACCAGACCAGCATGGCACCTCAAGTCACAGCAGGGCTAAGTACATCATCTCCCACTGAAGCCAGACAAGGAAGCCAAGCTAGAGGAAATGGAACCAAAGGCAGGGAACAGAGTCAGAGACAGCAGCTACTCCCATTATCAGGGGACCCACATGATGACCATGCTGCACATCTGATACATCTGTGTAGGAGGCCTAGGCCGGGCACATGCCTGCTCTTGGGTTGGTAGTTCAGTCTTTATGAGCCTCCATGGCCCCAGGTTAGTTGACTCTCAAGGTCTTCTTGTGGTGTCCTTGAATCCTCTGATCCCTCAATCCTTCCTCCCACTTTTCCAAAAACTCCTCAAGCTCAGCCTATTGTTTGGCTGTGGGATAGTGCATCTCTTTCTATCAGCTACAGGATGAAGCCTCTCAGAAGTCAGTTATGCTAGGATTCTGACTGCAAGCATAGCAGAATGTCATTAATAGTGTCAGGGGTTGGCTTTCTCTCAAGTTGGCCCAGTGCTTAGTTTGCCATTCCCTCAATCACTGTTCCAAATTCGTCCATACATTTCTTTTAGGCAGAAAAACTGTGGGATTTAAGGTTTTATAGAAGGGTTGGTGTCCCCCTTCCTCCACTGGAACTCCGTCCTATTTACATGAGGTGGTAATTTCAGGCTCCATAAACCCCACTGCTAGGAGTCTCATCTAGGGCCATGCCGATAGACTCCTGTGAGCTTCCCCTGTCCTAGAGATGCTCCCCTGACATGTTTTTTTCCCACCTTCCCCTCCATTTCCCCACATCCTCTCCTCTCCCTATACCTTATCCCCACCTCTGTTACCCTACCCACCACTTCCTACCAGCTTCCTCCCTCCATCTACTTCAGATGTCTATTTTATTTCTGCTTTTGAGTGAGATTCGGTGATCCTCCCTTGCACCCTCCTTGGCTTCTGTAGATCTATGGATTGTAGCATGGTTTACCTGTACACACTGGCTAATGCCCACTTATAGAATGAGTACATAGCACACACATCTTTCTTGGTTTGGATAAACTCACTGAAGATCATCTTTTCTAGGTCCATCCATTTGCCTGCAAATTGCATGCCTTTGTTTTTAATAACTTAATGGTATTCCATTGTATAAATGTATCATATGTGTTATATCCATTCTTCAGTCCAGAGACATCTAGGTAGTTCCTAGTTTCTGTCCATTAGGAAGAAAGCTGCTATGAACATAATTGAGCAAGTGTCCTTGTGGTTTGGTGGAGCATCTTCTCGGTATATGTCTAGGAGTGGTATACCTGGGTCTTGAGGTATCCCCAGTTTTCTGAGAAACCCCCAGATTGATTTCCAAAGTGGTTGTAGGAGTTTGCACTCCCACCAGCAATGTAGGAATGTTCCCCTTGCTCCACATCTGGAACAACTTTTACCATATATGCATCACAGTGTATACTACTGGATTATGTTTAAAATACCGTTTAGTAAAACGTACATGTTTATTTTTCCAGAGAGAATGGATAGTCTCTGTTACCAGAATATTCAACAGCTGATTTTAGTGATGAGTCAGAATAATTTTCTTTAGAATTGTGTACATGTCAATTCACGCAGTTCTTTATTAGGAAAATGCAATGCTTTTGTGTGGGATATGGAGTAAGCTTGTTCTAATAGTCAAATCTATTTTTGCACTAAATAACTCTACAACTTTGAATTAGGCCTCTGATACCTTCAAACTTCCTTGATGTTTAATTTGTAAATTTAGGGTTCTATAGACCTTGAAAGGCCATCTTAGTCACTTCATAAGAAAATATCCATCAAGGACATTGGTGGCTAATGGCTAACTAAACAACTGGTATTGTTATTGTTGTTATTAGCTGAGTTTCCCTGAACCATTTTACGAGGCTATTTCTGCTTTGAAGCAGACTTCTGACTGAAAAATAAGCAGATAGGACAGACATAGTCACAACAATACTCTCACTTACTAGTGTGGAGCTTTTTGGGACTGAAAACAAGATAGCGTGGGTGGAAATGCTTTCAGTTTGTGGAATAAATATCAGTGGGGGGAAATCTGTGACTCTATCCCCTTTGGTCAGTTGGGTTCTAATAACATTGCTGAAGTGAACCCTAGAAGCTTTACCTGAGTAAGCTCAGCCTCAGAATCCAATTAGCCCTCTCCCACCTTCCTCACACCAGCCAGCATGGAAATGGGCCATTTTATTATAAACTAATTACTATTCACTTTTTATCAGCCAACAAATCGATTTGTGCAGCACCTTTTAAAATTCAGGAACTGCTGTATGAATTTGTTGAAACAAAGAGGGTCATTACCAAGTCCTATCACCCATCCTTAGCTCTCTCTTGGGTTTTAATTATTCTAGCCACGAGTAGATAGTGAAAGAAGGCAGGTCAATGGGGTCTTGCCAGTTTGAGTCCTCTATGCTTGGTCTTTCTAAACCTCCGTCAACCACATGGTCTTTCTTCCTCTAAGACAGTGGTACAGTGATGGCAGGAGACCTGGAAATACTCTTTTCATCCAGTCATCCTCAATTAATTATGGCTATACTCTCCTCTGTTCAGTTAGAAGAGGAAGTGAACCCCTGGGGCTAGATGCATTGCTCTAGGCCCAACTGAAATGTCACCAAAACCCCCGAAAACAGGAATTAGGGGCTATACTTGTTTTCTGTCTCAGAAACAGAGGTCAGTTCTATCAGCACACAAGTGTTATACATCCTCTAGGCTCATGGAAGGATAGGGATGACTCTAGCTAAAACTCCTAGTAAAAGGGGCCATGAAGACTGAAGAGGACACCTTCTAACTAAACAGGACTCCTAGTGGAGGGAGGGGAACAACATCCCATCCACAAAACATCGATCCAAAATTCACCCTGCATACAAGATGTGCACGGATAAAAATAGAGCAGAGATCGAATGAATGTCCAACCAGTGCGTGACTAAACCCAAGACCAACCAATGGGAGAGAGTCATCTGCAGACACTATTTATGTTACTCTTCTATGTTTGTAGGCAGGAGCCTTGCATAGCTAGCCTCTGAAAGGCTCTACCAAGCAGCGGATCAAAACAGATGCTGAGACTCACAGCCAAACACTGGGCGGAGTGAAGGCAATCTTGTGGAATAGTTGAGGAAAGGATAGGAGGACATAGAGGGGACAGGAGCTCCATAAGAAGACCAACAGAGGCAACTAAACAGGGCACATTGGGGCTTGCAGAGACCAAAGCACCAATCATGGAGTATGCATGAACAATACGTAGACTCCTTACAAAGATGCAGTCAGTGGGCAGCTCAGGCTTCATGTGGGTCGCCTGGTAAGGGAAGCAGGGGCTGTCTCTGGAATGTACTCTATTGCTTGTTTTTCAATCACTTCTTCCTGTCAGGGCTGCCTCGCCAGGCGACAGGGGAAGATGTGCTCAGTCCTGATGCAACTTGATGTGCTCAGGTGGGTTGTGAGGGAGCTACCCTTTTCTGAGGAATAGATGAGGTGGGATGGGGGAAGAGGGAGGGAGATCAGGCTGTAAAGTGAATAAATCGATGATTAAATAGATATATTGATAGATACGTGATAGATAGATAGATAGATAGATATAAATTAAGGGAAAGTAACTGTGTGTTTACATGCCACCCTCCAACCATACTATATAACTTCTTTATTGTCATCCCTGTTCATGCTCCTCTATTTATACTAGAGTAGAGAGACAAAAGGATAGATGCATTTCTCGTATTTTCTTGTATTTCTTGTATTGATATCTGCTAACCATCTGTAGGAGTACCAAAGGCTCTAATTTTGTTAAAAATTCAAATACTGTGTTTAGGAATGCGTCATTTCTACTGTTTCAAACAATCAAGCCATTTTGTCAGCACATTTTGTCTATTTTCCAAATCTGTGGTTTGTTATCTCTGCACCCTTTATTGGAATGTCAATATAATAATAATGTATCATAATATTTGTACATCTGTCCCCAAAACTATTTTTTTTTTTTTTAGTCAAGAGTTCAATTTCCTCTTTATCTATGTCTTTATGGAGAGCTAAGGGCTGTGAACTTTTCATCTTACCTGATTGACTCTCTCTCAACTCTGTAGATCCTGATCATGTTCACTTCTCTTATTTGTAAGGATGCCCTGTAGAGTGGGTGGTTCTCATCTTTGTGCACAAATGTCTTGGTTCTTCCTGTTGAACTCAGTGTCTTTACCCCTTTCCTCCCTTCACCCCTCCTCAGTTCCTCACAAACCATAAGGAGCCTGTAGCTTGAGGATATGTTTTCATTATCTTACTTCAGAGATTATTCTAAAGGCATGGCAGTCAAGGAGGGACAGAGAATGAAGGCTTCTAAATGGACTTCCTTTTATCTCCAAAGTTCCAGTCTTTTGGAGGGCAGCACACCTGCCCACACACAGCAGCATGTTTCCTATGAAAAGGAGCTTGCTATTTCTTCAGTTGTGTTTATTTATCTTACAGGGACAGAAAACCATGAAAGTCTTCCTCTGGTGAACATCTTGGTCTACCAGTGGCATGCTAATTTCACTAATTGTACTTATAGTTACTACCAGATGAGATGGGATCTTTTTATGTTTCCTTGAAACTCATACTATTTATATTAATTTAATGCAAAGTGCTTTTACTGATGCTCTCTGGTAACCTTTAAACAAAAGGAAGACTCACTTTATTCTCAGCTTTTGAGTCCACTTTTGTTATTGAAAAGCCTAACTCCGAATAATATATATAAACACACATATGTACAAACATATGGCACACACAGACCACAGTTCATATGGAAAAATGTTCTATCTTTTTACTATCCTTTACATTTTTATTCTTTGCTTTTATTTAATTTTAGCAAAATAGATTTATAATTACATTTTTATTACTTTTCTATTAAATCATATAAAGATAACTATCTCTTAGATGAAGAACAATACTTGACACTTTGTACTTTTAAAAAGTACAATACATTACTTTTGAGACTCATATATTTTCCAATAAATAATGAACTGAAAAGAATCTCTAAATATTGAATTTATTAGATTTCTCATGTGCTTAAAGTTATTAATTTCAAATATCAGTTATTATGACCAAATTGGGCTATTATTCATGGGCCTAAATGATCAAAATACCTTGGATCTGAATGCTGTCCTTATAAATCTTGACCTCCTAAGCATACTTCACTTTTAAGTGCACACAATACGGCACCTTCATCTGTACAGAGATTGGGTCTCTTTACAAAGCTTTGTGGGAATTTTTGCAGTGGGCCATAATCATAAAGTGGTCTGAGGATATAGGAAGGAGAGTTGTGATATAGATTGACTGTGACAAACCTAACAGTCTTGAATGACTCAGACACCATCTACTTAAGTTCACATCTCATCCAATTTGGGAATGAAATGTAACTTAGTACTTCTGAAGATTGGAATGAACAAAAAAGGGAGCTGGGCCTGCCCAACAGTCAAAATGCTTATGCAATGGCTGTGCCTATTAATTTCTCTGGGATTGTGTAGGTTTACTGTGAAGCCGAGAGAAGTTAAAGGTTCTGTGCCATCTTCTCCTTTCTGTTCAGAGTCTCATACCTTACACTATTACTGGGCATTTGTGTTAGCATTCTGTTACTCTGATACAAGGTCCAGTTACTCAATTTATAAAGAGTAAAGGTGCATTTTAGTTTGTTGTGCCATATTCTCGGTTGTGAGCCTAGCCTTTAACAGCTGAGTCATCTCTCTAGCACAGTTGTGCCATATTTAATCTGTGGTTTCCTGGCCCCATTATTGTTGAGCCAATGGAAGGCAAAGGGGAGCAATATAATGAGTATGTTGTAACACTCATGTCAAGGGAATGTCCCTGCTGGTCTTCCACTCTGCCCTGAAATCTGAAGGTTCCACTGCCTTCTAACAGTGCCACAGGCTGGAGCCAAGCCTGTGGCTCATAGCAGACAATCCTAAACCAAAGGGAAGAAAATATTTCTTTAGCAGAAAACTAACTCCTAGCAAAACTGAATCAACCAACCCTCTTTTCATGTTTGAGTTTTGTAGTGGAACTGGCACATTTTTGTCTTGCTGAAGTGTTGTACTCATGCCTCAGGATATGTCCAATCCATTGGCTTTTTACATTTTGCTTCTTTCTAAAAGTCTAGTGAAAGAATAAGAAACAGTAAGGGAAAATAGCAAAGAATAAGACTTTGTAATAATGTGAGAATGGGACCTTAACCTGTGGGGAGAAAAGTGGACTGTGGTACCTGTAAGGCAAGAACTCTGAAGATTCTGTTCATAAACAGTGAGGACAGATTTGAAAATGAAAAATAGTATTTGTCTATTTATGTTGCAGTCACTATGGGTTATTTTTTTCCTGAGGTCCTTCTGGATCATTAGTATTAGGGAAGAAAATGTTCTTTAGACTTAAGCAAGAGTTTCAAGTATCATTCGTTCTTTCCAGCAACACATGTTTTATAGTTCTCTTTATAAAACTATTCATGCATACTTCTCTGTACATACATAGAAACAATTTTAAAATATGTTAAACACTTATTATTATGTTATTATATTAACATTTATTGCTATTATTATTATATGTTATTATTGTAACTAAACTCATTAACTCAATATCTGTGCTGTGCTAGATTTTGTGCTCATTCAAGTTATTTTTATAAAACTACTTGTTTCTTACTCTCTTTTCACTTGGTATTCACACAAATAATTGAGACCCTTTTATATTTGTTTAATAATAAGCTTCACAACACAATAACTGAGCAATTATTAACCTATTTGTCAAGAGCCACCCTGGTAAGGGAGTTCACAAGGCATGTGGGCTGTCTAGGAGATGATCTGAAATTTGCAAGGTCTTATACCATGATGCATCCCCAAACAGCTTCCAAACTCTGACATGCTGTCAGGAGCCATTGACTTGGGGAAGTACAGTAGGGATGAGAGGTCTCTGGAAGTGACCTGGTATTTTCAAAGTCTGTATCGTGATGTTTCCCAGAATTGCTTCCAACCTCTGACTACCCTGTCAATTGTGTTTTGTCGCATTTCTCTAAAATCTGGCATTAGATCCGGGTATGGTGGTGGCACATACCTTTAATCCCAGCACCCAGGGAGGCAGAGGCAGGTGGATCACTGTGAGTCTAAGGCCAGCTTGGCCGACAAAGTGAGTCCAGGACATCCAAGAATACATTCATGGCCAGCCAGGTCTACAGGGCAAGTCCAGGACAGCCAAGATTACACAGAGAAACCCTGTCTCAGAAAAACCAAAAGTAAATACAACTGGCATTGGTGTGAACTGTTATTTTCTGGGTACTGACCAGCTAAGACTGAGAAAACGTCCTACAGGATCTTGTTGAAGATGTACTGTTTGTTATTCAGATGAATTAATCCCTGATTTTGGAATTCCTGATTTGATTCAAATAGTTTTAAAAGTTAAAGGTAGTTTATAGCTGCAAAAAATACCTTTGTGGACCTCCAGATGCCTCACTAAGGATAGCCTTATAGCAGATTCATGGCTTCAGATAAGCCCTGCCTCCAGATGGCACCACAAATCCTGGTATTTCACCATAAATATAGATAAGTTTGTTTAAACATCGCATGAACCTAAGTGGAATGAAGCTACCTAGATATATCTGAATTTACTCTGTTTGTTAGAAGGAAAGACATAAAATTATTGTTCTGTGTTCATAATGACTAAGAGATAGCTGGGTAATGTATAGTTAGGTCCGTCCTAATTGATAAGTCATAAACTCTTGTAAGTTTCAGACCCTATTCACCTTAGACCCTGTCAACCTTCATCATTCTGAACTCATTATGAACTTATATAATGGATACATAGATAAGAAATGCTTAGCTTTAAAACATGTAACCTGAGTAGTATTCCATAGTGTATATGTACCACAGTTTCTTTATCCACTCTTCTACTGAGGGACACTTAGGCTGTTTCCATGTTCTGGCTATTATAAATAAGGCTGCTATGAACATGGTTGAGCAAATTTTCTTGTTGTGTGCTGGAGCATCTTCTGGGTATATTCCTTTGTCCCACGAAAGCCTTCACTTACCAGGAAACTGGGACAGAGGGGAAGGCATCCTATTGGGACTCTAAATGAGAGACGCATGGGAGAACAGCAAAATAAAAGGATCCAGAGGGTCCTAGAAATCTACAAGTAGAACAATATGATAGGCAGATTTGGGCCCAGGGGTCCCGCTCAAACTAAGGCACCAGCCAAGGACAATACAGGAGGTAAACTTTAAACCCCTTCCCAGATCTAGCCAATGGTCAGAATATTCTCCACAGTTGAGTGGAGAGTGTGATACGACTTTCTCACGTACTCTGGTGCCTCACATTTGACCATGTCCCCTGGAGGGGGAGACCTGGTGGCACTCAGAGGAAGGACAGCAAGTAGCCAAGAAGAGACTTGATACCCTATGAGAATATATAGGGGGACGTAATCCCCCTCAAGAACAGTCATAGGGGAGGGGAATAATGGGAAAATGGGGGGGGGGAGGAATGGGAGGATACAAGGGATGGGATAAACATTGAGATGTAACAAGAATAAATTAATAAAAAAAAAATGTAAGACTGAAAAAAAAATAAAAAAAAAAAAATAAAAATAAAAAAAACAAAAAAAAAACATGTAACCTGTTATATTTTAGAATTCATCTGTTTTTGTGATTAATCATACTCTTTTGACTATGACATAATTCCCTTTTCTCAGAAGTTTAAGTACGGTCATCAACAATAAATGGTGTTAAGATTGGGAAATCTGACTTCAGTTGAAGTCGAGATGCCGAATTTCATCCACTTTTTCTCTTGAATGTATAGGTGTGAGTGGTTTATTTTCTATCTCTCTCTTATTTCTTATTTCTCTGCAGATTCGCAAATAAGTTAGCAGACTCAAGGCCATCAGCCCTCTATGGCTAATAAGCCTAAGTTTACACTAACTACAGATCAAAGAGCCTCTTTTTATGACTCCCATGCAGTTTCTGGCTACAGCCGCTTTTACAGCCTCAGCCATAGGGAAATTGTGATCAGTTTAAATTTTCCTCTTAGGCCACAGTACAGCCAGGCCCTAGAGAAGAAACCTTGGGCTCTTTCTCTCCCTCCCTCCTTTCTCTTTCAATCCTGATCAGTTGCCTGAGCCATCACATCTGGCCACCCAAGTGAACTGGAAGGGCATCTGCATCCAGCCACAGAGACCCTACCCTGGACCTCTTCAGAGCCCCAACTGGGCATTAACACCTATTCTTATTCCTGTGAACTAATTAAGTTTCCTCCCAGTGTATACCCTAGAGAAACTTGGGCTTTGTAGCTTTGCTGCTCCAGCTCCTCTGTCCTAGTCCCTTCTGGACATCTGCCAGTCACAATATCTCCTAATTCCTTCTCTAACTCCACCACCCCTGGCTGGCAGTAAGTCCAGTCCTAGTCTCTTCCCTGCTCAGGGGAGGCTGAAATCTGCTTTATTGGCATACAAGGGGACAACTGGGGAGCAGTGTTTATACAACACTGAGACAGAAGATTCTCAGAACAAGGCTTGCAACCAGATTTGGGTGAGGGGGGTGAATATAGAATTCAGCATTTGAACTACACAATAACCTTATGCCACTATGTGCTAGCTACACTATGCTGGCTATTTAAACTTTTAGAAAAGCTATTTTATAATGGAAATATTTTCAAGTCCATATGACTTAAAATAAAATTTATAATGCGAAGTGTGTCCCAGTTACCTTTGTCATCAACTCGCCATAACCAAAGTCATCTGGTAAGTAGAACCTCAACTGAGAAAATGACTCCATCAGCCTGCCTGTGGACAAGTCTGTGGGGTGTTTTTCTTGTATGATGACCAATGTGGGGGAGTGACATCTCACTGTGGCCACTAAGTTGTATAAGAAAGCTGGCTGGCCAGTCCACGAGAACAACCTACTAAGCAGCATGCCCCCACTGCTTGCCTCTCCTTTAATTTCTTCCTCCAAGTTCATGCCTTAATTATCTTTCCCACTTGCCTCAGGGATAGAAAATTTCATAAAAGTATCAAATAAGATTAACCTTTTCCTCTCCAAGTTGCCTTTTATCATAGTGATCACAGCAACAGAAACCTAACTAGGACACCGAGGAATACATGTTTAGATTTCAGAAGTTTTATTTGTCTCTAGATTTGTCTTGCACATTTTCCTCACTATCACAGTATCTCAGAGGATTAGATAACTGTATCCTAATGAGAACAAGAAAGAAAGTGTATAAATTATGATGAGTGGGGAAGTGAGGAATATCTGAGAGGAGTTGAGGAGAGAAAATATTATCAAATATATCTTATTAAAACATATTTTTAATTAAAATGAATAATTTAAGGACATTTGCTCAACTATGTTCATAACAGCTTTATTTGTAATAGCCAGAATCTGGAAATAACCTAGGTGTCCCTCTACTGAAGAATGGATAAAAAAAACTCTGGTACATTTACACAATGGAATACTACTCAGCCATTAAATACGAGGAAATCAGGCTGGGCATGGAGGCACACACCTTTTATCCCAGCACTTGGGAGGCAGAGGCAGGTGGATCGCTGTGAGTTCAAGGCCAGCCTGGTCTACAAAGTGGGTCTAAGTCAGGCAAGGCTACACAGAGAAACCATGTCTCGAAAAACCAACCAACCAACAAACAAACCCAAAAACAAAAACAAAAACAAAAACAAAACAAAGGAAATCTTGAAATTTGTAGACAAATGGGAATAGAACTAGAAAAGGTCATCCTGAAAAGACACACATTTTATATACTCACTTATAAGCAATGTTTTGCTATTTAGTACAGGATAAATATGCTGCAATGCACAGACCCAAAGAAGGTAAGTAACAAGGAAGAACCAAAGGGGAAAGCTTAAATCTCGCTCAAAGGCAAAATAGAATCGACAGATGTAGTGGTTGAAGAGGGACTGCAGAGAGAAAAAAAATGTGGAGATGAGACCTCGGGAGAGCAGGTCAGGAGGACAGAAGGTTGTAGAGAGAAAAAAAAAAACTGTGGGTGGGGGCATCTCTGTGACAAGCTGGAGACCTAACTCAGAATAGGCGTTCAGGAAGATATGAGGGGAGCAATATCTGGGACTCCCAGTATCAGGGGCCATAG
This sequence comes from Acomys russatus, assembly GCF_903995435.1. NCBI lineage: Eukaryota > Metazoa > Chordata > Mammalia > Rodentia > Muridae > Acomys > Acomys russatus. The sequence goes on along the minus strand of NC_067156.1, from coordinate 16,766,618 downwards.
GCACTGAAGACACCCTCTAACCCAAAGAGACTACTGGTGGAGGGAGCAGAACACCAACTCACCCACAAAACCTTTGATCCAAAACATAATTTCCAATTCTGAAATCTCATTAGTTTTTTTTTTTTTTTTTTTTTTTTTTTTCATGATGAATGAGTAGATTTTCACAGACTCTTCTCCAACATACTGTAGGATATCTTACTTTATGAGGCATATGGATACATGGACAAAACTACTAATTCCTAATGAATGTGAGGGTAATTAAATGTTTTCAACAATGAAAAGCATCACCATGACCTTTGTAGACTTAGACTGTTGTATACATTTGACCATAAATACATATATGTACATAATATATGAATACATGCATATGGTCAAATACATACATATGTGCACACTCATATATGCACATAAGCTTGCATATAAGCATATGTACATACTGTCACAAGTTAGCTAGTTGTAGTTCCTGAATGTATGGATGCAAATGGATGACGAAACCACACCAATAGGATCTGCATACTGCATAATTTAATTAGTGATTAACAAATAGATTTTGCTTTAGATCTTCTGCTTATGCCTGATTTTGTAACATTGCCTTTCAGTCAATTGGGAAAATGTCACTTTAGTGAGCTTTGTGAATTACCAAATGCTGCCACGTTGCTGGTACCACTTCTGTTTAGAAAAGTCACTAAATACTGAGAAGCTATTGAATCCATGATGTCAGTTGTAAGATTTCCAAAAAAAAAAAAAAAAAAAAAAAAAAAATAGTTCTGAAAAGTACAAATTTAATCAGTGTTCAAATATATACTGTTAATATTTTTCTATAAATAACAAGATCAAAGCTGGAGAGTTGGCTTAGAAGTTAAGAGCAATTGCTGCCCTTCCAGAGGACCCAACTTTCTTTCAGAGCATTTATTAGGGCAGATCACAGCTAACTGCCTGTAACTTCAGCTTTAGGGCTTCTGATGCCTTTTTCTGGATATCACAGGCATGCACTTGTTGGTTCATATGCATGCATTTCTGGGAAAACAACCACTAAATTCCTATGTTTGGAAGCCACCGTTGTTTACAGATGTTACAGTGTTTTCCAAAAATAGCCTTCTACTGAAGACAAAGTGATCCCATCCCCCTACCACTGAAGCCGAAGTAAAGGTTTTATTGCCCAGGCAGCACGTGCAGAAGAGATGAGGAATGGTGGCTTCTCTTTATTGCTTGGATGGTGAGAAAATGCATGCTCAAGCTAGGATCCAATACGATTCATATTTTCACATTTCCTTTTCTTTTGTACATTCTTCTTTGGGCTTTTTCCCCCTTTGGGTTTTTGAGATGGTATTAGTTGGTGTAGACCTGGCTGTCCCTAAACTCACCCTATAGATCAGGCTGGCCTCAAACTCAGAGATCCATGTGACTCTGCTTCTGGAGTACAGGCATTAACAGGGTGTTCCACTGTCTGGTTTTCTTTTGCGCTTTTTTAAAAGGATATATGGACATCATGTATATTTCTTTGAAATGAACATGGATTGTTCTTTCTCTTCATTACTTTATTTATTTGTTCACTTTACATCCCAACTGCTACCGCACTCCTTCCTCTTCTTCCGATCCCACCCTTCTGCCTTCTTTCCCAAACCCCAGGCCCTACCTCAGTGCCAATCCACCCTCGTACATCAAATTGCATCATGCCTAAGTTCCTCTTCTTTCACTGAGGCAAAGCTAGGTGGTCCTGCTAGGGAGGCTGCAGAGTCCAAGTGGCTGCTCCAATTGTTAGGGAACCCACATGAGGACCAACCAACTCATCAGCTTCATGTGTGTAGGGGGCCTAGGATCACTCCATCCTGCTTGTTTGGTTGGTGGTTCAGTCTTTATGAGCCCCCATGGGCCCAGATTAATTACTGCTGTAGTTCTTCTTATAGTGTCGACCCTTCCAGCTCCCTCAACCTTCCCTGAATTCTTCCACAACACTCACTGAATTCTGCCTAATGTTTGGCTGTGGGTCTCTGCATCTGTTTCCATTATCTGCTGGGTGAAACCTGTCAGCTAACATTCATGCTGGGCTCCTGCCTCCAAGGAAAGCAGAGTATCATTACTCATGTCAGGGGTTGGGTCTCTCCCAGGGAGTGGATCTCAAGTTGGGCCAGTCATTGTTTGTTCTGTCCCTCAATCTCTGTTCCATTTTGATCCCTCCTTTGTACACTCTTAAGGCAATGATCTCTCTCTGGCAAATGATACTACTAGTTTAGTACCCCAGTCTTCATTCATACAACACCAGTATAAATTAAAAACATCAAAATATAAAAACAAAACAAAAACAAACATCAAATGTAATTTTGAAAGATATTAGTACGAGCAGCTTTATCTTTCACTTTATCTGAAAAACATCTTAGCAACTTTTGGGGGATAGTAAGGGTATCACGGACTTTGATCCACATCATCACCGTTTCTGACAGCTTCTATAATGTGCAAATGTTTGTTTAAGGTATAGTGTGGCTTTTTTTTATTTTGGTGTTATGTAACCATCTGTTAAACTTCATTTTCGTTCATTATCTACTGTGAAATTATATAAGTCAAATTCTCATGGTATTCAGGCATCAAAGCTGCCCTAGGTGAGGGTTGTCAGAACCATGACAACCCCAGAACTTCTTACCCCTAAAAGCATTTTTCAAGTTCCTATTAGAGAACACCAGCTTCACCCCATGAGTGCTTTCTTCCAAAGTCAGTTTTCCAAATGGAATAAATACTTAACATTTCAAACTTTGACTCATATGAGTTTGTTTATTCCCAGAAAACTAGATTATTAAGCATATGGCTAAATTTTGTAAAACAAAGATTTGCCAAGTTATTAGTTTTAGTTTTTCTAAACATTTTCAGTATACCTAGATGAAAAGAGAACAGATGTGAACTGGCTGACCTAAGAGACAAAGACACTCTTTTCCATGATTAAACTGGCCAAAAGGAAGACCATTTTCTCAGAAGTTTCTTAAGGAATAGGGACATGGCTGAGAAAAACTTAAAGAAATGTTCAACATCCTTGGTCATCAGAGAAATGAAAATCAGAATGACTCTGAGATTTTTATACTCATCAGAATAGCTAAGATCAAAAATTCAAGAGACAGCACATGCTGGGTAGGATGTACAGAAAGGGGAACACTACTTCTTTGCTGGTGGGAGAGCAAATTTGTACAACTACTTTGGAAATCAATCTGGCACTTCCTCAGGAAATTAGGACTACCCAGGTATTCCACTCATTGGAATATGCCTTAAAGGTACTCTACCATTCATCAAGGACATTTGCTCAACTATGTTCATAGCAGCCTTATTAGTAATAACCAGAATCTAGAAACAACCTAGATGTCCCTCAGTTGAAGAATGGATAAAGAAACTGTGGTACATTTAGACTATGGACTACTACTCAGCTTTTTTTTTTTTTTTTTTTTTTTTTTTGCAATTTTTTAATTAAAATTTTTACACATACGTTCACATTATTACAGATATATACAATAAACTACCTAAAGCAAGAAGATCCATGAAACAATCAGCTATAAAAACAAGGAAATCTTGAAGTTTGCAAGAAGGTGGGTGGGACTAGAAATGATCATCCTGAATGAATTAACCCAGACCGAGAAAGACACATATGGTACATATTCACATATAAATGTATACTAGACCAACATGGGGTCCTCTGAGTGTCTTCACTCAGTGGGGGATTGGGACAGATGCTGTGACTAGCTTTTGGGACTGCAGGTGAGAGTGGTATGGGAGAATGAGGAGATAGAAGTACCCAGAGGGTCCAGGAACCCTACAAGTAGAAGACCATCAAGGCTGGCAGATCTGGACCCAAAGAGCCCTACACAAACTACTGTACCAATGAAGGAAGATGCATGCAGTAACCCTGGACCCCCTATTTCAATGTAGTCAATGGACAGCTCATTCTCCAGAGTTGTGTGGAGAGCAGGGACTGACTCTGACATGAACTCTGGTGTCCCCTATTTGATCACTGAGCCTTGGTGGGGTGGCCTGTTGGCACTCAGAGGAAGGGGAAGCAGGCTATCCAGATGAAACTTGACAGGCTGTCATCATATGGTAGGGGAGGAAATTGCTTTAGTCAAGGGACTAGGGGAGGGTAATAGTGTGAAAGAGGCAAGGAAGGGGAACAGGAAGATACGAGGCAGAGGATGACAATCGAGATGTAATCAGAACAAATTATTTAAAATTAAAAGAAAAAAAAGGAACTAGGCAAAAAGTATCTAAGTTGTTTTGTTTTGTTTTATGTTTTGTGTTTTTCTTGGCAAGAAGGTGCTGTTTTGGTACCATGCATAAAGAAACACCATTTTTGGTTACCTGAAAATTATAACATATCCTGGTTTCTACTAATTTTAACTAAAATTTGAATCCTGGGAACATATCAACTTCATGTCCCTTGGATTGCATCTTTAAGTAAACAGACATCCTTGGTGGACTTTATTCCCTAACAAATAACCAAGTCAAATACTTCCTGATTTCCTGGCATTGCATGTTCTTCCATTAGTATCATTTAACTCCCTCCCATCTTCCTTCCCTCTATCTACTCTTTCTTTACTGTGTCCTCTCTATTAAAAATTGTAATAATTTTAAGACTTGTGCCAGTTTTATTTTCAGTGATATTACACTATCTAACAAAAGGCAACTCAGGGGAAAAAAGCATTTATTTGGCTTACAAACCTAAGTCAGAATCCATCAATTTGAGGAAGTCAAGATAGGAGTTCAGGTAGCTAATCAACTCACACCCATAGTCAAGAATAAAGAGAATCAATGCAGTTTTGCTTGCTTGTTATGCTCGAATCTATTTCTCTATTATTAATTAGTCTACCAAGGATTGACAAGAAAATGCTGCTGCCCACAGTTAAACTTAAGACTAGTAGCCCATTGACATACCCATAGAAAATTTAAGACATACAAATTCTCATAGAGAATCTTTTCCCTGGTGATTCTAGGTTGTGTTAAACTCCCAATAAACAATAACAAGAACAGTTTCATTATCCAAAACTTAAAACTGAAACTTGTATCTTTGTCAAAAAGTTACGATGCAGATCTTTTCACAATCTGTAAGCCGTCACTTTGTTCTGTTGACAGTATCTTTTGCCTTACAGAAGCTTTTTAGTTTCATGATGTCCAATTTATTAATTGTTGATCTTAGAGTCTAAGCTGTTGGTGTTCTCTGTTCAGGAAGTTGTCTCCTGTACCAATGAGTTTTAAGCTCTTTCCCACTTTTTCTTCTAAGAGGTTTAGTGTGTACAGTTTTATGTTGATGTCTTTAATCCACTTGGACTTTAGTTTTGTACAGGGTGATAAATATGGATCTATTTGCATTTTTTACAAGTAGACATCCAGTTAGACCAGCACCATTTATTGAAGATGCTGGTTATTTTTTCCATTGCATGGTTTTGGCTTCTTTGTCAAAAATCAAATGGCAATAGGTATGTGGATTTATTTCTGGGTCCTCAATTCGATTCCATTGGTCAACTGCCCTATTTCTATACCAGTACTATGCTTTTTTTTTTTTTTTTTTTTTTACTGTTGCTCTATAGTACAACTTGAGATCAGGAATGGAGATTCCTCTGGCAGATCTTTTACTGTACAGGATTGTTTTTGCTACCCTGGGTTTTTTGTTTTTCTACATAAAGTTAAGAATTGATCTTTCAAGTTCTCTAAAATATTGTGTAAGTATTTTGATTGGGATTGCATTGAATTTTTAGATTGCTTTGGTAGAATGGCCATTTTTATTATGTTGATTCTCCCAATCCATTCGACAAAGGGCTAGTATCTAAAATATGCAAAGAACTCAAGAAATTAAACACCACCAAACCAAATAACCCAATTAAAAACACCGAACTAAACAGGGAATTCTCAATAGAAGAATAGTGAATGGCTGAGAAACACTTTAAAAAGGCTCAACATCCTTATTTATCAGGAAAATGCAAATCAAAATGACCTTGAGATTCTATCTTACACCTATCCAAAAGGCAAAGATCAATAACCCGAGTGACAGTACATACTGGTGATGATGTAGGGAAACGGGAACACTCTTTCCTTGCTGGTGGGAGCACAAACTTGTACAACAACTTTGGAAATCAATCTGTTGTTTTTTCAGCAAATTGGGAATAATTCTACCTCAAGATCCAGCTATACCACTCCTGGGCATAGACCAGAAAGAAACTCCACCATACAACAAGGACATTTGCTCAACTATATTCATAGCAGCTATATTCGTAATAGCCAGAATCTGGAAACAATTTAAACATCCTTCAACCAAAAAATGGGTAAAGAAACTGTGGTGCATATAGACAATGGAAAACAACTCAGCAATTAAAAACAAGGAAATCTTGAAATTTGCAGGCAAATGGATGGGAGTGGAAATGACCACCCTAAGTGAGATAACCTGGACCCAAAAAGTCATGCATGGTATATACTCACTTTTAAGTGGATGTTACCCCAACATAGATATCCTCTGAGAGACTCCATCCAGATGGGGATAAGGGACATTTACTGAAACTCGAATATGGACACTGGGCAGAATACTAAGAATTGTAGGGTGGCCTTTCCAAGTCACAGAGGAAGAGGTCACTAGATATACTGAGCTCAGATGTTGGGGAAGGAGGGCTCCTCTTTCTAAGTACTAGGAGATGGAGGGAAAAGGAATGAGGGAGGATGTGGGATCAGGAGTTGATGAAGGAGGGGCCTGAAATCGGGATCTAAAGAATTCAAACTACAGAACAAGCAGGTAATTTATATTGCTAATCCCATTACATGTGAAGAGCTCTGAGACTGGCTGAGATATAAATGTCTATGCATAGACAAGGCTTCATGTTGGTCACAGATTGTGAATTATTATTGGAGGCCATTCTTAGTATGGCATGAAGGAAGATTTGCAGATGTCTTACTTCTGCTCATAGAATGAGCCGAGAACCAGCCTTAATTGCTCTGTACATCTCACACACCTCATACAAGTTGCTCTCTACAGCCCGCACACCTCATACAAGTATAATGTTAGAACTGTATAATACTTGTGAGAAATTATGTTTTTAGAAATAAAGAACCAGACACTGACTCTGTATCAGGCCTGATAGGATTCATTCCTCCCAGCATGCTGCATACTGACATTTTGCATTCTCAAAGTTCCGGCCCCGGGGGCCTCAGTTGCTGTCACCCATCAGAATTGGACAGCTTCCAGGACAGCATTGTAGAAAGCATCTGATCCCAATTGGTACAGCATTTCAAACTGTCCCACTCAGGACTCCTTTAAAGCCTGGAATTTCTCAACATTTAGAAACTGGACCAAAAGTGCTATCCCTGGCTTCCTTAACCATTTTCCCAAATATTTTTGGGCACCTAAGACGTATTATTCTCCCTAACTCAGTCTGAAGAAACCTTAGGAGAACGATGTCCTATTTCCTCTAATGGGGTTAGGTAGGTTTCTGTTTTCTCTCTTGATCTACAGGTGCTTATTTTTGTTGGGAAGTTGTTATAAGTTATTATTGATCTTATATACAGAGATAAAACTTGGTTGGATTCAGGGATGTCTCTTTTTTCTTTTATCTTTCTTTTGTAGGTAAGGAGATAAGAACTGAAAAGAAAAAAGAGGTATAGAAATATTGAGGGAGGATAGAACAAAAGGTAGATTATTGAATCTACTTCACAACTCAAGGCCTTAATTGTTACTCACAAATATGGTTATTTTTAATTCATTGGTATATAATTTTTGTATATTGATGGAAATCATGGTCCTGTCAAATGCTAGTCTAATTTTATCACAAACGTATATGTCCTAGGTCTAGAGGATAGATATGATTCTATAGATACATAAGGTAAAATAGTTAAATAAGGTTTTCAATAGCCTCAGAGACCTACAGAAGATTGCACTTAAAGATGTGCTTATTCTTCTAAAGATTCTTTGTCGATAAGACAAGTTAACTACTGGCAACACCCAGCCTACATCAAAGAAGATGAGCAATATCAAAGAACCTCCTTATGGAGTTGGCTTCAAATGTGGCAAACAAGCCACTGGGCAAGATGTCCACATTTCTTCTACAGACAGAATTCTGTCTAAAAATGGGCAAGCTTAGATGTAGACAGTGTCAATGGCCAAACTGCCAAGACAGTGTACACGAGTCCTCAATAGTTCCTGCCTCAAAAATATATCTGTTGAAATACTGGGATAGAAGGCAGAAAATGATGCTCCAGTGTTATAGAGAATGTTAGGTGACTTTTCAGGAAGTAAACTATCTCAGGCATTTTTCCATTTTGGAAGCTGCACTTCTGGTTCACTCAGGTATTTAAGTTTTACTCCTTCTCAAGTCTCTGATGGGGTTAAAGACCAGATAGTTTAGTCTCACAATTAAACTTAGTTGGTTAGGGGTTAAGATGCTTTTAGATCAAGATAGATGTTCTAAGTTAATAAAGTTGAGACATGATAGACATTGATTTTCATTCAGAAATTTAGACCCAACAAGATAGGAAAGATGTTTACTTCAATTTTGTCAAATACAAATAGCTAAATCACTATGAATGTAACATTTATATAACTCCTGATTGTCTCATGGTTTCTTCTTCTGTGTGTAGTTTATTTTATTTATGTATAATAACATAAATGTATATGTTAAAAAAGAAACATAATTTTAGAAAATTAACAAAAAAAAGTATGGCACTTTGAAACTGTGTGTTAGAATAATCAACTAAATAAAGAGCATTACATTTCCCACCTACGTTTGAAAATCTGTGAATACTAGCATTAGTAACAAAGCTGGTTATTCTCCTTAGTATGGCAAAAAACAACTCTGAGTTTTGGAGTTATGTCAAGAGGTTACTGTTCTGGAATTTTCAGAATTTGTTCCAGGTCCTTACACAGACAACAGTTACATTATTTGTCGGCAAGTGACACCCTGGCTGAGAGCTTCATGATAAGTTAGTATTGTTTTAGTAAGTTCAGTTTTGGAGGAGGCTGGAGGTCCATTAAGTATTAGCTTCCTCCTCCCACCAAACATGCTCTCAAGAAAACAGAAGCATCGGCACAGCTGCATATTTCACATTCAGGAGCTATTTATTTCTAAGCAGTTGGAATACAGCTCAATTCCACAGTGGAAAAGCAAATTTCTTCCTGAGACTTCCTTCCCTGTCTATTTGGTTGTTTACATTTTTAGCTTTTATAAGAAAAAAAAAACTGTCAGAATAAAACAAAAGGGGAACACATTTGTCTCTAAAACACAAACATTTGTTACTTTGTCTTACTTATTCAGGACAGGTTGGCTGCCAATGTTCAGGAACCTGCTCCATCTTCATACAGGCCTTCAGCATTTCATTTTATCCTTGACATCCACACTGAACTCAGAAGAATTCCTTATTTATTTTAATGCAATTTTAAACACTGCTGTGCTCAGCATCAAAATCTTTGCCAATCAAAGCGTCAGAGTGAAAATGTTAGCTCAGAAGCATGTGCAAAAATATGCATACATATTTACCTATCTATCTATCTATCTATCTATCTATCTATCTATCTATCTATAATCTATCTTTCTATCATCTATCACCTCCACATCCATCCATCCATGCATGCATATGTATGTATGTATATGCATACATATACTTGGATGCATATACATGCTCACACACATAGGAAAGCACATATACCTCTTTATACATATGTATGAATTCTTACATACCCACATATATTAACATATATATATTTACATATCCCCATTCACACAAAAACATGCACATATGCATATTTCAACATGCACATAAACATATATACACATATATCTCATTTTGCATATACATGAACGCACATATAAATATACACATAGATGTAGATATGAAGCATGCATATTTATATATTCACATACACACATATATTCAGTTTTATATATACATTCATACGCACACATAGATATATGCATAAATTTATGCATGTATCTTTATACACACTTAGACTATTGTGTATATATATCTACAAACACATAGATATGCATGAATACATATGGCTACATGTACACAAAGACATGTATCCATTTATATATGTAAATATATATATATGCACATATATACCCACATGCACTCATAGACATATATATGTAGGTATGTATCTGCTATAGCACATATACATGGATAAACACACACATATCTAACCATACACACATTGAGCATATGTACATATATATCCACATACACACGAATGCATCTATATGTTCACAAGCACACATAGACAAGTATGCATATATATATATATATATATACTTACACATGCACATATACATATCCACATAGACAAGTGTGCATTCACATATATGTAAAAGGGTACACAAAATATGCATACTTATATGTCTATGCATTTCTACACACATGCATAGACATGCAGATATCTATATCAATACATCTACAGATATACAAAGACATTTATGCATTCATGTACATCTTCAACTTTATGTACTACAAGTTTGTGAAGCTTAAAATTTTACATCATTCCCATATCCTTTGTGTGAAATAACTATTTGCTATTGTTAGAAAAATACAAGAGAAATACCAGCTTAAAATAAGCATAACTTATCTGGGCTCATAGGGGCACAGAACACATCTCTGAATTTCTTTCAATCCTCTCGTCACAAAAAACATTATGTCTGAAGAAAACGCTGACTACCTCACAATAGTCAGAAATCAGAAGAAGGAGAAAAGAAAAGAGAGGAGGGGAAAATAGAAAGAGACAGAGTGTGACACAGACTAAGGACACAAGACACCACATGATTAAAACCCATGCATTCAGAATCTCCTACTCCAACTACACCAAGCTTTCTTCTAATTCACACAGCTACCAACTCACCAAAATATGATGCAATGTTCTATGATGCAACCACCTCCCAGTAGTTCTATAGCTGGAGACTAGGCTTTCCACATGTGAACCTGTGGGGACCCTTCACAAGCAAATGTTAATACTACCCCAGGAAACTACGTGATCTGTGTTCATAAGTGGACATATTTGCTTCCCTGCCATTTTAAAAAGGTGTACCCAAAGTTGAATGTGGCCAGTAATTAACTTCCAGAAAAATGATAGATGCTGTTTGGATATGACTGTGAATGTTACCTTACCATGGGTTGTCAGCTACGGAGAGGCAAAACTCGCAGTATTTCACATGGCCTCGTCTTGCTGTCTTTGACTTCAACGCTTTCTCTTAAGATAACCATCTTCACACGTTGAACTAGCATGCCTGTTTTGAACCCTTGTCGTAAGCCTGTGTCTGGAAGGCTATTCACTTTCTGAGGCAACATCCAGATTGCTCATTTATGTTTCTTCCTTAGAGATTCTTCCACTCTGGACTCTCCGCACACTTGTCGTTTTCACAGTCTTTCTTTCCACCTATTTTTTTAATTTTTCCTTCCAGACAAATCTTCTTTTCTTCAGAATTTAAACACCACCCATAACAGTCTGCTTGTTCATCTCTTCTCTACTTTCTGACAATGGCCTCAGCTCTCTGGAGGCAAAGCTACATTATGGAAATTACCTCGATGTCTCCTTGTTCAATGTCCTTAGCACAACTGGATCATGGAGGATTCTGTCTGTGAGTGTGACCAAGAATATAATATTTCATACATAAACACTAAATATCCTCAGCAGTGTCTGAGAGTTCATTAAAATAACAAATCAATGTTTGTTTAATAACTACTTTTAGAAGCATCAGGAAAAATCAACTCTTTCCTATTCACTATATTTTGGGACCATGACTAGTACTACTATGTCCATGCCAGAAAAAGTAAAACATAAAGTTGGGAGTCAGTTGGGCTGGAGGTACTAGCGAAGTTGGAAGGAGATATTAGTTAAGGTATTTAGTCAAAATTCATTGTAGATGTATATAAAATTTCTGAGGAAAAATAGTATTAAAGACATACTAACATTTCTCTCTCTCTTCAGTAGAATTTTGGTTAACTCTGTACCATTGTTTCCCTAAATTCTAGCTCTGAACGATCTATTATAAACTTCTTCATGAAATTCCATTTGCATATCATAATATGGCATTCCATACCCATGAACTTCACAGTGTCTCTGGAATGACAGGTTTATATGCACTCATCTAAATCCCACTTTTCACCCACATTCTCCTGCTGGGGAATATCTGTATTCTTTTTTCCTCATTGTTTATTGAGTCTTTCTTTAAGATTCAGCCAAAATCTACACATCTAGAGGAAGAGGCTGTTTGTGAATGGCTGTTTGAATTTGGAGAATGGATATTAAATGTAGACACAATTTTCTCTTTTATCCTAACTTTACACAGTAGAAAGCTGCCCCTCCCTTTTCTTTACCTTTGTTATATATTATACTTTATTCACATTATGTCCCAATTATTATCCACTTGCTCCTTTTATTATCTTCCTGTTCCCTCCCTCCTTCCCTCTCCTGCTCTATTTCCCTCCCCTATATCTGGGGGCTCTCCTCCCCCAGCAACTGACCACAACCCATCAGATCTCATCCTGTTAGCCTGCATCCCTTTATTTTTTATTTATTTTGCTTTTTAACATAACTGGAAAGATGCTAAGGGCAACAACACTATTTCTTGTGTCCAAGTATTCTTTAAAGATATGTACATTTGTGGAAATGTTGGAGGGCTTTTAAGACATTTAATGATGAAACACTCAACCTGGAAAACAAAAACTTGTATAATTTTGAACATTAAATATGATAATTTGTTGTAATCCAACTGTATGTTTATGACAGCACAACATTTTTCAAAAAAAATGTTTCCTTATTTTCTTCTTTATCTATGGTTTTGCGCCTGTGTGAGTTGATGGGTACCAATATGTGCAGTGTCCAGAAGGAGACATCCAGTCACTTCCTTGGATCCAGATTTACAAGAGGTTGTGAGCTACCATATGGGGAGCTGCTGGGAGTGGAATATGCAAGAAAAGTAAGTGCTCTTGACTGGTGAGCCAATATTCCAGACTCAAAAAAAAAAAAAAAAACAAAAAACAAAAAACAAACAAAAAAAAACATGTGTTTGAGCAACCAAAAAAGTTTATTCTTATTATGAGAACTAAAAATAAAAAGTTAAGGTTATAAAAATTCCTCTATATTATAAAAATAATTTTGTTTAAGTGTGGTTAGGAAACAGCACTGGTATTTTGTCTTCTGAATTATGGAGAGTAGACTTGTTGAATGGAATGGTAAGAACATTTGTAAGTACTTAGGTGTTAAAGGTAAACAGTAAGAAACGGCTGAGAGTACTTCTTAAAATTTAGAATGTTATTAATAAATATTTTTCATGTTAGTTTACCCACCATTATGCTTGATTGGTAGGAGTGCAACATGTAGTTTTAAGCAAATATATGAAAAGTAGCTCTATTTATTACTTTCCTTTATGGAATCAGTGTATTGTCACCCAGAGTACATTAAACATTAACAGGCTAAGAAGTCCAGGCTGGCCTCAAATTCTAAGTGCTGGCACCATAGTGTTGTTCTCTTTTTATTTTGAAAAAGTTTAAAAGTTTAAATATGTGTATATGGGGATTAGTGTATGGGATTTCATAGACCTGATGATGCCAGAAGCATTGAATCTCCTGGAGTTAGATTTAAAGGCAATTCTATGTACTGTAAACTTAACTTGTTTTTCTGAAAGAACACATTCTGAGATCCTTCATGTCTTTATTTATGCCACAATTCATTACTTTTTTTAATAGTATCAGCATTTTGACTAATCACGCCATCTTTGATAGGCTTTTGATCTGCTTCTGTATATTAGCATATTAAAATAAATATAATGAAGAGTTTTGCTTAATATTTGAAATGGCTATAGACTCATGGGTGTGGAACGGGAAAGTCATGTTGTACTTGCTCATGGAACCTGTAAACAATTGTGACTGTTTTCCAAAATTGTCATTGCATGTTGTATTATTCATAATAATGTAAGAGGCTGGCCATTGCTCTGGGTTCTTTTCTACCAACAGTAGGTCTGTCTTTTCCATTTTATCTTTTTTTGTACACACAGCCTGGAAACTCACTGTTGGATATTCTGAAACTCTGAAATGACTAATTCCATTTAGTCACAACTAGGTAGTTAACCCTTGAACATGGAGAAATGCACATACCTAAAGGAAAGGAGGAAGAAAAGAAGAAAAGGATCATGTGGAAATGTAGGAGAAAGCTGAAGGGTTATTAATGATAGAAAACATTCTTGGGCACATGGCAAGTGATGACGTGAAGCAAGCACGGTAAGGAAACAAAGCAGGTGTTTACTATTAAAGAGTTATTGCCCTGCTGGGAAGAATAGATTTCTAAGCTCTGAGCAGGACCTGATAAATGAGACTGTCAGAGACAAAGTGAATGCTAGACTTCACCTTCCTTTCACCAAGCCAGGAACCAAAGTAGGGAAAATTACCAAGTGAAAATTGAAGCAGATTTGAGATTATTAAGTGTTGTATGTCTTTCCCATTGTTAAGACTTTGGCATACAGTTCTTGTTGGAATAGTATTGATACGAAGTGAATTAAGTCTCTTACATCGCTATCTGGATTATGGGGAAAGTGTAGAATAAAAAAAGAGAAAGATGCAACAATGGGGACAAGAAAGATATCATTCAGAGAGAAGGGGCATGTGGGCAGGTCAGATCACAAAGAAGAGAGAGAATGTGCTTTCCTCACGTGGACAATACTTTGAAAAATGTATGAAAAAAGCCTCACACTGTGTCTTCAATCCCTCAGCCACTTTATCCAAGGTGCTGCCTTCTTGTGGGGATGACAGAACAGCTGAGTGTAGAGGACCTTCTCACAGAAGGCAAGGGTTATGAAGGTTCTCGCGGCCACATGTCCTTTCCCACTGCTACCATTTATGGCTTCAGAGACACCTCCAGATATTTTCCTACTGTCATTTCCATATTGAAGTCAGTTATTATTTTTTATTCTTTTCTTAGTTTTTTTAGGTGTTTTCTTTTAACAGAATTGAAATATTCAAAAATTTCACTAAGCCATGAAAGATTCTATTTTTCAGCCAAACTCTTTTTTTTTTTTCCCAGGCAGGACACATAAAGTTTAATTTCCTGACCTCTTCTACTGATGTATAGCAGTCATTTTTCCACAACATTAGACTAGGTAATCTGTTCTTAGGGGAAACTTGTCAAGCCTGACTGATACTCTGCATTTTTCTTTCTTTTTTTTTCAATTTTATATTTTATTTTTATTTTATTTATTTATTTTTTATTTTTTTGCTCTTTTCCCTCCTTCATAGTTTCTGCTATGGGAATATGGTAATAATAATGCAACATCTGTGGAAAATGGAATGCTTTTTGCAACCCATGATGCTACGATGAAGCCAAAGGGAGGAGGTCAGGCTTGAAAATGAAATAAAATAGTACATTTGCATCTTGAGAAAAACCCATGGACTCGGTGACTAAATTCCCATTTGTACAATGTTTTGAGTCAAATTTTCTACTGGAAGATGAATGTTGCTGTCAGAGAAAAGTGCTGGCAATGACAGCCATAGAGACCAGTGCTCATGCAGGGGAAACTCTGAGATACAGCTGGGTTTCAAGTCCCTAGAGACAACAAGGCACTGTTGTTGTTTCTGGGGGTGTGGGGGGAGAACAGAGGATGGCTGTCCCATTTCTTCAGGGTTGAGCTCAGTGCCAAGATTAGGGTAGACACAATCTCTATTGTTGCAACAATGTTTGGCACTTCCTGGTTTCTCCACTGTTTATCCAGTGGTCAATCACAAAAAGGACAGAAGTCAACATGTTCTTATTTTCTCTCTGGACGAACAAGACACTGGACAGCCGTCAGATTGAAAAGCCTTCACAATCAATTTATGTGTGGTTCAAACAACTAAGCTGGGAATGCAATGAAAGAGTGCAGGTTGGCTGCAGGAGGCCTGGGCCAGATCGGGCCAGACTGCGGAGAGCAAAGAACTGACCCAGATAACTTTTACAGAGTGTCTGTCTTATTAGGACTTAGTAAAGTAAAATAAAAGAGTTAGCACAAACCTTTATGTTTGATCCATTTTTACAATGAAGTGTACTTTTCAAATTAAAGAAGGGAGACATTCCTACAAAACTTATCACAAAACCATGCATTTTTGATGGCAGGGCAGTGATGACACTATTGTAAACATCATATCAAAGGAAAGAAAGTCCAGCCAGTGCGTTGCAATGGCTAGCAAAATCCTCAGAGCCTTCAAGATAGAGGAGAGAAGCTGTGCTGTGCTGATGAAGGGGATCAAAGAAAGCGAAGTGGCCCCTGCTTGCCAAGGAGGCAGTGAAGACACGGGAACAACCTACAGGATTCAGTAGGCACGTCTTTCTTGTCACATTATGCAGCTCTCAATTATATGAAGACGTATTTATGCTGACAACTGTGTCTGGTGAATCAGTTCTATTGGCACATGTGACTTTTTAACATCTGCATGGATACAGTTATAAACTGGGAGTAATTTGGATCAATGAGATATGATGCTTTCCTCTGGGTGGCAGGGAATATACTGCCCTTTTGTGTGTGTGTTTTTTAATTCTCCAAGATTACGTTTTAAAATTTGATTAACTATGTAACACTAAATAACCCAGTCATATGTAAACTTCAAGTGCATTTATTATTCCATTAAATGAATAGAGTTATAGCAATTAAAATCGTTTTCATGAAGATTCAGTAGTCAGTGACAAAAGAAAATGCCCTGAAATGTTTCCTGCAGGATATATGGCTCTGGTGAAAATGTTTGGATCTTAAGGAAAACTTCCTGCACAAAAATATTTCAATTTATTTAGTAAAGCAGTTGTCAATATTTTATCATATTATATAAACATAGACAAAGCACCCTCTCACATTATCCATGAGGCCTGATGATTCACCTGTTTTCAATATATTAAAATGAATATCTTCTCACAATTAGTAATAATCCCAATTTAACCTTCCCTCCTCTGTGATGTCTTGACAGAAGTAACAATCATGGGCTCCATGACTACACCTGAGTGTTCATGTGTTAAAATATGTGCTTGGTACTTCAGAGTTAACAAACACCCAAACCAATTAAAATAATCAGAAAACAAACATCATCCTTTCTGGCCTGATTGCTTGCTTTCCCAGAGTGGACAGCTCCTAACTTGTTTTGATATTTTAGATCTATGTGATTGTGTTTTATTCTCTGTCCATTTTCATCTTTTTTTTTTTTTTTAATTGAAAATAGATTCTTCTCATATACCATAGCTTTCACTCCTCCTAGGTCCTTCTAACTCCTCTTACCCACAGATCCATTCTCCCTCTGTTTCCTCTTCAGAAAAGAGCAAGCCTCCAAGAAACAACAGCCAAAACGGACACGCACACACACACAGGACCTGGTACCATGTATGCCCCGTGCTTTCCATTTCAGTCTATGTGAGCCTATGTGAATCCTGCTTATTTGCTTCCAGTGGCTCATGTTCTCCTGTTGTTTTCCAAACCACTGACTCCTACTATCTTTCTTTCCTCTTTTCCATAGGGCTCTCCAATCTCTGAAGGGTGCACTACACATCTACATACAAATACTCTCACCAGCCCAAAGCTGCCCTCGTCTTTTTATCTACGGTTCAATTTTGTCTTTTCTCTCTTTCCTTCCTTCTTCCCAGTCTCCCCTTCCTACATTCTTCCTTCCTTCCTTCCTTCATTTTTTAAATACACAGACTCACATTATTTTTAATATATTTTATTAATTTATCCATATTACATCTCAATTACTATCCCATTCCTTGTTTCCTCCCTCCCTCCCATTTTCTCCTTACTCCCCTCCCCTATGACTGTGCCTGAGGGGGACTTCCTCCCCCTGTATATGCTCATAGGGTATCAAGTCTCTTCTTAGTAGCCTGCTATCCTTCCTCTGGGTGCCACCAGGTCTCCCCATCCAGGGGACGTGGTGAAATATGGGACACCAGAGTTTGTGTGAAAGTCTCACTTTATAGTTCAGGTGGGCTGCGAACTCACAATGATGGGTTGCTCTCAAACATACTCCAACCACCCTGTCTCAGCACGCTACCTGCTAGGATCACCAAACTCCTTGATGCTTTAGACTGAGTTTTGGGGGAATTGACTTTGAGTCCTTGCATATACTCATAAATCAGAGTTATGTCACCAGCCTTATCTGAGGTTTTAAGGGAATTTTCATTGTGTAGGTGTGATTGACGGACTCATTGGTCATGGATGGCCAGCTGCAGAGGTAAGGGAGGCCAGAGTGAGGACAAAGGTATAACTCATTTATCTCACAGTTATCCCTGTGGCAACCAGCTGCATGCTCCAAGCTTTGACCCTTTAGATAAGAACCAGGTATTTGCATGATAGAGAGTGATCCACCATGAATTAGTAAAGGGTGTCCATTTTTCTCTAATACTTATGCATTTATGTTCATTTTAAAAGATCTTTGCAAGAACACTGCTGAAGTTATGATCATTTTAAATGTTCCATGCAATGAGCAAGGAACTAAGATCTACTGCCTCTACTGTCTGGTATATCACAGGGTTGGGCAGAACACCAGTGCTGGCTTTCTTCTCCTTTACTTCCCTGTCTTCTCTTTAACTTCCGTGTCCTTTTCCTTCCTTTCCCATTTCCTTTCTTCATTTCCTTTCTTTTCTCTACCCCCTTTTCCTTCATTTCTTTTATTCTCTTCTTCCTTCTTTCCTTCATTCTCTTCTTTCTTTTCTTTGGTCTCTTCCTTTTTCTTCTTCTCATTTTTTTCCAGGTACCATGAATCCCACATACCTGTGACACTCAAGTATTTACATTAAGTTTATTTTCTTATCTATTTATGTGTAACCTGTCATAATTAATGACCAAAGGTTGTATTTTGGGAAAAGATGAGCTAGAAGTGAAAAATATTTTACTGAAATGTAAATGTTTTCTCATTTGATATGGGGTTACCAAAATATGATTGCTGCTCAAATAAATTCTTGAATCATCTCAACAATAAATAGAAAGCAAGAATCCACAGCTCATAGTCTGTTTTACAAGACCAGTAGTGCTTTCTGAATTGTTGACTGACTAAATAAATAAATAAATAAACAAATAAATAAATCAACAGCTTTATTACAATTAATTTTGCTTGGCTCTGAACCCTAAATAACTTCAGGTTTCTTGAAATCTGCCTTCATTTCAGACTTCACCTCATTGCAGCCAGTAGTTACAATTATCTAAAAAGACTCTGGAGAAACTAATATTAAAGAAGAAAATTTAGAAAGTAATATATTCTCTTCAATTCCATGGAAAGAACTTTCTTATCACCTGTGATAAATTCTATCTATTGCATAAACCAACCAAGGAGCAGGCATGTCCAAAAATGATGCCATAATGGTCAGTATGCTTATCAATCTGACAGGGTCTAGAATCACCTAAGAGATAAGGCCCTGGTCTTGTCTGTGAAGAAATGAGTACATTTGCTTAATTGAGTAGAAAAGATCCAAGTTGATTATTGATGCAGTTATCCCATGGACTTGAGCTCTTTGGATGAACAAGATACAGAGAGAAAGGGGGCTGAGCACAATGTTTCCCTACTTTCTTACACAGATACAGCATGGCCTTCTAACTCAAGTTCCTCCCACCCTAACTATATAATGCACTCTACCCCAAACTGTGAGCCAAACCTTTCTTCTTATGTTACTTTTGTTAGGTATATTTTTCACAACAACAGCAAGTAATTAATACAGATGAATTGATGAAGCACACTAAAGGCTTTTTTTCCCCTTTTAAATCCCATATACATGAGGAACCAACTTGGGGAAGGATCATAGATACAGGAAGCTTGTCAGAGTTTAAATCTTACTCACCATGCTTGGAAGTATTGAGACAGGACATGAACTCTAACTCCCGCCCCCGCACCCCACACAGCAGCTTTAACTATGTGGAATTGTCACTCTGTCAATCAGACAGACAGAGAGACAGACACAGACACGTACACACACACAGGGAGAGAGAGAGAGAGAGAGAGAGAGAGAGAGAGAAGAGAAGAGAAGAGAAGAGAAGAGAAGAGAAGAGAAGAGAAGAGAAGAGAGCTGTATTTCTGTGGTATTTCATTAGCGGAGGGAGCATATTCTTTTAAGGAGACACATACTCTACTCTCCCAGGCTACCGCTGTGCTATTCTGCATGTAGGATGATTCACTCAATCGGAGAGAGGCTGGCAAAGGTGGTTAGAGACTGTTTTAGCACTTTATTTGTCCCAATTATCTCCTCTGTCTATTAGGGTGAGTGGAACATCACAGGCATTGCTTATCACAGGCTTTGTATTCACTAATAACATTGTTGTTTATTACAGCAAGCATGCTGCATGTAGTCAACTCCGCTTCTGTTAATCCCCACGGCTCCAACTTCTCTTTCTCCTTTATCTTTTTTTTCCTACTCAAAATAAATTAGATTCCACTGAAGCGACCAGGTTTCCCACAGCTTGTGATTCTTAGGACGCCGTCTTGAATTGGTCTTGAAGTTGATTGGTTTCAGTCTGAAAAACCCTAAGGAACAGAGCAGGGCATACCCACCTGCAACAAGGTTTCTTCAGCCATATTTCAATGGCAAATGCCTGCCTGGGCACTTCTTACCAGGTGCTAGCAACCTGAACTGCACACGTTTCTGAAACCATCAGAGAACAGAATGTAACCAATAGTTACCTTTATATCATTGAGCTTTCCCAAAAGTACTCTTCCCCAACACACTGTTTTACAGAAGCATGCTCAGAGAGTCTATAGGGCTGGAAGCCTGCTGAATGTGCTGTAAGAAAATGTCTCTCATTTGGCCCTATAGCAAAGAAATTATCTTGTAGCCTACTATTCCTAAGCCTTGTGGAATTTTGAGAGCTCTTTCTGAGTTCTCTTTCCTGCGTGGACCTACTGGAGCCCCATGCCCTTAGCTTTATTTAACATGAAGTGATGGGAGCTTACCAATATTGAAAGAGAAGAGAAATGCCTTAGTCTTTTACATATTCATCTACTTTCTCTGAGCAACCGCTCCGTCATTTGGTATTCGAAATCCTGGTGACTCAGAGAGCTACAGGTAATAAGGTAGAGTATGACAATTAGATGGGTAGGTTCAGAAACAACCAAAGAAAATGCCTTGAGAAAAAGGAGGTAATAATTCACTTCTGAGGATCAAGGACATTCATGTTTCAAATTGTCCCAGAACCCAGGTCAATGTGAGTGCAGTGGACTATGTTTTAGATGAATACACACCAGTTTTGCTTGCTGCAGGAGAGGAATACTAACAAAATTGGGGTGGGGGGGAAATCTTTTCTTTGGACTCATGAAGATTGGCTCTTTCACTCTAGAATTTTCATTTTTACATTTAATTTTGAATCTTACTTGTTGTATATGTGTGTGCACGCATGCTATTGTACACATTTCCATGTGTGTCTATGTGTGTAGAGGCCAGAAGACAACCTCTGGTGTCATTATTCACATGTTACCCACTTCTTTATGAGACAAGGATGACAGCTTGTGGGATTAAAGTAGGTTGGCTAGCCAGTGAAAGGGAGGGGTCCACCTGGCTCTGTTTCCCCCAAAATGGAATTGTAAGCATATACCACTACACTGGGTATTGTCTTTTTTGCCGTTATAAGTTCTTTTCTTAAATTATTCTATTTTTAATTTGTCCACTTTACATCCTGATTAGAGCCTCCTTTCTTGTCTCCCCTGGTCCTTCCCTCCATCCCTCATCACCTCTCCTCCCTCCTCAAGTCCTCAGAAAGGGAGAGGCCTCCTCCCCTATCATCTGACCCCAGCCTATCAAGTCTCATCTAGACTGCATGCATCCTCTTCCTCTGTGGCCTGGAAAGGCCTCCCTGCCAGGGGGAAGGGATCAACTAGTGGGCACCAGAGTTCAAGAGATCAACCTTAGTTTTCCAATCTTGTCCAGTCTGTGAGGCAAGGACTTTACAGATGGAGCTAACCTCCCAGAGGCCTAGCTTCTTTCTGAGTTACATTTTCCTCAGGATTATTTATTAAATAAATAATAATGGTTAGAAATTTTAATATTAAAGGCATTGTAGAAACCTTCAGTAAATCCTGCCACCTTGCACACTCACACCGTAGATGCGGAAACTGAGCACATATTTCAACTCTACTGCAGATGGGTTTCAACTGTGGGTGCCAAGTCTCTTCTATTTAAAGGCTCTCTGCTTTATGTGTTTGACATTGTAAAGCAAGTGGAAAGTAAAAGGTCAGGTTTATAGGGGAGCGTGGTATGTTCTTAGTGGATAAAGAAACTATACATAAAGGAAATAAGAATGTTCGATAAAATTCCAAATCCCCAAGAATGTGGCAAGAACAACGAGGGAGATCTCAGTGAAGGACAGAACTCCAGATGGCTTCACCAGAGCAACCATGACACAATATAAAAATGGCGCATCTATTGAGAGGTTTGGAGGCAGCATCTCATATAGATCGAGCTGCCCTGGATCTTCCTGTGTCGGAGGACATGCCTAGAGGTTTGACAGCTCCCTCCACTATGCCCAATTGTATTGGTATTAAGGATCAAATCCAGTGCTTCAGGAATGCTAGGGAAGCTCTAGAAAACTAAACTTCATTCCCAGGCCATGAAAATGTATTTTAAAAACAGCTAAGCACACAGAAATTGAAACTGTCCCTGCAGCACGTTGAGGCATTACTGGCATTTTGTCTGTTTTCTCTGTACTGGGAGAAACCACACATTTTCAAATTGAGAAATGGGTTACTTTAGATATTGGAGCACAGAGTTTGAGCCTGGCAGAAAAGTTGAGAAGTTAGCAGTGGATTTTTTTTTTTTTTCTCAGAGGCTGAAGATGTGTGTCTCAAAATATGAATAAGAAAGTCACTCTAAAATTTCAGAGGGTACTATACCTGAGAGGGAGCAGGGAGCTTCCCAGGGGGCTCCAGGAATGGGAGGGTGTGAACAATCATGCAATAGCTCAAATGAAAAGAACTGAGCTCTAAAAATGTCATGGATTTTAACAAGGAAACCACTGTTTCAAGGAAGATTACATTACTCAACAAACTCTAAATAATGTGCGGTATCTAAAAACAAAATGAAAGCAACAAAATGTTTCCCCGGAAACAGGAGACACATAAAGGAAGCGAGAAAATAACACACCCATTTTCATATTTATAAAGAATATCTTCAATAGAAATTTATATTACAAATAACAGTTAAGATTATAAAAAAGATAGTAAGTCACAACTTTACTATGTTTATAGTGCTTTTAAGAAATGTGTCTCTACCTCAACATAAAACCAGAGACACTAAGTCACTTAGAAGAAAAAGTGGGGAAGAGCCTGGAACATATTGGCACAGGAGACAACTTCCTGAACAGAACACCAATGGCCCAGGCCTTAATGTCAACCATTAATAAATGGGACCTCATGAGGCTGAGAAGCTTCAGTAAAGCAGGAGACACTGTCAACAGAAGAAAGTGACAGCCTACAGACTGGGAAAAGATCTTCACCAACCATACATCTGACAAAGGTCTAATATCCAAAATATATAAAGAACTCAAGAAATTAAACACCACCAAACCAAATAACTCAACTGAGAAATGGGGCTTGGAACTAAACAGAATTCTCAACAGAGGAATATCAAATGGCTGAGAAACACTTAAAGAAATGTTCAACCTCCTTAGTCATCAGGGAAATGCAAATCAAAACAACTCTGAGATTCCATCTTATACCCATCAGAATGGCTAAGATCAAAAATTCAAGTGACACCACATGCTGGCGAGAATGTGGGGAGAGAGGAACACTCCTTCATTGCTGGTGGGAATGCAAACGAGTACAGCCACTTTGGAAATCTATCTGGTGCTATCTCAGAAAAATGGGAATAGGGCTTCCTCAAGACCCAGCTATTCCACTCCTTGGAATATACCCAGAAGATGCTCCAGCACACAACAAGAACCTTTGCTCAACCATGTTCATAGCAGCCTTATTCATAATAGCCAGAACATGGAAACAGCCCAAGTGTCCATCAGTAGAAAAATGGATAAAGAAACTGTGGTACATATACACTATGGAATACTACTCAGCTATTAAAAACAAGGAATTCCCGAAATTTGTGGATAAATGGATTGAGCTAGAAATGATCATAATGAGTGAATTAACCCAGAAGCAGAAAGAATCAAATGGTATACACTCACTTATATCTGCATACTAGCCCAAGGGGTATGTTCCACAAAAGCCTTCACTTACCAGGAAACTGGGACAGAGGGGAGGACATCCTATTGGGACTCTAGATGAGAGAAGCATGGGAGAATAGCAAAGTAGAAGGATCCAGAGGGTCCTAGAACAAGTAGAACATTATGATAGGCAGATTTGGGCCCAGGGGTCCCGTTCAAACTAAGGCACCAACCAAGGACAACACAGGCAGTAAACTTTAAACCCCTACCCAGATCTAGCCAATGGTCAGAACAGTCTCCACACTTGAGTGGAGAGTGGCATTAATGTATTTTTATCCCATGTCTTAGTCATGGACCCTTAATATGCTTAAGTCTAGGAATATGAACCTAGACTTAAAGTTTAAGGAGTATTGTAAGTTACAATTGATAGTAAATAATAGAAGCTATTTTCTACAATGGCATGATGAAGAGTAAAATGATGCTTATAATAAAAACATATTAGACAAACTTAAAGGCATTTATAATAATGCTTGTGTTGCTTAATTTAACATTAAAGGCAACAGCAGCATTAAAAAATACTCCTCATAATATACATTGCCGCATTCTTTTCAATTAAAACTAATTATTTTAAAATATGCACAGATAAAACTTGTTTGTGAAATAAAAAGAAAAAATGTTTCGGGGAAGTGTAGAATCATTTATACTTGCTACAGATTAACTTAAACCCCTTTGTCATTAAATATTGCCCTTCAGAGAACTGAGTGGATTTGCAGGAGAGGCAATAAATTAATATTGGTTATCTATGAAGAGGTTAGGAGGAGGGAAAAGGACATAGGAATCCTGAGAATCAAATTGATTTTCACAAAAGAAAACAAGAACAAGAAAGATGGAGTGTTAAAATCCTTGTGAATTTTACTCTGTGTGGACTGAGACATGGTGATGAGCTTCTCCACTGAGCCATATCACCAACCTTGTTGCTGCAAATCTTCACAAGGAGTTTGTGATTCCAAAATCGGCAAGTCAGTCAGATTTGCTGCAGTTTCATTTCAGTACCATTGTGGGTGATTTCAGCTGACTTTGGTAGAACAGTTTTATAAGATTACAGAGAACTAAGCTACTCTTCTACTTGTGTTCCCATATCTGACACTATGATTATGATGGAGATGTAAATTTCACAGATTGCATAAACTATAAGAGAATGACCTGAGTGTACTGTCTTAAAATCTTTACTGTTCCCAGTGCTGTGTTTGCTGCTACTAGAAATTATTCCATCTTACGTCAAAAAGAAAATCCTGTCTAGGTTTAATCTGTTTCATTTTTCTAAAATTATTTGTTTTTTAATTACATATGTATGTGTTCGGGTATATTCATGTGAGTTCAGGTACTTGTGGAAGCCAGTAGAGGGGATCAGATTCCCTGAGGCTGGAGTTTGTGAGGGTTATGAATCATCCAACAAGGGTGCTGAGAGCCACACATTTGGCCCCCGAAAGACAGCAAACACTTTAAAACACTGAGCTCTTATTCTGTTCCACTAAATGCAATTGATTACTTACTTAGAGCAAGCAACTGGTAAATAATTCTATGTAAAACATGGTATTACTCACCTTGGCTTACCAAAATGATCACTTAATTCATACTTTCTCTTCTTCATATTGCTTACCACAAATCAGAATATTATGCTCATCTTTATCTACTCACTTCTAAGAAAGAGTATACATGCTGCTAACAGAGGTTTTCAGAAGTTCACCTCACCATTCCTCAACAAAGGAAGCCGAGAAGGAGAGTTCACAATGGTGGTCTCATATTTTATATACAATAGGGCAAGTTTATGATGGGATTTCTACCCATGTATGTAACCTCTTTGGTTTACTAAAATAAGAATATCAGTAAGGTCCAATGTGAAATATAATTACTTAAAAGGAAATAGTTTCTTTAAGCTTTTCTAACTTTCATGCAGATTGAATGAAGTTTATCAATACACTGTAGACAGTAAGACTTCAGTGGGGAGAACGCAAGAGGAAGTAGAGATAAATTTATAAAATTCCAACTAGGTCTCTTGTCTTCTTTTTAGTTAGAGATAAGGAAGCACATAGTCATTATGTGCCGAAATGGAAGTGCACAATGTATTTATATGTACAAAATGATGCAATATACCAAAAGAAAAAATCCTTGATCTAAGGTGCCTTTGCAATTCTAGTTGTTAACTTAAAGGATATGTATGGCTTCGGTTAAGACTCATAAATTAATCTACTAAGTACTGCACTAATACATTTGATTTGACTTTGAGATGTAGAGCTACTTTCTTCCTGCAAAGACTAATATACTGGGAAATAAATTAATGATTCCTGGGTTTGACTACAATTCTGCATGCAGACTTTTGGAGGTGGTGATGTATTCTGCATGCTTGGTTAGTGGAAGAGTGATTCTGACCATTTTAAACAAAATGACTCACCCTAGCAATGTATTAGGCATGCTGCAGCTCCTGAAGTTAAAATTTCAAAATATCGGAATATAGATGGGGCCAATCTGGCCTGAGGAAACGTGAACTAAGTCAGCACTTAAGAGAAAGGCAGTTCTGGTGTCCACCAGTTACTAAAATATGGACATTGCATGGGGAATCATTTAGCTTTTGTAAAGAGATGAGACCCACATAACCCACAAATAAGCAGTTCTGATATTTTGTTATTTCTCATAATGATGTTAAGAATTATGACCTCAGACAAACATTGAAAAGTGGCAACCTGTTGACTACATCTGCTTCACAAGAATGCCTGGCTGCTCCTCATCTTTATCATTTCCAAGTATTCCAAATTAAAAACACATTATCAAAACAATCTTGCTACCCTTTCTTTGTAACTAGTATAGACATGGCTACCCGGTCTTCTTCATGAGACATGCTGGGCCCTTTGGTACATCTCTGCCATAGAAACATGTTCCAGAAGTGATCTCAATGATCTTCCTCTTACAGAAAGGGTCATTTTTTGTTGTTGTTGTTTTTTTGTTGTTGTTGTTGTTGTTTTTCGTATTTTTGAATGTGTATTAGTGTCCTTTTCTGTTGTGATAAAATACTGTAAAAATTAACATGGGTTTATTTTTAGTTCTCAATTTGAGACTGTTGATTATGTACCGTCATATACACAATTATAAAACCGAGAGGTCAATATGTGCTGAATTCTCATTAATACTCCTTTACATAGTCCACGGTAAAATGAGCATGTCTTTACACTTCTTGTATTGAATACAATCCTTCACAGGCATGTTAGAAGGCCAGTAAGTAAGTGATCCTAGATTCTATCAAGTTGACGATACCCTTCACAAATTCACCCGTAACCAATTTGACACCGCACACAGGTCACATTTAAGTCATAACATATTACCCCTTACACCTACAGACTCATGACTTATGTCATAGTATAGTGCGTTCATTCTAAACTGAACATCCCCTATAGTGTTTAAAACTTCTAACGTTCTAGAGTCTCTTAAAAGTGAGTCTACAAAATAGAAAACTTGTTACACACTTTCAACTTACGATGGTAAATGTAAGTCTAAAATGGAAGAACTGAGGCATAGAACAAAACAAGTAGACCAAACTGAAACCAAAACACATCATGGAAAGCAGGATATACTCAAGTTTCATCTCCAGCGTCTGCGGCTTATGGTGAAATTGGCTGGACTGCAGAGGCGTTTTGTAGTTTTGTGATTAAATCCTGATTCTTTTTCTTAGTATCTACTTTGTCTTCTGGTTGTGGGCAATTTTAAGATCATATAGCTTCACATTTCTATTTAACTTGATACTTAGATCCATTTTTCTGATGATTACCTACATATCTGAAACCATAGTGGCAAAGATTTGGAGAACTGGTTGAGGATATTTATGGTATGCATTTTGTGAGCTAGTTTTGTCCAGCAATTAGACTATTTCTGTGTCCTATCCTTGTCTAAGTATTTCTTTCACAGGAAACCTGATATTATTATGGGACATGTTGGTAGCTTTAAATTGACCTGTTCCAAGTTTTATGCTTACTTAGATAGCCATCCTGAATGAGAGTCTACTTTACTATGTAGATCAAAACGCAAAATACAAAACTAGTTTGAATTTGTGTTCACTCTACCCCCTAATACCTTATTTCTACAGTAGAAAAACTATTATCCAGCATTGTCTACATGAATCCCTTAATTTTGTACGTACTTCAGGTAAATTGCTAAAAAATAGTTTGTATGAACCTTTACCTTAGATGAAATTAGAAACAAATATTGATTGTGTCTGATTTGGGGAAAATAGAACGATAATATTCATTATTCAGGATGCTTCAAGAAGTATGGAGTAGATGCTGTGGTCATTGATGTAGCTTTGTTCATCTACCTAGTAATTGACTGCAGTGCTGAGTACTACTGGTCTTTGTAGGATGATGTGTTCTGGAATATGAACAGACATAAATTCGCATATAAAAATTCCAGGGAACAACTGTAGAAGTTGATTGTACATAATAGGAAAGGTGAGAAACGCAGACATCATGAAGAGCAATAAGTTTAAAATTACACATAATATTAGAGATGTGAAATTGGTGAAATTAAGATGAAAACCAAGTAAATGAGCTCAATATTAGTTAATATTATAGCAGCAGTACCTCAGGAGCTATCTTCCTACTAGGAAATTAAGTGCAATCTCTCATCTACTTTAAAATACTTGATGATAAGTATGTATTTATAAATTTATATTCTAAGCCAGATATAAATTCATTGAAAACAGTAATATTTTCATTTATAAATTTTCTTGGAATTATATGAAATAGAAATTTCCTTTAGCAAGTGAAAATGGGATTTTTTTTCTTCTACATGCCACTGGAAGTACTGAAGCTAATCCCACCAGCACCACACAATGCTCAGCTCTTGATGAAGCTCAGCCAAGTTGGGCTTTTTGTGTCTCCAGAAATCAGATTACTAAATAAGCAACAAAACACAAAGATTCTAAATGGACACAATAAAAATTAAGCAACATTTTCTGCCCAGGGGACATGGAAACCATCCTAGTTCAAATACATTTAAACGTACTTTACTTTAAGTTATATGTTATTCCAAAGAAATATTGATATAGGGAATAACATTTTGAAGAAAAGAGATACTAATTATTCACTGTAAATATATGTCTTAATCTTTGGCCCCAAACAGGTACAGTCAATGAAAACTGTTAATTAATATTTTTTCTGGTTTTACAGTTGAGAAAGGACATATTATTTTAGTGAAAATTTTGGAAAAATGGATAATTCTGTTTGTTAAAAATCACCCATTAGTGCTGCTGCAAAAGCGCTTGGCCTGTTGACTCGAGGTGCTTTTTCTTGCATTGTGACTAGAATCACAATGACTGACTCCGCACAATGAGCAGAGGGAAAAGTTCTCTCTCTGTCTCCCTCCTCTTTGCCAATCAATATGCTGGCAGAGAGTGTCACAGACTCCATTGAAAGTAATAGGTTTAGATCACCATTGTGCTTTCTATTCAGTGCGCTGAGGCTGTTCGGGCCATTTCTGTTAGAAAATCCACCTGCTTGAAAAGATTCATCTTATTCAATGCAGTAGAAGGAAACAGCAGAACCCTGAGCCTGCAACAGCTATAGCTCCTGCCATCCTTTACCCCCTGCTGTGTATTTCTTCCCTTTGAAGGGATGCAAACCACATCTAATTGAACTATATGGAGATTTCAGAAGCATAGCTATTTGTGGCAGGTGTAACACACAGATCAGCCAGACATTTCTCTTGGTAACAATCCTGCTGTTCCAGCACTGCTTCTTCTCTGAGGCCCCAACTTAAGTCTTTAACCTGGGGTAAGTTGCAAGATCCTGGAAGGTTCTGGGTCACAAAATCATGCTGAACCTAAGTTCAGATGGTTACATAAATTCTGGAGTGCTGGTTTATCACTTCCAGACAAATTGGTTAGGCTAGAAAGTTGTATGAGGCCATTCCTGGGGATATATGAAGAAAGGGCTACTCAGATCAAACAGGGAACCAAAATAATAATAATAATAATAATAATAATAATAATAATAATAATAATAATAATAATAATAATAATAATAATAAAATCCACCTTTGTGATTGGTTAGTTGAGGTTGTACAAATACCGGTAACAGGTTACTTATGGGGGCAGAAATGACTCAAAGACAGCTGCATCAAGCTGTCCAGCATGGGTGATACATCACAAAAGAAGGAACCCTGAAGCTCTTTTCTTGAGCTGCAGGCAACTCACCAGGTTGGAAAGTCTCTTTTCTGGGTTATCTAAGTTGTTTGAACTTCTTCCAAGAAGCTTGGCTGCTCTGTGTTTCTTCCATGCACCTCAACTTGTCTAAGAATGTATCTCAAAAGCCCTTTCAGTTTATATATGCTTTATAATTGAGAGTTCTAATGAATCCTATCAGTTTCAGGGGCTTCCTGTACCTACTGAGTTGTTTAGAGTTTATGGTGCTCCCATGTAGAATGGAATGTTCCACATCCTCCTACAACATCTTGTTGCTTGGCTCCCTTTAACATCATCTTTCTTGACAAGAGAAAACTTCTACAGCATACCATCTTGTATTTAATGAGTATTGTATCCAACAGGCTTCATACTAGACAATGTTGGGACAAGTGGACAATCTATTCCATCTTCTTTTGTTTTTAAGAGGATAGGAATAAAAAAATGTTTGATGTTTCATTTCTGTGTGATTCCTATGAAGATGTGTTAATCCAGAATGAACATCCCTCATTTTAAGTCTGATTGTCCTTATTTATATTTGTATTTTAAAATTATTTATATATTATTTATATTTGTATTTATGGTTCTGTGTCATCGTGACTACCACTTCAAGCCAGTGTAAGGCTTCTGAATCTACTAGAAGTATGGCCAAGAAAAATTAGCTCTTCTGTTCCTTCCTCCATTCAGCAAATATCCAGAAGCATATTTAGGAACGTAATGCCTACTGCACTTTATTTCAGATTCAGGAACAAATTATTGTAAGCAAAGCATTTAATCAAGTTACCACATATTTCTTCATATAAATAATTCTTTTGTATTCATTTACTACTGTTGAATAATTAATTATGAGGATCCAGACAATACACCTTTTGGGTTTGTCAGAGTTCTTTCATTTGCTGCATAGCAGGCATTTTGCAGTTTGGGCTGATAACATTAAAGAGCACTAACTAAGTACGGGGAATGTGAAGAAATGCTCCCAGACTCACCAACCCCTATTGTCTCATAAGATTGACAGTAATAGCATATATTTGGAAAACATTCCAACCATTAAAAATTGCCCAAAACTTGCTTATTAAAAACACTTTGACATTATCATCTTTTGAGTGATGTTTATTCTAGGTAATAAATCATTAAAAGTTCTGATTCCAAAACTCTGGGCAGCCTTAGGTCTTCAGATAATTTAGTCAAGCAAAGATAATTCTCATGCTAATGGGGGCAAAAAATTGGATTCCCCAGTTTACAGAGAATACCAAACTGAGCAAAATTGTCAGCATAACATTTAAATTACTTTTTTGATAAGCTTGGCTATTTACAAATCATCAGACAATTACATCTTCCAAAAACTATTTAGCATCAATTCACTCTGCCTTTTCAACAGTGCATTTGACTAATTCCAAATAAATTGAAAAAAATTACCTTGCAGATTGCAAGAAACTGACCAAAAACAATCACCAGTGCTTTAAATTATATATTCTTAAACAAAAGAATTTTATTTGCTTTAGCATATATAGTCCAGATATTAACCCTTTAGAAGATACAGAAAAACAATGAATATTAGATCTAAGACCAGACCCTTTCTTCAGGGTTTCCAGAAAGTCACTGCCATGTCATTTTATAAGTTTCACTTAGTGCTATGGCATAAGGTATGTTTTGGACATACAGTATCCCCATAGGCTTTGTTGATTAGCCATGATATTCCAATTAACAGAGAACTAGTAACGTTGCTATGAGTAACTAGTGAGTTGCTTTTAAAGCTGAGAGACTCAGAAGTAGCTAGTGAAACTGCTGTGAATAACTGTCTTTTGAAGGCTGCTCACCCTTAAAGGGTACATCTATATCAAACCCCAGAGAAGCCGAAGAAAAAGAAGATGGAGAATGAATGCAAGTTCTATGAGAGACTGTTTTCCAGCTATGGCACAGCCTTGTTTGCCTATATGAGACGTGAACAAGATAGAGTCCATTGACATCCTATCAAGAGGGAAACTATGAAACCTGGACCTTGGCTCAGGAGCTATTGCAATGAAGGGTTGTTTAGGGAGTGATATCACTTTCTTTCCTAGTATAGGCACTGGTAGTTGGAAATGTTCTAGCAAATAACCCGCCACTGTGTTCATACAACAACCCTAATTAATTTCAGTGTATTCTTATAGGATGACAATAAAGGAGGAGAGGGAGTAGTAGGAGAGAAGAGTTTAACAGGAGGGGTAAGAGAGCATGAACATGAGAGAGAAGTAGAGGTGACGATGCTCATAATATTCTGTTGAAAAATTATGCAATGATACAAGCATAAGGATATCCACACTAGGGTATCCAAATCTAGACCACAAGAGGCAAAATATTCTCGCACCAATCAATGAAACCATCAGTGATTCCTCTCCTAAGACATTCAGAGATTTCTCAGCACTTACAATGATGTCGTGTAGAATGTGTCCTGAACTTTGGATATAAAAGAGAATAATTATTTCCTATGTTGTAAGGCTAGCCCAACAGCTCCTGCAAACTTCCCAAGCTGATGGGGTCAGCAACAGCACTGGCTTCTGGAGATCAAGCTTGGTCAAGAGCACTTCAATATCTTAGGATTCAGGTATATAGTAAAGAATGGATTTGGGATATTTTTTAATTCTAATATAGGGTACTCTTTTATTCAAATATGTCTTACCCTACCTCCTGTAACCTGAATCTACTCAGATAAAATTTCATTTCTTATTAAAAAAAATTCCAGAAGCCTTTAAGAAGAAAGACATGACTAGCAACTTAAAGGTATATAGTCAATACTTGCAATTTCAGCCCGGAGGAGCTTATGGCAATATGATCATGCGTTTGAAGATGGCTTGAACTACATATAGAAAGCCAGTACCAAAAACAACACTTATGTAATTTTATTGGAAGTAGCGTGCTTTATATTTGGTAGAAAATTCTCTTCTGACACTCTAAATTTGCCTTTGCAATGTGACATGAAGCACAACTTGACATTTTTGTAGGTCTTTGGGCACGTGACCCAGCTCTCTGCCTTCTATGTGGCCTTGGCTGAGCAGTCAACTTTCTTATAAGCCCAAGGAGACTGGTGTAATGGTTGAAATAGGTCACCTATATAATGAATTACTCTTAGTTCAAATTAACAAGAATGCCACAAGAATTGGTGAATGCAGTGCCATCAAGGATATCTGTAAGCCAGGAAAAAATGTGAATTTCTCTAGGCTCTGGGAGCAGAGAGTCATGCAAAGATTGTGTCCAGTATTGACACTTCTGTGCACTGTTCTGCTTCCAAGGCAATAAAAGAGATTCAAGGGGTTGGTGTTCTTTGGTTGAATGATACACACCTCTGTCTTCTTATAAATCAGGGTCTTGTAGGAACTCTGGGCAAGGCAAGGAGATTGCCATAGCATCACTTATCAGGGGATGGCAATATAGGACAGTGATTAAGTAAAGAAGTATTAACAATCCAGTAGCTAAAAAACCTCCACTGAGGACAGTTTTGGGCAAAAGTAATTAATTTGATTTACAACAGCTACTGGCCCGAGAATACAGTGGTGCAGGCAGTCTCTCTGTAATTGTTGAGAGAGTGTGTGAGCTACAGAGAGCAGAGGGCACAGCGCCAGTGTTAACCCTTTGTTATTTCTATGGCTATCTTATCTGAGAGGCTGTTGGATACACTATATGGTCTTAGGTTTAATTTCACTGAAAAGTCATAATGGCCCCTTAGCTGAGTGCTTATAACTGATCATTAATTTAGCTTCAGGGCATGAATACAAAAGGAAAAAGGATACCAATTAAATTTCAATTGGCTATTTTTTAAGGCTGCAAATGGCAGAATCTCCATTTCAGTTTAATTAACTGGGTGAGTTAGGGAAAAAAAAACTTGTGCTTTCATATTTTGTACTTATACACACAATACAAACTTTTTGAAAGAAATTTCTTTTTTAGGGTAACAGGAAATGAGTATAGAGAACAATAAGAAAACAGATAGTACTGACTACAGAGGGCTATTATGATTGCCCTTATTATAAATTTGTATTGTGTTTTACTACAAACCGAAACAATAGTCTGTGTGATAAAAGGGCATATGCTATTTCCTTTCCCTTTTATTCTCTGGCCACCTAGGTTAGCAGAGGTTCAAACATGCTGTACAACTTAAAAATCTGTCAAACAATCCCAGAGAAAAACTGAAAATGATATTTTATCCAGTGAATAAAAGAGATTTTTACTTATAAAGGAAAGAATACACCTTTCTGGATAACATAGTGAAGGGCTCAAGTCAGGAAGAGAACTAATATTGAGAACTATTTTCTCGTAGCTGTAGAACGCATTCTTTTTCCCTTTCACATCCGTTGCTCTGCCAGGATCTATGGCAAACCCATAAACTCTGAAAATAATACCATTTGTGTTCTCCACATACAATAACGTGTGTGTGTGTGTGTGTGTGTGTGTGTGTGTGTGTGTGTGTGTGTGTGTGTGTGCGCGCGCGCGATCTCATTTAAAGCTGTTAAGCATTCAAAACTAATAAAAATGTTAGATGTAATCAGTGTTCTGCTTGCACAGAAAGATATGTAAGTGAGGTGAGGAAAAGTCCTCAGTAGGAATTCTGGTATTCCATGCCTGGCACATTCACTCAATGTCTAACACCTTATTCTTTGCAGAGAGCTGGATGTAATTTATAAGCGATAGAATGTAAATTATTTAATGGACTACCACATGTTATGATATATGTTTACCTCTTAGTGAAAATAGTGCTTTTTTTTTTTTTTTTTTTTTTTTTGGTTCATGCCCATTCTAAAATCTTAGGAGTGTGTGTATGCCTGTGTGTGCTCACGAATGTGTTCACACCTGGTAGCCAGAGGTGAATGTTGGTGCCTTCATCGATAATTCTACATTTTCTTTTTGACTCAGGGTCCTTCATCGATTCTGGTGCTAGCTTTCTTATCTAGACGAGCTGGACAGTGAGTCCCTTGCATGCCTGCATTCACATCCCTAGGGATGGGATAATAGACACACACTGATGCACTCAACTTGAACATGAGTTCTGGAAATTCAAACGTGATTTATTCAGGAAAGCACTTGAGCCACTGAGCCAGCTCATTATCTTCTAACTAATGTTCCAATCAGAAAAAGATATTTCTGATAGGAGTCAACATAGTGTGTGTGTGTGTGTGTGTGTGTGTGTGTGTGTGTGTGTGTGTGTGTGTGACTGTAGAGTGTTCACAAGAGCAGCTGTGTGTGACCACTGTTTGTCTTCAGTCTTTACATCACCATGGACAAAACAGCAGATCTTCTTCGAGTTTTGATATATTGGTCATGAAGACTCAGAAGCACTTCAGCACCATATCCTGCCAATTACAGCTCACATATATTTGTTGTATCAAGGATGCAGATAATGGACGGGGAAATGCATAAAGCCCCTTACATTGTCTCCTCGAGTCAGCTGGTTGCCAGCTAGAATCTAGGCAATCAATTATTATTAGGTAAATAAATGTATAGGGCAGAGTATAATATTGTTTTATAAAAGAAGAAAATGATTATTATGTACCATGGTCATCAGGGAAAATGGCTTGCAACTGAACTTAAAGTGTACTGTACAGACATGGCTTTCCACATCATATGTAGGTGGTAGATGGCATAGGCCTTTTTCTTAAATGTTTCATTATTCACTCTGTAAAAAGGAGTACAAAATCATGAACTTCATTATGATATATTACTATACACCTGTCATATTTTATTCATACATTTGTTTTTAATCACCCTTCTCAGTGTTCCCTTCCACTCCCACAAG
Source organism: Acomys russatus (assembly GCF_903995435.1). NCBI lineage: Eukaryota > Metazoa > Chordata > Mammalia > Rodentia > Muridae > Acomys > Acomys russatus. Next base: position 16,730,548 of record NC_067156.1, on the reverse strand, counting down.
CAGATCACTCCTTAGTTTTATTTTAATGACTCAGTTTCTCTTCATTTTTTTCAATATCACAGATTCATATTATGTGCTCTTTCTTTTGGTAACTTAGTCAAGAAAATCTTATGATGTTACTACTTATTTCTCATACTCTACCCTAGACAACCTCATAAAAAAAAAAAAAAAAAAAAACTTTAGAAATTCAGCCAAGATTCTCTGCTTATGTGAGTCACCTCAGGTAGCCATTTTGCACTTCACGCTTTCCTCATTAATGTGCTGGGAATGTAGCTGATTGCCTCTGTGGCCCCTTAATTAAAGACAATTAAAAGTTGCTGAGTTTCCATGGGGATGACTGATTACCCAGCGGAGTTCACATTTGCGAAGATGAGCCCTCAATAGTCCTCCTGCATGAGAAGCAAGGACTCAGCCCTCAGGCCCCTTTATTTCATTCGCACAGTGCTTGCAAGTTAGCTGAGCTTTTATTAAAGTTGAGAACCAGATCCCTCACTTAATGGGGTCATATTACAAAACAAATTTTCCATGTCTTTTTCCTCCTTTCTTCAGACCTCTTCTTGGATTTGTTATCTACAAATGGTTGAGATAGAAGGATCCTTACAAAGCTTAGCTAGTTCCTCAACTTAAGGTGCTTCATGCCCCTGACGTGGGAACTGGGCCTTCTAACCTGTTGGATGCCATCTTGCTCCTAAACAGTCTGAATTAGCTAGAAAGTCATATTTTGCAAAGATCTTGACTCTTCCACAGATTTGTTGACAAATATGGGCTAGGGTCATTTCTGGATTGCTCTTTTGACCTATGGCTGAGTTATTTTTTTTCCTGATATTTCCAGGAACTTTAAGAATTGACCACAGCAAGGAGAGAATGAAGAATGCAGAAAAGTTAATATTTAATCTGACTTTTGAGAATGCCAACAAACATCTTGATTTTTCCAACTTCCTTTATATTAACACATTATTCCCCTCCATTTTCCTTTAGAAAGCACCATAATGTTATAACTGATCCCTGTTTCCTTCAAGATTTTCACAGAAGAGAGCATTTTACAAAAATCTGTTGTGATTGTGCTTGAATGTTTTGCCAATGACCATGTTGCAAATCTGTTGAGTAATTTTGTAAAAGAGAGTTTCATGGTAGTTCAGGGAAGGTGGAGAAGAGTGGCTTCATACTACATTTGGAGGATGAAAAAACAGGTGGTCTGAGGTGCAGAAGGTGACTGTAGGTAGGAGAGCTGAAGAACAGCAGCAGTTGGATGTCTGTTCCTGCGGGGACCCGTGCCAAATTCTGCCAAGTCAGAAATCCTGTGCTTAGGCTGTATGCTGTGACCTTCGAGGTGCTGACCTTTACCTCACCATGATTTCTTGTGTTCTAGGCTATCCTTGGACTAGTTACATTTGAAAAAAGTAGAGAAATCTCAACTTGGAACCACCCAGAGGATCTAGGAAGTTCTTACAAGGAACTACTCAGAGAACTAGAAAGTTCTACAGGGAGAGATTTAGGCTATTGCACTCTTGCCCAGGGGCTAGGGTGAGTGAGATAAGAATAGATCCTATTGACCTTGCCCTATATATGCTCCTGCTAGTCGGCAATAAAGTGAATCGTGATCAGAAATATCCTGACTTGATTCGTTATTTCTTGCGACTCTGTATCCTACTTTCAATCCCCACTCCCTCTTTCAGGTGAACCCTGATTCGATTTTTCCCGTGGGCTGGGACCCAACATGTGCCTATATCACCAAGATGCAGTTTCTTCATATGGACTGCGTTCAGAAATTGACTGTGTTACCATGTCTTGTGGGTGGAGGTGGGTGGAGGTCTTTGACCTCTCGTGTAAATCTATCATACTTTACCATGTACCCAGGCCCCAGTAAAAACGTAACTGACTTCTATCACTTTGGAATGGAGCATGTTGTAATTTAAATGTAAAATACCCCAGCCAATTACAAGTAACTCTGAGCAGTGATCAGTTCATGGAGGGGCTTTACCAGTGAACTAACACGTGCATGAATTCATACTTGAATGACCTAGTAGGAAACAGGACATACATGGATAAAGTGGGTAACTGAAGTTGTAACATGACCGTAGCTTGTTCCTGGGTATTTCTTTCGCTGTCTGGTTGTCGACTGCAAGTAAGCAAGGATCTCTACCCTAACACATCTCTCAGCATGATGTTCAGACTCACTATGGCCAGAACCGATGGACCTACCTGACCATGAAATACAGTTGCTGACACCACGAGCCTGAACCAATATTTTCTTCTTTAAATTGCCTGTCTCGGGGCCCTATGTCCTAGTAAAGTCTCCAAATCTCTCCAAAAATGAAAGCATTGCCAGGTAGAGCATATGTCCCCTGTGTTAGCTACAGCAAAGGCAATAGTGCTGCTTAAAGGCATTGTTTAGTTAAGAGGCCAAATGTAATGTTAAAATCTAATAATTAGGCAAATTAAGCTGGGCAGTTTATCCAGACAAGCTCTTACTTTAAAGGGGAAAAAAAATCCTGATGTTTACTTTGGAAATTTTATCTAGAGAAGGAAATAAACTTTTACCAAGTGCAAAAAATCTGCACTGACTTCATTATTAATATCCAGTTAAAATATCATCCCCTGAGTTGACAATAGAGAATCATTTGTTCCACTGCTCTCTGGTCCTCTGGGCTGCTGAAGGTTCATCACAGTGGAGATAGCTCTGCTGCATCCCTTGGTTTGATTCCTACTATTCATGAAATGTGGAACTGCAGCACATGACTTACTATACCTAGGACAGTTCCAATAGGGATTAAACTACCCTCACCTTCCCAAATAATGATCCCTTGAGCCTCTCCCACATCTGTGCATGTTTTAGTTTCTCCTTCACTCCAAAGGATATCTGAGATCTTGGTTCTCACACTAGGTAGTAGATGCTGTTTTCAGGCGTTCTGGGTTGTACCTTGTCATAACTATGACTGCCTACAAAACTATGGCTGTAATTGGTCAAGTTATCTCCCATTTATTCTTTCTGACACTTTCAAGAGGCTTAATCATATAGTAAGCAAATCTTTCTAGAGAATTCTGGATCTGGAAATGAAACACAGGCAACCCTATACATAAGGGAAGTGTTCATTAATCTACAGGGAAGTAATTCTTTTGGTAAACTGAGCCACTAAGTGAAATCTTCCAATAAACACTAAAATATGTAACATTATTCTCTCTCCTTCTCCTTTTTGGCCAGAATTCTTTTTTAATTTTGCAATTCTTACCATATAACACTTCTGGTTTCAAGATTTCTGGATGTGGATAATAGTTCACAACTATTTGTATTTCAAGGGAGGTAATTGCAAGATATGTTCAATGTGTTCCCTGGTCTTTGATCAACCATAGTGACTCACTGAAGGCAGCACTTTAGGATTCTGAAAAGAAACCTGTTTGTTATGGTGACAAATTTCTCCAGCATACCTTACATACAGCATTCCGGCAATAGTTGATTGCATGGCTGTGCTAAGTATAAAAAAAAGTATTAATTTTTAAAAAAGAAGTCTCATGAACTAATTTTAAAGGCTTGCTTTGTAGAGATGCTGCACAAAGTACTTGCTGTTTTACTTAGATAATGGAGGCGTAATAGTTGTGAAAGGCTGACAATTTGGCCCCCGTAGGTGGCCAGGAGCAGGTCACTTGTGGGTCCTCCAGTCCTTTGTTCATGTGCACCACAGACATGTTTCAAGCAGTCCCTGGGTAAGAAGCCCCCAAGCTGTGCTCTCTGCAGGAGGTGAACCTGACCTATGGAGACCACCCCTGAGAGTGTGTGTAGTTCACTTTGCAGGATCCACTCTGTCCTTGATCTTCATGCTGGGAGTGACATCAAGGTGACCAATTAGTGGGCACCGAGATGGTGTTTTCTGTGATGTTGTAAGGGCACAGAGGTCACAGGCGATTCAAGCCCAGTGGAATCCCAGGAGGCTGCACAAAGCCAGGCCTCTGAAGTCTGACTTCAACCCAGCATCCCACAAATGAAGCCGTGGCTCCTTTCTGAACTTGACCGGGAACCCTCTCACTGAGCAGGTGCAGGCAAGGCAGCTGCTATAGCAATTCTGAATAGCAACGACTTCCACTGATTGCCAAAACTGGGCTTTACCCTGTGATAAGGTAAACTGGGTCATTCTCGAGGGGAGATGAAGGCTGAATTACTAGAAAGAAAAACAGTCGCAGAGAGCCAGAGATGTGGGACTAAACTGCACAGTCACTCTATAAGGGTACATAAACACTTTTTTCTTTTTCCACTACTAAGTGTGTCCACATTATTTTACATGAAGGTACCCGTCATGATGTCTTTGCTCTTCTGACAAATTTGTGAGTAAGAAAAACATTGTCTTTACCTGTTTGATGAAACAAAACACTTCTAGAAGTTCAGGCTTTTTCTCCTCTTTGATATTTTCTGCTTCATTTAGTTGACAACAAAACAGGACCAGGGCCATAAACGTAGAATAAAGAACATTCACCTCAAGACACCTCAGGTCTGTATGATTTCTTCTCTACTGGTTACAACTCTGGTCTGTCTTTAGTTTATTCATGATCCACAGGCAATCAGTTATATTGCAAAGGCAGTAAAGTACAACTTTATACTGCTATATCTCCCAAATTATTATTGTCCAGTATAAGTATGTTCAAACTTTCTCTCAATCTGCCCTTCCCTAACTTCTTAACTTCTTCCCTCCTTCTCTTCTTCCCTCCATGAATGTGTGTGTGTTTGCCTATGAGTGCCTCTATGTTTCTGAATGTCTTTCTGTGTATGTATGTGTCTGTGTGAGTATATTTGTCTCTGTGTATATATGTGTTTGTGTGTGTGTTGATAAACCTGGTAAAAATTTTTCAGTGTACTAGGGATTAAATACTGTGGTAAATGGAAAGTCATATACTGTTTTTAATAAGCTGTATTTCAATAAACCACCTTCCCATGAGCTCTGTTGTGACAACGTCCACTTCTTATTTCATGTACTCATGTAAGTGCTTAATAAGCTTCAGACTTTAGAGCTTTTTATTAGCTATATTTTCAGGTTATAGATGTTTAATTTTTATTTTGTCTCTTAGTCTATTTTCTTAATGAAAACTACATACAAAAACATCTTCTCTTTGTAATCATATGACAGTTATTTTAGTTATAATTTGGTCAAAGCTGGTTTTATCATCTTCTGTTTCTTCTCTGTGTGCCTCCTCCTGGTTATCAACACATTCATGGTTATTGTTGGGAACACAACCATCTGGAAAATCTTTGAATGTATGCCACTCTACCACCACATACAGAGAGCTACAGACCCAGCTATACAGACACATGTATACACAGAGACAAATATACTCACACAGACACATACATACACAGAAAGACATTCAGAAACATAGAGGCACTCATAGGCAAACAGAGACACACACAGGCACAAAAGCACACAGAGATGTAAAAACATACACACATACATAAATATACACTTAAAGATGCATATACAAACACACAGGCACAAATTTAAAATCTGACCATAACCAGTGCATTTTTCAATGTAATGTGAACTGTTTGAAATAAATTTTATTTTCTAAATTATGTTCTCCTGAAAATTGGATTGGGTCAAGGACACATGTTTAGAACACTCATGGACTTATCGTTGATTTATAAGTCATGTACTTTGTTTTGTTTTGTTTATTGATGTTGTTGTTGTTGTTTTTATTATTCTTGTTCTTGTTCTTCCATCCAACAATCTTGAAGTCCCATGGGAGCAGACATGGTTGCACCCTCAGGGATTGGGAAGGTCTTTGGAACTGAATTGATATGGAGACTGAGTGCTCCTCTAATCTCCTGAGGAGACAACATATAGGTTTGGCCTACCCTGCACCCTTGACCTGAATTATAAAGTTTGACCAGTACTTTCCTCAGATTCTGAGGTTGTCTCTTTTGTCAGTGGAATTGTTTTATTTATCCTAATGATGGTACTCTAAGTTATTACATTCTTTTCAGAAAAGACAAAAACAAACATTCTGGGGGGAAAATATTTGTTGATACATACCTCAAAGCAACGCACACAAATCCGATGATGTCATAAACACTGCCCCATAGTTTTCCAATGAGAAAGACTATAAAATGTGCAAGTGCTGAGTGACATTACAATAACAGAGTTCATCTTTCTAAAGCTCATAATTTTCAGACATTTACAACAGCTCTGTCTGCCCCCGCAGAGATGAGTTAAAACCAGGCCATTGTCTCTGAACCAAACTCAAAGGCAACCTCCATTAAAAAATACCAACATTATTCACTTGTCTTTATTTGTGTGGTGCTTGTATCTAGGGAGCGAGACACAGAGCAGAACACCGTGTGGCTCGTGAGCCTCCGGTGCTGCTTTATTATAATCCCAGCAACAGCCACCTTGATTGACACTTGTACTCACAAAAGAACAATAGGCTTCCACAGCTGGTGCCTTTTTTTTCCCCCTCCCTATTTTCTTTCTCTCTTTTCTGATTTTCTCTACCTAGATTTTTCTTCCTCCATTTGTGTCCAAGGGTCTTTGCACTGTCATTCCACCTCTTTGTCTGTCTTCCTTCTCTTTTCATTTCTTACTATCTGTCCACTCACACTGTGAATGTCATTGGTCATGCCAGTGATGTACTTTGAACTGGTAACTAAACAGCAATGAATTTGCCAGAGCTATGATGTTTACATTCTACATTGTTTTGGTAGGATTTCAAACTGTATTTTCTAAAGCAGAGAAAACAAGCCCATTACTTTCCATTGTTTTCTCATTCTAGCTTGCTCTGTTTCTTTAAACGATGTTTATCTCCTCTCAGAAATAGACTTTGAAATTAATCCTTGGCACCGGTAATATTAAGCTGACCAAATGATGTCAGGTGGGATTCTAAGATGGGCATGGTGCACTGCCTGTCTGCGTTTCTGACAGGAGGCTGGTCTGGTACTTCTTGGAACTTCTTGGAAGGTGAGATACTCATTGTGTCACAGACACAGTTTCTGGCAGAAGCTTCCTCAGTGGTCCCACCCTAGTGTTTCTGCAGGCTGGACATTTGCTCTCCTTTTTGTCTGTCATTCAAAGACTAATTTTTACATGTTACTCTTATTCTTCTCTTTCTGTTGATTCATTCCCATCAGTCTCAGGCCACGACAATTTTAATAGAAAATAAGCTACAGACAGCAAGGTCGTCTGTCAAGCTAGGGGCTCTTTGACAACATCTCCAGTAACTAGCCACCCAGTTCTTTACTCAAAAGAGCAGAGATTTTCAAAAGCTATGCCCATAGTACCTTTCTCTGCAAACTTGTGTTTGCTCTGCAGGAAGGAGATAGCTGTGCTCAACAAGCTCAGCCCTGCACTTGTCAGAATTACCACCAAACTTGTAGCAATCTTGATGCTTTAATCTGTATGAAAGTATCTTAGAGTAGACAGATGCAGACCAGTGACATGAGGAACATGCATACTTTTGATAGGAAGGGGTAATTCAGCCAAGGAGAGGTAAGTAGAATATTGAAATGTTAACTATAAACTATCTTTGTTCCACTGAGAATACAAACCATGATTGTAAGATTATAAACCTAGACGCATCCAGAACGTAAAAGAATATCTTCATGAAACTATTATACGTAGTGGGGATGTGTTGTGGAATGGGGACAGTATGACAATAGAGATACTGTCTTCCTACTATCTGCAGTGCTGATAATTGAACACAGTCACCAGCATAACGGAGGGATAGAATTGGGATGTAGGGATCACCTGCCAGCATCATTTGCCTTTTGGGGTCAGGAATGGGGCCTGTAATATATGGTTTTAGTCAAAACTATGTCTTGAAAGAGCAGCTATGACATGAACACTTGAAAGAAGATGCTAAATTCAGGGCTGCTGGGTTGTTGGGTAGAATTGTCCCCATGCGCACAGCCCTGTGTTGTTGAACTTAAGATTTGTGTCTCTACTTTCCTCCTTTCCCACTGTTACCTCATGTCATTTCTCGTTAGCACAGTTATCAAAGTGTCTAGCCTCGTATGATAAAATAAAAAATCGAATGTACTAATATTATATCTCACGTTAAAAAAAACATCCGACTTGAATTGTTTAGCCAAACGTCACAGATGGGCTAGTTTGTAAAGGAAAATGTCTTAGTCTTTGCAGGTCTTGAGGCAAAGGCCAAATAAGATAGTGATAGACCTCATGAAACTATGGGAAGGATCTGTCTCTTCTGCTGAGATGGATTCTTGAAAGTTGCATCTTCCAGAGTGAAAAGACTCCATCATCACCTGGCAAGACTTAGAAAGGCAAACATGACTACAGCGGTACCCAGCTTGTCCATGATAATGGAACCAACAATGATATACTCATTTCAAAAGGCTGCAATTCTCCCTGCATTTGTAGTGGGAATTAAGAATCCCTATAAACTTTGAAGGAAAAGAATTTCAACCTCGAGTGCTATAAGAAGGACAGAAGCAGCTCCGGTTGTTTAAGATGTTTAACTACCCCTGACTACCCAGTAAAAACCACACAAAAAGATTCATTACAGATACTCTCATGCACAGGACTTCCTGTCCTAAGTGTTGTGAAAGGCTGTAAGGTGCTGCACTTATAAGGGAATGTTCTCTAATAATTAATTTTCTCTGAGTCTTACAATTCAGTTTAATCTTCTACCCTCTCAAATGCTACTAATCTAAATGTCTACCTTGCACTGCCTATTAAGCTCTATATATTTATCTTTTGATAAATTTAATGGCCTCTACAAGAGATGTGCAGTCTGTCTGACGTCAAAAACTAATTTCAACTCCTTTTATTTTTCTTTACTTTATTTGTTTTAAGGATTTACATCCATTTTAGTAAGAAAAAATGGGATTTACTGTGATGAACAGACTACAATCCTACAAGGTAACACATAGAAAGTAGAAAATTATGGAGACAGAAATAGTGGCTAAAAATAAAACAAAACAAGAGAAAGCCATGGGTCTGACTCATAGATGGAAATGCTTGCTAAAAACCTCCCGTTAATACTTTGGATAGATTGTTCTGACATTTTTACCAGGAATCCCAAAGGTGAAATCATGAGAAGACCTTGGGTTTACTCTTGCTGTAATGCACACCAGCAAATAGAGAAAACATCCAACTGCTCAGCAAAAGCCAATCTAGTCCTCACATTGAGGAAAAATATCTCCAGGGTCTTTATAAACCTGCTGCTATGTCAAGTAGCAAACAAAGTTTTTAATACTATCTCAGATGATATATCAGCCGAAGGGGCTTCATCTGGCTATTTTGTATAATGTCTTTGGCTCTGGCTGAAGTACCTGATCAAAAATTGGGTTTCTACATTGTTACACACACATTGATCCAATCCATTGATATAAACAATATTCAAAGGAAAAAAAATTAAGCTGCAGTGTGTCCCTGGAAGAAGCCAACACAGAAATTGAACACATATATACACACACCCAGAAAATGTTTGCTTCAGATTAGTTTGTGCTTTTATTTGGCTCCAGGAGGAAATGGGACATTTCTAATGAGTGCTCATCATTGTGGCAGCCAGACACTGCACAGATGATATGAGCCACTAATCGCCAGGGACAATGTTTGCCCAGATGTGCCTCTATCTATGCTACAAAGCATCGTAAATGTCAAACCCCTGGTTGAGATGCAGTTGTGCATTTGCCATACACAAAGCCGGCTGGAGAACAAAAGGTGCCAGATAGGGACAAATAAATCATTACAATGGGAGCAACAGATCAACAGCATCACCCCAAGAAATAGGATGGCCCCAGGTCACGCTTCTTAGCTCACCAGTACCTTCACAAAATGCCCTTTTCTGTTTGTCCTGCTTTTTTTTTCAAGAGCCACCATGGGCTTTTTTGTAATTAAAGTTGTATTGATTTTGTATTTTTAAAAAAGGATTATAAAGGGGGCAGCATGAACCAGAACAAAGGCTGATAGTGGATAGTAAACACGAGGAAACCTAACAGCCCACAATGCGCTTGTAAGAGTACCTGCATATCTGCTCCCCAAAGTTGATTTAAACACTTCGATTCAAAAGCCCCTTTCTGTGTACAGCCTTTTCTAGTACTGACTGGAGCATTGACTTACATTGATTACAACAATTATCTTTGCAGTCTTTTGATTTCCAAATCTTTAATTCATCTTAAATGAAATATTTGTTCCTGTCCTGCAAACACAGTGGACGGAGCCTAGGGCACAATGATAAAAGGACTCTTTACAACTTCAGCACTCCCTTTGTTGGGCATGGGAGCCCACCCACAGGCCAGGCAGGCTGACATAGCCTAAGGAGGGACATGGAGTTCAGAATTCACTCTGCTTCACAGTGTCAGGAGTAATTGGGAGCATTAGGGAATATAAGTTGATGGTATCTGCAACTCAGTCCTGGTGTGGTGTCCAGCATCCTTTAGTCCCTGTGGGGACAGTAATTCTATGGAATCATGCAACTGCACAGGGGCAAAAGTATGTTCCCAGATGCGGTCATCAGAATTATAGTACCAGCAATTTCCACAATTCTTGAGTGATACACACACACACACACACACACACACACACACACACACACGCATGCATGGACACACACATGTGTTCCCAGGCATAGATGAACATGTTTATAGGTGAACATGGCAGTGGCTGCATGTGCACTTTGATTTCAGAGGTCAATTTCAGTTGTCCCATGTGCTGTCCACCTTTGTGTTTTTGAGACAGGGATCTCCTTTGGTATGAGACCTCTTGGTTAAATAAAGCTAACTGGCCAGTGAGTCTCAAAGATCCTCTTGGCTCTAGCCACCCAGCCTTATAATTACAAATGTGAAACACTGTACCTTGCCATATTAAAAATGTTCTCTCTGGATATTGAACTGGGGCCCTCAAGTTTGTATAGTAGGCAGTTTATCAACAGTCCTACCTGTGCGGTTCTCTTGAGGTTATCTTCTCTGGTTGTCTCGTCTACTCACTGAGAAAACGGTGCCTCATCTGGGCTTTCTGCCTCCCTGATACTCATGCACCCAATTCTGCTTGAGGAATAGTAGAGGGAAATCAGCACCCCGTGACTACCAAGTATAAGACAATACCACTTCTGAGCCAGTTAGGCACCCTCCAGCAAACTCTCAAAGCCATTATCTTGCAGGATTCTCAATATGGATGGTTTCCCAAGAGGCTGAGTTAGTGACTCCTCTCTGACAAGTTGATGGGTTTTGTTTGGTTGGTTTTTGTTTTGTTCTGTTTTGTTTTTTGTTTTTGTTTGTTTGTTTGTTTGTTTTTCATCTTGGCCTCCCCAGTGATGCTGGTCACTTATGTGAAATCAGAACCTTTACTAGCCCATCTTTGGGTATCAGGCTTTTTAGCTGAACCCAGGATAAAGCCTGTGCAACATCTCACCTCCCTGTCTCATGTTGGCTCCACCCATACATTGCTATGCATAAACACCCTCTCTATTTCAGTCAAAACCTAAAGTCCTTTGCAAATCAATTCAGATAAATGAATTGTTGTTATTTGAATCTCAGTTTGTGTAGGAGATTGGAACTAAAGGGAAAACGAGATGTTAAAAGAGGCTCTCTGTGGGTTATGGGCTAGCATGCATAATCATGGGACTGAGACAGTCAGAGAGCTATTTGGAAGGGCTAAGCAAAAGTGATTGATGTGATACTTGTGCAAATCACACGGGAAAGATTCAGAATTTCAGTCGGAAAGCCTGTGATCTGGTTATAGCTCTGTGACTACCTACTTGCGGCGTCCTAAGAAATGTAATTAAAGTCTCTGACCCACCACCTTCCTCTTTCATTAAATGTAAATATATAGACGCACTAAGTCACTTTCGGCTTTGTGCTTCTGGGGAATAAATTTTTATACTCCTCGTTTGGTAACAAACATTGATGTATTTTCTACTTACATACTCAAAACCTTACTAGGTCCTAAACAGAAAGTCTATAAATAATCACTAAATCAATATTTACAGGAGGCCTGCTTCAAGCACAGCTTTACATAAAGCAGGATGAAATGAAAAAATCTAAAATGGCTAAGACACAGACATTTCAACAAAGTGTTATTAAGACAAAAAGTGCTTCAGATGTAAATGATGACCATCGGTGACATGTGGCCCCAAACAAAGGAATAGAGAGCAATCAGCATGCGCCATGCAACAGGACAGGATGGGTTCTGGAACTTCCTGTGCATATGGCAGACTTAGAGGAGAGGAAAACACTGAGCCAACGTGTTCTCAAAGAAAAACCAACAGGAAAAGCTAGGAATGTGTCTGCAGGACAGGGAAGGCAGTGGCAGAGAGAGCGACGTCTTCTGTCTTGCTTGCTGTCTTGTCCTTCCAAGGGAAAGCACTGGGCTCTCATCTCTTCTTTCCCACAGAGCAAGGGAAGTTTTCTGCTTTTCTCAGGTGAAGAAAGTGCCTTATCAAGATAAAGATTTCCCTGTGAAGGCCGAAATGTTGATTCCATATTAACCTTTAAATTCTGTGGTAAAGCTGAGAGAAGCCAAGTGAGGAGTAAAAGGAATGACATCACCAGAAGCTTTCACAGCATCTAGGATACTGCTTGAGAAAGCTCGTGGGGGACTGTTCTCAGGCAGGAAGAGATGAAGAAACAAACGTGAATACAAAGCCTACATTTGGCTTGTGCCTTGAAGCCACCGGCATTAATTAAGATTCTACAGCTTCCAAACAATTATGACATAATTAAAGTAAGATTCTTTCTACAGTAAAACGATAAGAAATGACTTTTAGAAACCATGGGAACCATTAAAACAGCACATCGGCATCAAAATGAGCAATATTTACTAGTATTAACACTATTAAAACGCCTTTGAAGACAAACTCGGGCAATTATTACGCAGAACAACTCACATGTGGAGACAGAGAGCAGTGATAATTAAATCCCACACTCTATATATCTCTCTTTTTTGTATTTGACAGAACAGTCTTTAAGAGAATCTATTTTAATGGCGTTGAATTAGCAAGACATTCAAATAGAGAAAGGGCACTTAGCAGGAGGTCGGTATTCAAGGAGACACAGCCTCCATCATCATTGTTATTTTATATTATTCTTACTCTTTTGGAGACACTAAAGCTCCATTGGTGGGCTGGTACAAGCACAGATAACTTTAGTATCTGGCCCATAAACTTTCTTTAATGGTGTAGCACATCCTTAATTACAATTGACAATGGACAGCTAAGTCGGGTGAATTATTCAGGGCTAATAGACGGAGCACTTGAGACTTAGGTCATTGGCTTGGATCAGGTGGCAAGCCTGCGTCTAGCTGATCAAAAGCAACTGGAAAAAGCACTGGGCCTCCAGAAAACTTGGAGGCCATGAATGGTAGGTGGACTAAAGCATCACTCCAGTTAGAGGCAGTTTTAGTAAAGAACGAAGACAGTTTATTTTCTTTCTAGTGTATGTGTGTTTAAGAACATGCGCAGTGGGTTGTCTTGGTAGTGCAGTATGCTCAGAGCAAGAAAAAGAGTGGTGGTAAAAAGTCTGCGTTCTGTTCATCTTCTGTTCAGTGGGGTTACATTATCCAAAACTTAGACGTTATTTATAAGTGAGAAAAGGGGACATATCAGGAACAATACCAGTTCCTAAATACCTGTCCCCATTTGTTTTAAAGACTATGAGACTATTTCTAAAAAAGTAAGTATACATATCTTACCAAACTATTAATGATCTAAAATGAATGGGGGAACATACTGGAACCATATGAACAAGATGGATGAGAAGGAGCCAAAAAGTAATATACCTTGAATAGGATCTGCCTACCTTTCTTAAAACACAAGCTAATGAGAGACAGCATAAGGGAACATCTCCTGCCTCCAGTGTCCAGAAATGAGAATGTTGTCCATATGCTAAAAATAACATATCTTTTTTTTTTTTTTTTTTTTTTTGTCAAAGCAAGGGACTGAACTCATTGGTTCATACTGATGTGTATTCAACAATAGCTTTTGCTAGCTTGTAGCATGGAAAGAGCAACACGTCTCTAGAATAGACATGCACAGCTTAAAGAAGAACTGTTCAATCATTCTACCACTGTCCCTAATCAGTGAGTTATGTCAGAATTCAGGGAATTGTTTTAGCATTTTAACTATTGTTAACTGTTGTCTCAAGGGTCAAGTCATTAGAAAGCAGTCACAGAAGAAAAGGAGAGAATGTAAGCCAGAGAGAAACTTCATTCTGATCTTCAGCTTTTAGGAGGGGGTGGCAGGGAAAGGTGGCTGGGTGCAGGGACACTGAGGTATCCTTAGAAGGGAACATGACTGGGGGATCAATTTCACTTTTGGACAGTAACTAAAACATCTCCCTCTTTGATGTGTTGAATGATTGTGGTTGGCACAATCTCATACTCATGTTTTTCTGCTCAGATGTGAGTGCGTTCCTAGGAGCTGGAAGATATGTTCTTACTATCCCAGCTGCTTAGGAGGGGGACACAGGAGGCTTGTAAGCTTCTACGCCAGCACGAACTTGAGCATGAGTCCAGGGTTGGGCAAACTGATAAGACCTTGTGTCCAAGTAAAAAGTGCAAATAGGTTGGGCATGAAGCTTAGTGATACCCTGGGTCAGATCCACAGTTCTGACAAAAATGTGTAATATTTGACTCTAGTATGTTTTAATTTGAAATATTTACTTTTACAGTGCTTGCATATGTCTAATGAGGTATCTGGAGGATGAGCCTATGTGTACACATAAGCTTCTTGTGATTCACAAATACTTACATATGCAGCTTAAAAATAAGTTTGTACTTTAATTTTGAGTAGTTTTGTGCATATTGACTATGGCCTCCACATGAGGTAATATTTAGAATTTTCTTTGTTTTTATTTTTTATTAATTTATTCTTGTTACATCTCAATGGTTATTCCATCCCTTGTATCCTCCCATTCTTCCCTCCCTCTCATTTTTCCCTTATTCCCCTCCCCTATGATTGTTCCTCAGGGGGATTTCCTCCCTCTGTATATGCACATAGGGTATCAAGTCTCTATGATACTGTGTCATCATTCAAAAAACTTTGGATTTTGGGCCAGTTTTGATTTTGCACTTTCACAGCTGCACTTTGTGTCAGCACTTGGGGACATTCTAGGCATCGAAAGCTCTGGGTGTAGCTCTATAGAGCTAAAACTGTTGCTGAATCAAATGCTGGGGCCTAAGTATGGAACCAAGAACCTGATCTACAGTCATTCACAGCTTCTTGGGGCACAAAAAATGTCTATAGGAAAAAAGAGACCAAAGACGATTAGATAAACAGCCCCTGCTAGTTTCCCTGAGGCCGCTCTGCCTGCTGGCTTCTGGGTCACCATTCTGCTTTTTGACATGTATCTAATACTGTCTTGTTTGCTGTGACCCTTTACTCCACCTGTCTTTTCTGTGCTCTGCTTCCCTGTGTCATCCACTTGGGATTCTCATCTTTTTCATTCTCCTGTAACATTTAGACTATATCCTCTTCAGTCGTTTCATCACACAGTCACCTGCCTTACTTTCTGATCACTTTAGGATAATAGATTTCTCTCCTTTGTGAGTTTGAAATTAGGAGTTGAGTTCTTTCATTCTTACCTTGTAGTGCTGCATAAAGGTGGACATATGGCATCTACAACGTTTGGAGTGGTACTGGATATTGTTGCAGAATAGTCATAATATGAAATATTACTTAGACCATGCTGAAATATGGGAAATTGAAAGTGAGTTTCCAATGTTTCAACAGTAAAGATATATTTTTCATAGATGTAAATAGTAAGATACATATTCTACCCATACAAGGATTCCTGAATATTCTATGTCTCCAGAAGACTTGTGTTCCATACCTACCTTCATAGTACCTCAGGCAGGGAGAGCGTTATTTAAGACAGTCAGATATTTCCATCATGTGTTATTACATTTAATTGATCCACTTATTCCCCTTCTCCCCTCTCCTATGACTGTGACTGAGAGGAAAATGGGAGGGAGGGAGGAATGGGAGGATACAAGGGATGGGATAACAATTGAAATGTAATATGAATAAATTAATAAAATACATTAAAAGTAATTGATCCACTTAAACCATGGAAGGAAGCTACATCCAAGAAAACAGAAAGGGAATAAGACATTGTCAGGCTCATCACTACAATATTAACAGACCATTCTACTGTATTTATAAGAACTATTGACAGAAACCCAAGCAAGGGAAAAGCACAGTATTTTTCCCAGATATATTAAAAGTCCAGTAAATTGAAAAAAACGTAGCAAAGACAGTATTTGGAGACAGAGAAAAACATATGCAACTAGCATTCAGCAAAGACAGTTAAATAATGCTGTATTTTTAATACAAATTCTTATAAGAAAGCAAGCCCAAACTGGTTATTATTACATTGAAGGGGGATTGGTACTTAGGAGATGATATATCAAAAGCATACAAATAAGAGCATAGTAAACATGTTAACAAATAAAGCAAGTGTGATATTTTATAAAGGCAATGCTGGTTGCAAATTAAATTCACAAAAACAAAAGGTTTATGTGAAAGGCAAAGTTAAAAAAAAAAAAAACCCACAAGTCTAATTAGATGGTGACATAGACTATGGATGAGCAGCATCTGACAAGGAAAGATAAGCAAACACCTTGAATTATTGAGTGTATACAAATCAGCATGTCTCCACTCACTCCTGTCAAGGTTACCAGGAGCCAGACAAAGAGATGAATGACACACACCTTCATTATTTAGGCCAATTCTCCAGTCTGTCTGGAGGTGATTGGGTTGCCCAGATAAACCATTTAACGTTTCTCCCCAAGCAGTGGGTCAGATAGCAATTTATCTCATTTGGTCTCTAAAGAAACTTAAAAGGAAGAGGGACCATGAAATTGCCAGCTCTCTTATTCAACCGTCTTAACTCTGTGTCTGATTGATCTCTGACCATTTGCTTGATTGAACTGTTGCTCACCCTAGCACACTGAAAATGTTAAAGACATTATAATATATGCAGATTTGGTTAGAAAGAATGTCTAAACCGGGGGGGTGGGTGGGAGTGTCTCATAGAGAGCAGCAAAGCATTCCATATGGTTGTTTTGACAATAGATAGCATGTCTGGGATACGTGAGGTGTAAACCATTAAAAACAGAAATGTGTGTCCCTGGAGACATGCCTGGGAAATCGTGGGTCTGAGCACACAGTGCATGTCCACAGTAGAGTCCAGCAGGGATAATGTCTATGATTCACCAGTTAGTGGAGTAAAAAAACCTCTGAAGTTTAAGAATGTTTTGTGCCTCACTTATTTCTGGTACCATTCGAGATACCCTAACTTAGGTTTGTATTTCTCAGTCTCTGATTAACCTTTTTTAAATGCCGACTTACCTATACCTTTTGACTGACTGAAGAATTGAAGATTTCCACCTTCTGTTTCCTCCATACATAATATTTGTGTGATTTAATTAGTTATGCTTTCCTTACATCAGTGTTTTCTGTTAACCCTTTTGTTTTCTATGCTTCTTTGTCAATTTGGTGGAAAAATATGGTGATGACAAAATTTTCTGTTTGTGCCTTGACCCTGGTGTGGAATCTTTTCAGTAGATTCTACATCTTGGACACTTCCTGGATGTTTGAATGTTTGTTAGGAGGCAATCAAGCTCAATACATCACGACTGAAACCTTTTCTTCATAGTTGCATGCTATCACTAAAGCTTTCTTCACAAGACCAAGGATTCTTAACATTGTGGGCAGCTCCCTGTTTGGTTTATTCTCCCCTCCCATTACATCCCATAATGATATCAATAAAGAATTTTCACTCCTGCTTTGTAGTTTGAGCATGGAATCTTTCAGTGTTATAGACTGTAACATATACACTCAGTTTTAAAAGCAGCAATGTAGGTAGCTCATACCATGTCTTAAATAACAGGACCTTTAATGAAGAAAGACATACCTGTGAACTGGTCACAGAAGTAAAAGCCTTGCCCTGGAAAATTCAGCCACTTGTTCAGATTCAAACTTACGAGTTCAGCATGTCCAAATATGTAAAAAATTAATACTGACAATAAATAACATTCAACATGACCAGGCAAGCCAAGTATTTTTAACACCGCAGCATTAGAAGAGTTAAGGAAAACCAAATACAGAGGCTCCTATATTTGCACAATTCATGTTCCCTTCTTACAAAGTGCTTGCTCACATATGGTTGTTACAGGAATCCAGACTCTCAAGTACTGTCCTGAAACAGCTGTCTACGAATCCAAGACGAATAACGAAGGGCACCTTTCAGAAAGGAATCTACTGGAGATTTAACTAGGACTTCCTCTTTACTCCTCCCGTGCAAGGCCTGCCTATATTTTCTATTTCTCCAGATTCCGGAAATAAACATTTAAGTTTTCCTGGGACTACTTTAAGACATATTTTTTATTTGTTTACAGAACAAATCTTGGAATTACTGAACTAATAAATACCATCCCCCAACCTCAAATTTAATAAAGAAAGGTTTTATTATAATTTCTTTTGATAATTAAGCAAAAGACATGGTACTTAACTCTTGTGGTTGTATTTATAACTAGATCCCCATTCTGCTAAAATAACCATATGCAGCATTTTATTCCTGTCATTTAAACAAAACAAACAGAGCTGTATTTAAGTAAAATTATCTGTCTCCCTAACAACGTTTTGTAGCACTCTGTATGCCTCAATTATCTCTGCTCAGAAGGATCCTGTGTGATCATCTCATCCTCCCCTCCTCACTGCAGATGCTTCATGGGTGTGGCTGGTTGGGGTTTCCCATCCCTGTCTACCCACCTAGCCCTTTCCCTTCCGAAATAAATTCATCCAGGTTGGTCCATGGCCCCCAGTGATGAAAACCCTCAATCAGATTTGGTTTTCTCTTCAAACATAAACAGAAGGCAAGAGACTGAAAGCATTGCTTTGAGTTGGAGAATGCCTGCAGCAGAGCACACAAATTAAAACCTGAAATTATCACCCTCCCTCCAGCTGTTTCTTCCCACTTCTTATGAACTCTGGTTTAAAGAAAGAAAATTAAACGGAGGTTTGTGCTGTTTGCAGGGGCTGGAGCATACCTTTCCACTGGCGAGCTACATTCTTTTATGGAATGGGATAACCCCACTTCGGCGTTGTGCTCCTTCTCTTCTGGACATGCCTAGGCTGTGCCTCCAAGCGACTCTTTCAATCACCTAGCAGTCTACAGCAGTCCCTTCCAGTCCCTCTGTACCTCTAGCGCTCAATAGTTTATCCACTGGTCTTTTACCTAATTTTAGGTTCCTGTAGCGCATATTTAAGAACCCTAGTCCAGCGCAGCAGGTCGTGGTGTGCGGCTGAGCAGACATGGATATGCCTCTGTGGCGCTCTGGCTTCTCGTCTTTAGCGAATGCTGAATTTCACTCTCTGAGACCACAACTCTTTTTTTCTTAAAAAAAATTACTTAGATTACATCCGAATTGTCATCCCCTCACTTGTATCTTTCCGTTCCCCCATGCCTCGTTCGTCCTATTCCCTCGGCAAGACCCCAAATCTTTCAACTATCCCCAGAGCTTCAGG
This sequence comes from Acomys russatus, assembly GCF_903995435.1. Taxonomy (NCBI): domain Eukaryota; kingdom Metazoa; phylum Chordata; class Mammalia; order Rodentia; family Muridae; genus Acomys; species Acomys russatus. The sequence goes on along the minus strand of NC_067156.1, from coordinate 16,711,084 downwards.
GATGAAGGTATAAAAGACCCAGACGGGGTTCAAGGATGAGGATTTTGTCTGCCTTTCATTTGAATACATGCTTTTTCATTTTGTTGCTTGCTTTCTTAGCGATGAGCTTCTCTGTGCCCTACCTACTTAAGGGTATTTCTCCAGCAGGCTCCATCCCTCACTTTGCATCCTTCCTGGACTCAGATGACTCAAAATGAAGTCGGCTACTGTGTTTTCATAGCTAATTTTATTAATTTCTGAGTAATAATTTTTACAAAAACAGATGCTGAAAGAAAGGGGGAAACTCAGAAATAAAATGCAAACATATACCTGTTTTTGTTCCATTTTGAGACAAGGCAGTTTGCCTGCCTTAGAACACATTACTGGAACCTGGCAGCCTGTGTTTGTTTTTAATACCAGTGTGCTTGTCATATAATATAACAGCTTTTTATTTTCAACGATATTAACTGTCTGCAGGGAGAAAGAGGTAGCAGACCTCTCCAGGACCTGAGAGTCTTATAAATAAATGAGATTTTTAACCTCTGCTGTAATACAGATATCTTTTCAATATAATATTAAGAACCTTTGTGACAGGATCTGTCATTTTAAATACAAAAAAATACTATGCTCATGGAATAAAAATACTTACTTGGCAGATGAAAAATATTTATCCTCCATTTTTACTTCCTTGGCTCATAGTTTAAAATTCATTGATGCTCTGCCTGGCCAGGTTCATACAGAGACACTGAGAGAGACTAGATAAAGCAGTGATGGATAAGGAGATGCCAGTTTAAAGATGGTCAGTGGTGACGAGAAGGTCTCACAATACTTTTTTTTCCATCTTAAAGGTTAAACTAACTCCATACCTCTTGACACATTGAGGACTTCCAAAAAGTTCTCTGGAGATTATGAAAACAAGCAAAGGAATCTCATTATGACCTAGCATTTTCCAGGCTTCCTCAATATCATACTACCAGAAATGTAGGAGACTAAGTCTGTTTACAGGCAAAAAACAGCTACCTCACATTCTGTGGGATAGAATAATCAACAGCATGTAATAGGGACATCATTACTAACCAGACAGTTTGGAACAGAGAAGTTTTCATTTGCATTTCCCTGACGACTAAGGATGTTGAACATTTCATTGAGTGGTTTTCAGACATTTGATGTTACCCTGTTGAGAATTCTGTTTCACTCTGTGCCCCATGTTTTAATTGGATTATTTCATTTGTTGATGTTAAGTTTCTTGAGTTCCCTATATATTTTGGATATAGGCTTTTGTGGATGTCAGGGTGGTGAAGATCTTTTCCCAGTCTGCAGCCTGCCATTTTGTTCTTTTTCCAGTGTCCTATGCCTTACAGAAGTATTTCAGTTTTATAAGGTCCCATTTATCAATTGTTCATCTTAGAGCCTGAGCTGTTGGTGTTCTGTTTGAGAAGTTGTCTCCTGGGCCAATGAGTTCAAGGATCTTCCCCCACTTTATCTTCCAACAGATTTAGTGCATCTGGTTTTATGTTGATGTCTTTATTACACTTGGACTTTAGTTTTGTACAAGGTTATAAATATGGATCTATTTGCGTTTTTACACATGTTGATATCCAGTTAGAACAGCATGATTTGCTGAAGATGCTATATTTTTTCCATTGTATGGATTTGGATTCGTTGGCAAAAATCAAGTGTACATAAGTGGGTTTATTTCTGGGTCTTTCATTTGATTTCCTTGATCCACCTGCCTATTTCTATGCCAGTAGAATGCCATTTTTATTACTGTTGCTCTATAGTATAGCTTGATCTCAGGGCTGGAGTTTCCTGTAGAATATCTTTTATTGTACAGGATTGTTTTAGCTATTCTGGTTTTTTTGGTTTTCCATATGAAATTGAGAATTGTTCTTTCAAGGTCTGTAAAGAATTATGCAGGTATCTTGATAGGCAGTGCATTGAATCTGTAGATTGCTTTTGCTAAGATAGCCATGTTTACTATGTTGATCTTCTGGAACCATGAGTATGGGAAATCTTTCCACATTCTGATGTCTTCTTCAATTTCCTTCTTCAGAGACTTGAATTTTTTTCTTTAAACAAGTCTTTTACTTGTTTGCTTAAAGTTTAATCAAGATACTTTATATTGTTTGTTGGTATTGTGAAGGATGTAGTCTCCCTAATTTCCTTCTCAATCTGTTTGTTTTTTGTATATATGAGGGCTACTGATTTTTTTTTTTTTTTAATCTTGCATCTGGACACTTTGGTGAAGGTGTTTAGCAGTTGTATAGGTTCTTTGGTGGAATTTCGGGGGGTCACTTTTGTACACTATCATATCATTTGTGAAGAGTGATACTCTTTAACTTCTTCCTTTCTGATGTCCATCCCTTCCATCTCCTTTTGTTGTCTTACTGATCTAGCTAGAAGTTCAAGCACTATATTTAAAAGATATGGAGAGAGTGAGCAGCCTTGTCTAGTCCCTTATTTTAGTGGAATTTCTTTGAGTTTCTCTCTATTTAATTTGATGTTGGCTATAAGATGGTATTTTCTAGTGTTATGCAACTTTTAGCAGTCGCAACAATTGTACTGCTTAATTAAAGTTTTTTTTTTAGATGTATAAATTCAGTACCTTTCATGTCTATCAGCTTTTGGACAGGATATGATGAAGTCTGTCTCTGGTCTGTTGTTTTTCACTATTGTGAGTCAGCACAAAGAGGCCTTCTTCTTTATTGAAGTGTAGGGGGTCACATGATTGACATGAGGATAGTTCATCATTTGATAAGTTTCCACTCAAGGACCTGAAAATCCACAGATGTTTGAATTACTTAGCTTTATATTTTAATTCTGTTAATAATTAGAATGTTATTACAATGGATTTGTAAACCAAAACATCACCCAGTGAGTTTAGCCAGATGCAAACTTTACACATCACAATGAACACAATGCACATAGCTTCACAATGTGCTTTACACTTCCACTATCAGCACCAGAGGAAGACAGAGTTAAAACTAGAAAAACAATTAAGCTTATATTCCCTTTCAGGATATGTCCTTTACTGGTGTTTTATTATAAGAGCAAATCTCTAAGACAATTCACTTAAAATGAGTTAAGTGTGGGATCACAGTTGTAGAGATTTCTTCCCAGGACCCAGCGTCTCTGCTAGTTTGAGGCTGTGGTGACAGTGTGCCATGGTGGGTGTGATAGTTTGAGTAAGACTGGCTTCCCATAACTTCTTTTGTTTGACTGCTCACTCACCAGAGAGTGCAAGTCTTTCAGAGAAAGTCTCTCTCTCTCTCTCTCTCTCTCTCCTAATGCTCCACCATTATGCCTTCTGGCCAGTCAGGAATAATAATAACTGACTATACCTCTGGAACTTTAAACCAGCCCTCAACTAAATGCTTTCTATTGTAAGAGTCATCTTGGGAGCTGGGCATGGTGGCACAAGCTTTTAATCCCAGCCCTCAGGAGGCAAGACAGGTGGATCTCTGTGAGTTCGAAGCCAACCTGGTCTACAAAGAAAGTCCAGGACAGCCAGGGCTCTGTGTAACTGAGAAACTCTGTCTCAAAAAACAACACAAACAAAGAAAACAAAACAAAACAAAACGAAAACAATAAAAAAAGTCACCTTGGTCATAGGCTCTCTTCATAACAATAGAACTGAAGCAGGACTGTGATTGTGAGTATCGAAGAAAAAGCAAACTATATACCTTATAGCAATTGAAATGAGGAGGGTGGAGTCCAGGGATGTCAATTCCCTTCAGGATCATTTTCTCCATTGACTTTGTATATTCCTATAAGCCTATTCTATTACAAACCACACATATTCCAACAAATGCATGTAGACATCAAGAAAGTGAACTATCTTTACTAGTGAAAGCTGCTGAAAAGGTTGATTCAAAGACTGCAATGGAGAAGACTTGAGGAATGACCGGACTTGAGTATAAAAGTCAACTCTCTGCCTGATTTCTTTGAGCTCCTCTGGTGGATCTGTTAACTAAAAGCATAGTTCAGCCCAAGGGTGCACCCTAGTTCAGGAAGCATCCTTCATAAACTTGGATAGTTCTAGAATCATAGTTCTCCACTTCAGCCTGTTCTCCTTCTTTATGCCTCACTCTCATTTCCAACATTTTGCTGGGGAGCATATGAAATTTTAAGTTATAACTTTGGAGGAAGGCCTGCCGTGATGGCTGGTATTTGTACCGTATGCTTATATGAATATGGAAAGGATTTTTTCTCCCACTGACCTTTCCAAAGGTTTAGGTTATTAAGATGAATTTAAATATATTTCTTTTAATTACTGTACTCTGAATATGAAGCCTAGGTTTCTTTTCAGTAACTAAACCTGGAAAGATCCTTTAAACTTGTTGCATTTGGCCTTTGTAAAATTGATTTTTTTTTAAAGTAAAAAAACAAAACAATCAGGCACTTTTCCATTATTCTTGGCTTTGCTTTGGATTGAAGTTTTTAAGTCAAGTATTTGGAAATGTCACTGTGGAGAGAAGCTAAAACATCTGAAGTGGTGGTGTGACAGCTGTCTGACCCCCTGCTTTCCCTCCTAGATAGAAGAGAAAGGAGGACTTTGCCATAGGTCATATGCTTCAGACATTTGCCTGTATGCAAACATTGCAAGAGGGAACTGGGTAAAAGACTCCTACTCCAACAAATTTGACCCTCTATTAGTATCCTTTCTTTGAGTATACAGCTTGAGAAACAAGTTCCTTCACATGAAGAAGAAGAAGAAGAAGAAGAAGAAGAAGAAGAAGAAGAAGAAGAAGAAGAAGAAGAAGAAGAACCAACCAGAAAAAAAGAAATGCCAAGGATAATAGTGAAAACAACAAGGGAAGTCCATGGAAGGAAGTTGGTTTGCCTGTGGGGAGATGTTGAGCTGTACCGGGTACCCTGTGTAATGCCCCCTTGGGCATCAGCTCATCTAGCTAGACTCTTCTGTTTCATGCCACTCTCCCTTGCATGTCTTTTCTTTAATGTCCTGGGGTCAAAAAGCCCTATGATAACATTTTGAAACATCCAAACATTTGTCTTCACCATAGTTATTAATACTTATTTATTATGTTTCATCATCATCTTTCCAAAGCAGCAATAAAAGTTTTGCAGAGTATCCAACCCAGCTGCTATGCTCATATTAGAAACAGGGAACTTTCTGTAGCACTACTGATCTTCTTTCTGTCTCTCTGTCTCTGTCTCTGTCACTCTTGGTCTCTTCTTTCCCTGTCTCTCTCTCTCTGTCTCTCTGTCTCTCTCTCTGTCTCTCTCTCTCTGTGTCTCTGTCTCTGTCTCTGTCTCTGTCTCTGTCTCTGTCTCTGTCTCTCTCTCTCTCTCTCTCTCTCTCTCTCTCTCTCTCTCTCTCTCTCTGTGTGTGTGTGTGTGTGTGTGTCTCTCTCTGATTTAGAAATAGGAAAGACACTGGAGAGCCACCTTCTGTATCAGGTGTTCTGTGGACATTGTCTCACGTGAAAAGCTTTGGATTTTGGTTTTTGTTTTTGTCCCACTTCCTCACCTATCTTGATGCAATGTCCATAGAACCAGCTGGAGCATTTTCCAATCCTTCCCAGAACCAGCTGGAGCATTTTCCAATCCTTCCCACATCTCCACAACAGCAGCCCTTTAGAAAGGTTGGTAATGAGGAAAGCTCACTGCCGTTCTCCTTATTGTTCTTGTTTAGAAATGGGCAATAAAACTTTACCACCTCACCGTTATACATCACTTTAAAAACTAAAATAAAAATAAAATAAAATAAAATCTAATTTACATTTTGTTCTGACTGCCTCTTTTGACTGACAGTTGTCCACACCTCAGTGGCTGTCCTGTTCGGTGTACTTTAATTTGGAGCTTTCATGTATTTGAGAAGCCCATTCAGAAGTAAATTCTCGGGGAAAATTGAGCTCTGTCATGGATGGATTAGTACTATAATAGTTGGTCACATATCTTGCATGAAACCTTTCAGAAGCAAGGCAAATGAGAAGGAAATGAAATTCATTTCATACTTCTTCAAGCACGCTAAGAGACTTTCTCTCCAAGTAATCTGTGAAGTAGTGCCGGTTTATTGGAGGTTCGTATAACTACTACCATTACATTATACCTTGTCACAATCTCATGTATTGGGTGACTGCTTTTTCTGAACGGATGGTACCTGAAAAGTGCTCTCTGAAGGCAGTGAGCAGCAAGTGTCGTTTCTTTGATCAAAATGTATAGGTCTAGGGAATAGCATAAATAAAAGTACTTAAGCTAAATTGGGCCATTATAGGTCAGAGGTGAATGAAGTCGAAAAAGCACACGTATATACAGAGGATTCATCATGTTTGCTTTTTGATATACTGATAAACCTAAAACATAAAAGAAAAGGTAACTTAACAAGGGGAAAGGGGGAGAAATAGGAGGAGAGAATTGCTAGCAGGACCCATGGAAAAGAGAGATGCCACTGTTATTTGCAGTATAGAGGGGTATAATACCATTTGTAAACTAGTAAGACAAGTGTCACCTGATGTCATTTACCATGTTCAAAAAGACTAACTTTACAAGTAAGGACATCATGTAAACTACTTGGAATAAAATGAAAACCAGTATAAGGTTTTATTGGAATAGACATTTATTTCTTTTTCCTTTTCCAGTGCTATTTCTTTTATTAATTTAGTTACTAGTTTTTCTTATAGCCCAGGCTGGCCTTAAACATAATATGTCTTCCAAGATAACTTTGGATTTTAGATTCCCCAGCTTCCTCTTTCCAAGGGTGCTCCACTACACCTAGTTTTTGTGATGCTAAGAATCAGATTTAGGGCTTTGTGCTTGCTATGCCCCTTACCAAGTGAGCTATTCTACAGGCCTTAGTTTCTGACATAAAACAAAAGGAGCAAGCAAGAATAAAACACACACACAAACTCAAACTGTAGAAAATGTGAAGAGAAGACTCAATGACCAGTTACTTTGTTATGAAGCCTAATAAAATAAAGTTAAAAAACAAAAAACAAAAGAACAAAACACATATCCCCAAAATAATAGGATCAAGTCTTCCTTGGAAAGAACTGATTGTTTTTTTGTTGTGGAGGGCCATGTAACTTGCTTTCCTGTGGTTGATGAGACAATCTGGAAAGCATCTTGGCAGTCTAGGGAACATTTCCCTATAAAAAGGACAGAGAATATAGGAGGTTTTTATTCTATTACCCCAACCTTCAGAAGTGTTGGAGGTATAGGAAATTAATACCTAAGCAGGATTAGACTGACCAACATTTTCAACACCTGGATATGTCTTGCAAGTGGCCACAGAGGGAGTGCCTGCAAACTTCCCGAGGAATGGTACCGGTACTAATGATGCCTAGTCTAAAAGGTTCATGTTGATACCTTAGTGCCAACCACTCGCTTTATCTGCTGTTATTGGTGACTTCATTACCTTTGTATTTAGGAGATTTGGGAAAGCAAGTACTTCTCAGGGATGCAAGATTCTGAGTTTTTAAGCAATAATGGTTTAGATAAAGGAAAGGAAGAATATTAAAAACAAGCTTTACAGCTCACCTTCTCGTGAGTACCAGATAACAAATGCACATATATGCATTTATATGTATATATGTACATGTGTATACATATACATGTATATTTCTACACGCATGCGTGTATGAAAACTGTCAATGCAAATGGGCTGGGAGAAAGGCAGAACAAATGGTCGTTGTCCTCCTCTCTACCTCCCACCAGAAGGTTTTGCTATTGGCACAAAGAGCAGGGGCAGGACTAGACCGCACAGGTCATCATGAATCCTAGACCACACTGATCATAAAACAGTGCTGATAATTGGAAGGCGGGTTCATGAGGACTCCACTGCTGGGAGATAACAGTTGTGGACAATGATTTCTCCCTAAAACAGAAATGATTACTGAATGGATTTCAGCTGAAGATATACAATGATACCAAAGAGGACATGAAGCCAGCAACGTTAGTCAGAAAGAAAATTAATGAGAAAGTTAATGTAAAGCCACCTGCCGAGATACCTCACCCTGTCTCCCAGCCTAGTTTAAAACCTGAGAGATTATGGGAGTTTTGTGCCACTCTGGTGGACTCCAATTCAGACCGAATGGAAGTTGCTATGAAAACCTGCCTTGATTTCACACCTTCCTGCTAAAAGATGTTATCACCCTGCCAGCTCTCTGAGGGAGAGAAGCTTGCCGGGAGAAAGAGAGCGGGTTGACAGCCCTGAAATGTGCCCTCGGTTTTGCAGCTGGCAAAGGCGAAGATCAGAGTGGGATCCGAGACAGCTCTGTCCCACACGGGTTCTGATAAACAGGCACACATTAGAACATTAAGCAACCTTTCTCAGCAACCTTACATTCTTGTCTTTTCTTTCTGCCTTTCCTAATACTTTCTTTTATTAGCTCCGGTGATAATGAAGCTAATAATAACCTGCTCATACTAGCTTCTAGAGTGGTGCTTAATAATTTATGATCTCCATTTTTTTTTTTTTGTCTAAAATTCAGCACAATTCATGCTTAGAAAAAGAAAAAAGAATGAAGTTGCACACAGGAAAAAAATGAATTATGCACCAAATTGTAAATATTCCATTTCTTTTGCTGATCTGAAACTCCCCAAAGAAATCTGAACACTTGATTTAAATTCAGTTGCAGTGACATTTCCTAGCAGAGAAGAGCGCTTGCACAAGTTCACAAGTGTTTGCAAAAAAGATAACTTTTTTAGTGGATACTAGTACATTTTAATGTGTTTTTTGAAAAAAAAATATCCTGTTTGGGCTTAAATTGCCCAAAATGAATAAAATATTTCTGAGAGGAAGCCCATTCTATGCAGGGACTTTTATAGCATTTCTGCAAAGTGGGCGTTTGGATTGCTGTGGAGGACTTTTACCCCTGCAGCTTCCTGCCTCTGAGAGAGCTGAAAGTCAGGAAAGCCACTCCTAGCAAACCGCAGCCTGAACTCACACTCAGCTAACTGGTTGGTCACAGCCAACAGGAATGGACTGATGAAGTCTCAAGGAGTAAACAATCTTTTTTATTTGTGTTGCATTGTTTCTACTATGGCTTGGATATGACAGGATAATCATATATTTTTGACTGCTATGCAAAATTACAAGCGACAAAGAAGATATAAGCCTGCCGAAGCACTTCAGACAGGTGGGACAAGAAGCTGCAAATGGAAAGGAGGCAACATACTTTTTGATGACTTTTATTTTATGCTCAGCACATCTACAAAGGTCTTTGAATTGCCATGGCAGTGTTGGCTTATCTCACTGTTTTCTATGAAAATTATGGGCTTTACACTTTCAAATTCTAGATGTCTTTTTTAAAAAAATGGTTATCGTAAATATCACTATTAAAGAAATCCAGGGATGCTTAGAGTCAGAAGCACAACTGACTCGCTAAAACTGCACAGTCTAAGGCCCAAAGATAGAAGACAGGCCAACTCAGAAAAACTAAGATCAGGACCTAATAACAAAGCAAGCGTCCCAAATGCCTGCTTTCAGTGACTCTATTTTTATTCTCCTGGGCTTGCATAATGTACTGATATGATAAAAACTTAAGAGTTTACTCAACAAAGCAAAGAACTGCAGATTTCTGGCCTGGTCTATTATATGGCAATTGTAGTGGCTTGTAGAAAAAAATCTCACAGGAGAGCCCCGGAGTGTAAAGAAAATAAATCGAAAGACAGGCTGGAAGGAGATGACCTGGAATGACTGCTGTAAGGTTAGTGAAGATGTGTTTAACGTAAGTGGCTGTGTTCACATTCCCCTTCCATGGAACAACACCATGGCCATGCTCACAATGTCGCATCAGAGACAGTTAGTGACTTCCTCATCTATCAGCAAATTCTTAAGATATGTTTTTTACAGACGCTTATGTGAAATGACGTTGGTATCATAAAAGTTTCTGCATTAATGAATAAAATGTGTGACATTTGTTCATTCTGTGTTTTCTAAAGAATAATAATTTAACTGAAAATCATAATTTTGCCTACTCAGATGTGGTTTTCAAATTTTTAAGAGAAAACCCAAAAGAAAAGAAACTCATGAGCTTTCTTACAGAATTCTCTGGTCCCTAAGTGGGATCTTTTATTTTATAACCAATTTCCATCTGTGTGTCTTTGAACATTTCTTCGAAAGTGCAGACATTCTCTATGTTCTTAGAGAGCCATTTATTCCCTCCTGGCAGTTTTTATGTGTTACTGAAGAGTCCAAGATGGATATTAACATTTTAAGTTGCCCTTTTAAACATTTTCTACTGGTATGGTTTTAAATTTCTGAGAAAGTTAACTAGGTAATCACTGAAAAGCATTCTTACATACACACATATATGCCAATGCACTAAATACATACACACACACACACACACACACACACAGAGACACACAGGTATATATATACATACACAAATTTTTCCTGAAGAAAATATCGAATTATCCTTTTGGGTTATGATGCTATATATAAATTTTAAAAATCTTTTATATTTAATTGTTCTTAAAAACAATATATGTAATGCTAGAGTGTCTCAGTTAGGTTTACCATTGCTTTGAAGAACCACCATGACCAAAAGCAACTTGATGAAAAAAAAGATTTATTTCACTCATAGCTCACAGTTCTTTATGGGGGAAAAAAAAAAAAAGCGAGGGCAAGAACTCACATGGGGCAGGAAACTGAGACAGGAATTGATGCAGAAGTCATGAAGAGGTACTACTTAACTGGCATGCTTCTCCTGGCTTGCTTGGCTTCCTTTCTTATAGAACCTAGGATCACCAGCCCAGATTGTCCACAACAGGCAGGGCTGTTCTCCATCAATCACTAATTAAGCAAATGCCCCACAGCTGTATCTTTTGAATGCATGTTCTTAGTTGAGACTCCTTGTCTCTTATGATTCTAGCTTGTGTCAACTAGGCATAAAACTAGCCAGAACACAGAACTATACTTGTTTCAGGGTTAGAGAGTAGACAGGCAGTAACAGGGACTGAAACATACTGGGGAGCAAAGGCCTCTTTTAAGCACATGCCTAGACTTTCATTAACATGAAAGTAGGTGGTCCTTGAAGCCAGGGCTTCCAGGTTATCAATCAAAATTCAACACCTTTTTTTGGAATTCCTTAAATCTTAAATTTGGTTTCCAAATTTCTATAGACAACAAAACCCATCTATAGGTCATCTTTTGTACTATAAGTTTATAAATTTCATTTCATAGAATTAGGTAAGACAAGCCATGATATCAGATGATATCCAACCTCTTACCCAAGGCTCACAACATGATCTAATAATATCTTTGTCTTCTTGAGCAATGTGTATATATATCACACACTGACTTCCTGAATTCTACAGTCTAAATTATCTTGAGCTAAGGCATAGGACAAAAAAAGTAGCATTTCCTAATTGCATGTGAGTTGAAAGGCAGAAATGAATTCAGACAATATGGCATAAACTTGCAACATTACATACAACAAGAAAACTCACAGCTAAGGAAGTACAGCTGAAACAATGAAGAACACTCATCAGTTGCCTTCCTCTCTGGTTGGCTCCCTGGCACATGGTTAGTTAGCTTTTTCCATAGTGCAAGACCACCTACTTATGAGTGTTGCCACCCACAGTGGAATGAACCATATTGTATCAAACGACAATCAAGATAATCCTTGACAGCCATGCCCACAGAATAAAATGATGTAGGCAGTTTTTCTCTCCTGATGCTTTTTCTCTCAGGTGACAAGACTTTGTGGAGTGTACAGTTAAGGTTAGCAAGGATAAAGTGTTAACCTTATTATAATAATAAAACTACTCCATAGTAAAACTGTATTTTTTTCATAACAGTGCAGCTATGCCATGAAAAGCATCATGGATAATTGTTAAAAATCCCTAGATGTTAAAAAGGCTAGAGATCAAATTACACTGTGACTTGTACTATGGCAGTGGAAAAGTTTCTTTAAGCTTGAAGATTCTTTGACTTAAAGGAGGAATGTTTCTTCTTCTTCTTCTTCTTCTTCTTCTTCTTCTTCTTCTTCTTCTTCTTCTTCTTCTTTCTTCTTTCTTTCTTCTCTTCTTTTTTTCTTTCTTTTCTTTCTTCTTCTTCTTCTTTTTCTTCTTCTCTTTTCTTCTTCTTCTTCCTCTTCTTCTCCTCATCCCCTTTCTCTTCCTCTTTATTCTCCTCTTCCTACTTCTTCTCCCCTTTCTCTGCCTCCTCTTCTTTCTTCCTTTTCTTTGTCTTCTCTTCCTCCTCCTGTCTCTGGTGTGTGTGTGTGTGTGTGTGTGTGTGTGTGTGTGTGTGTGTGTGTGTGTGTGTTTGAGAGAGGGGACAGAGAGAGAGAGAGAGAGAGAGAGAGAGAGAGAGAGAGAGAGAGAGAGAGAGAGAGAGGTCAGTATAGAGAAGCATTTACAATATGATGGTTTGGAATCATTAACAAAGCTCCTGCTACCAATAATGACTTAGAAACCCATTTAAACACACTTATACATACATACATATATATTATGGGGTGTCACACAGATCAATGTCTGAGCATTTGCCTAGCATGTATAAGGTCATAGGTTTAATCCCAAGCACTGCAAGAGAAAACACACATTTGTACTGTAAGATACTGTAGTAGATGAGTCTGTGTTCTTAATAATCTTCACTGTGGCCAGGCTAGGGGAAAGGGGACATGAGTTTGGGACTGGGATAAGAGGAGGTAGGAGCCTGAGATCAGGCTGTAAAGTAATTAATTAAATAAACACTTTATTAAATAAACAGAAAAAGAAAACATACAAAAAATCTTTACTGTGTTCTTTTCACATTCCCTATGATGCCCAAACACTTGGCTTTGGAACCACATATCTGAATTGTTAAAGATATAGTCTATTAAGTTTCATCTCCTCAAGGTTACCTAAAACCCTTCTTCCATTTCACACACACACACACACACACACACACACACACACACACACACACACACACATGCGCACGCACGCATGGGCAAATACACACACATACAAACAAACATGGAAATAACAGTTTTAATTTGTTATCTACAGACAAATAGTAATTGAAAACAGCTTATATTTTTAAATGGACTGATAAAAAAAAAAGAGCAAGAGAGCTATAGAATGTGCATATCAACCACAGAATTAAATAACAGTATTTAATATTTAATATTTTATATTTTTTATTAGGCAATTGCCCTTCAGAAGCCTGACTGGTTAGAATGGGTTTATGAAAAGAATCATAATCTGCATATGGTAATTATGTCCTCAAAATATTTATTGGCATTCATATCTCATTATATATTCTCAGCCAAAAACAGAAATTAGGGAGATGATGCTGTTATCAGGCAATGGCATGGTTTTCCATTGTAGAATATTTAGAAGATTCAGAGTGGGTGTTCCCAAGGCAACCATCTATATATTTTCCTGCAAACATGCATCCAGAAAAGTTTGTTCATTATTTGAGATCTTGTTTGAAAGACATGAAAATAAAAATATCTTTATATGTCCTTTTCTATTTCTACCAGTAATTCAAATTCACATTAAGTGGCTGCTGTGGGCAGAGCCTCAATGAGAAGAAAGCCACTGAAGAAACGGTTTCTAAGGCCAAAGTGAATCATTCCACTCCTCAGGTTCCAGCTACAGCAGACTCCCTAGGTACCTACAATAACCCCCTTTGCCTCTGCCTGGCTGAGGAACAATTCAGTGACTAACAGAAATATGGCTGGGTATCAAAAACAGGGAAAGTGTCCTAAGTGAGGAAAAGAATCTGGTTTAGAGAAAGATGCATACCTGGTATCCCTCGCAACAGCAGCAGTGAGATATCTAAAATTTTCTGAAGTGTGTATTTTCAGGGTCCAGACCAGTTGTTTAAGCTGGATCCCTTAAAATGGAGTTCAACGCTGTGAATATGAATAACTCTTTAGATGTTAGGCCTCCCCCAAATCACAGATGATTGATAGAGTATAGAATCTCTGTGCTTGTGGCATGGAAGGATGTGACTGAGTTGCAGGTTGAAGGTGTAACTCCAGGGGCAAAGAAGACCTTGTGGAGTGAATTCATAACCTAGCTGGACAAGTCATCTGTTACTACATAGGATAGTCTTCATATGACTTTGTTCTCCTGTGGACTGTAAGGTCTCTAAGAACAGAGACCAAATTTAGATTCTCCTTTTCCAAGTGCTTTGCACATAGAGAATTCACAAAGAAGACATCAGCCATGAGAATGGGTCAGAGAAAGGAGCAAGGAGGAGGAGGATAGACAGACACATAGATTTTAATAGAATGAACAGTCCTTGGGTCACATACAGCAATCCTCTATACATGCTTGGATCATACTATGTGATAGTGCTTCATTCGGAGTTTTGGTTTTGCCAGCTACAAAACGGCCATAACAAGTTCTACTGCAATCATATAAGTGTCTGACAGAGACAGGAAGATTACTGTAAGGTAGCCTGTTGGACACAGTAAATCCAAGGTCAGCCTGAGCTTCCATGTCAGACAGTTTCACAAACAAAACAAAACAAAAACTTGTAACTATAAAGCAAGGAGTCTGTTCAGCAATTCAAAGCACAGAGCTCTTGGTGAGGACTGGAGGCAGTTTCCCAGCACCTATGTTGAACAGCTCACAAGTTCCCATGATTCCACATTCAGGAAATCCCAATCCCTCTTCTGGCTTCTTCAAGCATCTCTAAGCATATGTACAAAGACGAGGGGGGGGGGGGGGGGGTTAAAAATTGAAACTTGTTGGGGTCTGAAGTGTTCTGTGATATTGCTTGATAGTTGTCTTTAAAAAACAAGTTGGTAGTGGCAGTCTTTTCTCTATAGAATCAAAGCATTGGTAATACTAAAATTAAAGTGTGTGCTAAGTTCCCTGGCACTGCTTGCTTCTCATTTGGCAGAAGTAGCTTGCATGGCCTGTCTCATGCTCCTCATCCACTTTCCTTCCCTGGGTTTCAGTTTAACAAATTTCGCCCCCACTTAATGATTTCAACTGGCAACATCGACAGGGACCCTAGTAAGTGCTGGAAAGGGTGCTAAAGACTGTGCAAGAAGGAGCTTATTTAAACCATAACTTTAAATAGGCAAAGTTTTCTGTTTTGTGGATGAGGCTCTGGGATGTGGAAAAACACAATTAGACCTTACATCTGTATGCAGTTTCTGAATGCCAGAGAAGGGGGTTAGATCTTGGGAGACCAAGCCCATAAGAAGGGAAAACCATAGCATCATCACACATCTTCAATTCTACTCTACTCCCACTAGGCTCATTCTTCGCAGAAGAAAATTAAAAGGTACACCACAATAGAATTTAGGGACTAACCCCCCTTCAATTATATCTCACTTAATCTTAGGCCTGTATTTTGTTCAGATCATGCTGTTTTATACCAGCTCTGATCAGCTAAGGCTTTCAGAACGATGAGTCTACAAGCCTACTTAGATGTCTCCATGTCAAATTTTTTATTATTAATTTATTCTTGTTACATCTCAATGATTATCCCATCCCTTGTATCCTCCCATTCTTCCCTCCCTCCCATTTTCCCCTTATTCCCCTCCCCTATGACTGTTCCTAAGGGGGATTACCTCCCCCTGTATATGCTCATAGGGTATCAAGTCTCTTCTTGGTAACCTGCTGTCCTTCCTCTGAGTGCCACTAGGTCTCCCCCTCCAGGGGACATGGTCAAATGTGAGGCATCAGAGTACATGAGAGACCCCTGGGCTCGGATCCATGTCAATTTTTTTTTTAATGAAAAATCATGGGAATACTGCGGAATGTAGTTGAGGTCCTGACTCAAGTATGAGCTTTCGAGTCACTTTTCCTTAACAAAAGCTTTGTTTGATTGTTGAGAGAAGAAGTTATCAAAATATGGTCACATTGAAATGTATTATTTTTGGAGGGAGGCAACTAATGGTGCAGTTTAAGTGAGATAGCCCTGGCCAATGAGTGCATTTTGAAAGTGAAACACTTTGCACTTCAATAATAAGTTTGGTGTTCTGGAAAATTTAGTTATTTTTCACCTCTTCGTTCACGCAAAGAGTACCCAACAAATGATACGTTGTTATGTCCCTTTTCTGTGGGGCTATTGCCTCAATTATCTGTGTGATTGCTTCATTGTGGAACTTTACTTTGCCTGTGCGGGGCATTGCCCTGGCTCATAATTGCCTGGCCTATTATTTGCAGCACATGGATAATTACTATGCTGTGAACATCAATTTTGTTGCATTGTGCTGAGTGGCTCTACTTCCAGAGGGAAATGATGATAGCTGTGGTTCTCAGTAGGGGGTGGGCTGTTGCTCAGGGCTAGAGGACTGCCCAGTAATTCCCTCTTTACAAGTAAGACTATACATAGTACATTCTAGAAGTCCTTCATTACAGCATTTGTTTTCTGCTTGTTAACATCATTTCACGCCGGATGGGCACCAGTGCAATTTTCCATTTTGTTTCATCAAATTAAAGAGAAGAAAGGAGGCTGTCTTGCAAGATTTTTATTTTATAGACAGTTGGTCATTTCATTAACACTTTTCATATTCTTGTTTGCCACAATAGATGATGATGGTAAAAAAAAAAAAAAAAAAAAAAAAAAAAAGATGGTCCCCCCCCCACTACTGAGAGAAGAGGCTTTTTATTTATTTATATATTTAATTATTTATTTATTGGGGGCCTGAGAAATATTGATCAGCCACAAAGGACATTTATTAAAATGGAACCAGCATCTTAGTGCTTGCAAGTAGCTCACACTTTAACCGATTAAATAGTCATGGAGAAAGAAATCAATACATCTTGGATTCCTCTGCTTTGGACTCTGCCAGCAAAGTGGCCTGGCAAATTAAGAAAGAAATAAACAAATGTGTTTGCACTGAACATTTAAAGCACTTTAATCAGGAAGTAAATGCATTACTAATATTGGTTGAGTGGGTGGTTTGCATGTGGTTATTCTTGTGCAAGGCTGGGAATAAGTAAGAGATCCACCCCGGGAGTTCCTGACCACAGCTGGAAGTAAAGTAGCTCTATGGCAGTGAATCAGGTGGGGCCAATTGTGCTGTGAAACACAAGGTGAAGTCAGGAGACTGTTACATAGACGGTACTATTAATTTTTAGTTCATTGTTGCTGTCTTACTTTCTTTTATTTCAATCTAATTAACTAATGGATTAATTAACTGAATCCCAATTTACAGGATCAGAGAGTTGGCGCCTTTGACTTCAATGTTCTAATAAGTAATAAAGTGGAAAGAGCACATTATTGGTATTACTGGTATCCATGATCAGATAGGATTCACTACCCATTCCAGGGCCTTAGCACAAAATCTGTCAAGTTGAGGTCCACATCTTGGATATGTTCCGAGATAAGAAAATAACCAACGTGAATACTCATTTTAATATTTGACATACAGAGCTTTCCTAACATCACCATTATATTGAGTGACATGTTATAGACCTGTTAACATCCTACTGACAAAGATCATTTATGTGCTTTCATTTATCATTCAAGGCCTCTGTAATACGATGACTTATAGAGCTGGACATAGTGCCTTTAAGTTCAGAACTCAAGAGGCAGAGGCAGGTGGATCTCTTTGAGCTTGAGGCCAGCCTGGTCTACAAAGTGAGTCCAGGACAACTAGCGCTCTGTTATACAAAGAAACCCTGGTCAACTCCCTGCCCCCTCCCCAAGTGCCTATCAAACAACAAAATGTCTGACGATGTAGGCATTGGAAGGTTTACAGAGTACCACTAATTCATAGTCAAGGATGTCTCCAACTGTGTTGTTGGAGGCCCTAGCACAGAAGGACGTCCATAATCACCTGTAATCACAGGGCACCACGGTGATGGAGAATCTGCATCTTTGGTGTAACCTAAAGACTTGCTGCATGGGCTGGGTAATCTTTGAAAATGTTACTTATTCTTTAAAATGTTACTTAGGGAAGAAATGGCTTGCTCTAGGGTAAGACTGACTGTGCTAATGTCAGCATAGATGAAGCAGCTTTGCTCTGTTTTGAGTTTATTATATTTACATAGCCTTTTAGAAATGATAAATTTACTTGGATAAATTGTAATATAGTCTATGAAGGTGAAATCCTTGCTCATGGCCCATAGGGGATTTTACCTGAGTGCTGTGTGTTAGTTTTAACTCCTTGCCAGCTCCATCACTGTATGCCAAGGCCTGGAATATGAAGAAGACCCTTCCCATGTGACTGCTTTAGCCTGCATCCTTGCTTTCCTACAGGGTCTTGACAATGGTGCTGCCACGTAGGGTATTGCATTCTTACCGACCTGAGATGGAACATTTAGTAAATCCTTCTGTTATGCCCTCATACTGGGTACATTCCCATGTTTATCCTGCTCTCAGATATGAGCTCCCCAACTGGATAATAAGCTCCTTTCAGGTAAGGGATAATGAATGTTGCTAAGATATTAGCTCATGCTATACTTAACAAGTTTCCATGAATAGAATGTGCATTCATATGTTTTAAATACAAAAATTCTTTGAAATATTATCTAAGCAGTGTATTTCAATTTAAGAATTTATGCTGTGGTAACTTTATGTTTAACTTATTCTCAAAAGTTTGAATTATATGCCACCTGTATAATTTATTACATTTAATGTTAGGCTCCTGTTTGATAGCAATGTTTCAAGAGCTTTCCTCACAATAACACTTAGAATATATTCACAGGGATGGACAATGCATGCATTACTAATGAAGAAACCAGATATGAATAAAGCATATTGGGTAAAATAGTTACATTAAATTTAAAACTGTCTCACCTAAGGGAAGCTTGCTAACGTGGGCTATGTGGAAAGGAGGAAACTGCATGTAATGATATCATTAAATGACCAAACAGTCCAAGGAAAGAAACTCCAATAGTTATCGGCTGCTAAAGTAGAACTGAATTCATACGAGAGCAAAAAGTGGAATGTTCTAATGCTTTAGAGATATTTTTAAGGCCAATCAGTTAACAATGAACAAAGGAAGGAATTCAAAGAGAAAAAAAGCACTAAGTTCTGAAATCAGCAAGGATCTCATAAACCAAAGATAGATGGAAAAGCAAAACAAAGCTCTGTGAGCTCAAAGAACAAGCAGAGGCACCAGGCCTGCAAAGATAAAGGAGGTGCGGCACAGACTGGGAACGTTGTTATCTTGTTAGCCAGTGGAAGAACAGTGGTAGGCTGCCTCCCTTCTCCTACTAGAAGGGGATGCATTGCAAAGATAGCAAAAGGCTAGTGACTGCCGAAGGGATCTCATTTTGAAGCTATCACGAAAGCCCTTTCAGGTCTAAGGTGATAATGTACCTGAGGTTTTGAGTCAGTGCCAGTGTGTGCATGCACACGTTTGTGGAATTCATTCTTAGCAATCGGTATCAGTCACTTCCACACTTAGTAGAACAACATGCAAGCTAGATTTAACTCACAGTCTTGTCCTGAGGTTTATACAGAATTCAGAGGGGGGCATACTGCATTTGGCTGTCTCAGGGTCATAATTTTATGCCATGCTTGCTTGCTTTCTTCTCTTTCTTTCATAGCTGTTTATTTGCTGTGTATAACCTTTTCCCTTCTACACAAAACCATAATCTTACCATGAGAAATCTAATTATAGTTCCCACAGAATGAGATTCTTATAAATTATATTTGGGATTTTGCCCAAAATTTCATAAGATAATTCTATTATAAATATTCTCATTATAAGATATGAAGCTTATCTACTTTGTTTAGTACATTCTGTATTAGAGTTTTGTAGAAATATAAAACCAATACTTCCTGTATAAAGGACAGTTTTTTTTTTTTTTATAATAACTAGTGCACACTTGTAGGGCAGTCGATGTGCCACGCCATGCCATGTACAAGGTGAAGAAGCAGTAATCATACTGACACTATTCACTTTGAATCCTGATATTTGGAAAGAGGAAAATCAGGATAGTCTAATGAAAGAAAGAAAGAAAGAAAGAAAGAAAGAAAGAAAGAAAGAAAGAAAGAAAGAAAGAAAGAAGGAAAGAAAGAAAGCATTTCACCTTGGTGACAATGATCTTTTACACACTCTTCTGACTGAAATCCTAACCTGGCATCCTTTCTCTTACTGGAGTTCATATAAAGTAAGCTCGTTTTATTACAGTCATTTTAAACAGAGGCTCTTATCACATGGGGGTGACCACCCCAGGTATAAACACAGTCTATTCTAGGCATATATGGATTTTACACTGGTCTCATTCATCTGAGTGAAGTATGGTGAAATGGAAACTCAACTATTGTGTCCACAGCTGGTTAGCTGATTAGTTTTTTTTTCTTTTTTCTTTTCTTTTCTTTTCTTTCTTTCTTTCTTCCTTCCTTTCTTTTTTTTTTACATAGCTAGAGTCATCTGTAAAGAGGCACCCTCAAATGAGAAAATGCCTCTATCAGATTAGGCTGTAGGCAAGTCTTGGGATACTGTCTTGATTAATGATTGGCATAAAAGGGTCCAGTGCACTGTTGGCAGTGCGATTCTTGGGCAGGGAGTCCTGGGTTGTACAAGACAGCAAGTTGAGCAAGCAATGAGAATCCAGCCAGTAAGTAACATTTTCCCATGGCTTGTGCCTTCTGGATCCTGCCTTGAGTTTCTGCCTTGGTTTCCCACAATAATGGATGATTACCTGGAAATATAATAAACCCTTTCATTTGTAACTTATTTAAAGCCATTATGTTCATCACAATGGAAAAACAAACTAAGAGAAATTTCCTTTTCAAAAAAATATTTTATTGATTATGTATGCAGCATTCTTCCTGGGTATACATCTACATATCAGAAGAGGACACCAGATCTCACTATAGATGGTCATGAGCCACCATGTATTTTCTGGGAACTGAACTCAGGAATTTGGAAGAACAGCCTATATTTACTTCTGAGTCATCTCTCCAGCCCCTAAGGCACATTTTTTGACATATTTTGTCACAACTACCTATGAAACAAACAAAGACTGCAGTCAATTCACCTATCCTGTATTTATAATCTTCTGTTCTATAAAGGTGTCTAGTAAAATACAGTCTACATGGTCTACGCACCCCTGAAAGATGTAAGCCATTTCTATGAAGATAGTCATTCAGTATGGAAGGGTTTAGTCAGAGGAATGGTACTTTTCAAGGACCCCTCCTTTGTTATTTTTTTCATATGGAAATGACTTACTCTTTACATGTCTATGTCTTGATGTAGTATTTTTGCCAAATCATAAAGTGACACCTGTACAAAAGCGACACATTGACCACAGGTGCTATATCAAGAGCCATTCCAGTGTCTGTGAAGAAGCCATTTAATGTCACTGAGTCACACAGCTATAGTTATCATTTTTCCATTCTTCTGTTCCATGGTATTTGTTAAGAATAGAGAAGTCTCACTTGGAGGCAAAGGGGGAACTATATCTAAGAAAAAATGTTTAAATAAAATCAAGGAATTTTTGTTTCAGAGGTTTAGACAAACAGCAAGTTACAGCTACAATTTTACAATATTGTTTCATTTCTTTTTCTTTATTCTTAGTATAACACATATTCAAGGAAAATGTCTCATATATCTAGAGTTTATCAACTAATCTCAGCAAAGTCAAGTTTTGAACTCAGATTCTGAAAACCTCATGCTATCTTTCAGACTTCCCTTCATATCTCTCAGTCTGGGGGCCTCTTTTAACAAAAATGTGGTTAGATAATCTTTGATTAGGAGCTTCATTCTAGTGTTTATCTTTTTTCTTGGTCTTTTAATATATTCTTAGAAAAATGTTCAGTTAAAGGAGAAATTACTTTATTGACATAAACTATTCCCTGGGGGCAGATATGAATCTAGAGGGTAAAGTAGAGTTGTGAATACTGGAGAAAAGAGAAGAGAATATTCCAGGTCAGTAAATGGATGTGGCTAAGCATTAAGTTGGGAGTATAGAGTATTAAGGCAGGAGGTGATGGCTCAGTTGATAAACTCTCTGTTGACCGTTTTTGACATGTGTTTGACTTCAAGGTCCCATATATAAATATAGACATAGCATCACATACCTGTAGTCTTAGCATTAAGAGGTTGAAACTGGAGGATTCAGAGAGCTCATTGGCCATCCAGTCTACTTAAATTAGGAAGTTCTAGGTTCAGCGAGAGGCTCTTTCTCAAAAACAAGGAGGGGAGATAGAGGGAAACAGCCAGTATCCATATCTGTCATTCACCACCCAGTTATATACGGTCATACGCAAAAGTACATAAATGTACAGCAGCAGATGAAAAGAATAAAAAAAATACTAATACTACCTCTGATTATACAAAGGTGTAAATGCTGCTTTACTTGAGACATCCTTTCACCTCGTGAAGTGTTTATCTCAGTCCCCATCTGTATGTAATTCCATTGCTTAAAGGGAATGTCCTTGATCACCATTTAAGATTAATATGACTTCGCTTCCTGCACTGTTTTCATTACTTTGGTAAATCTTTACATTCTCATTCACAGAAAGTTCAACTGTAACAGGATTTGAAAGTCTGTGTGTCACTTTTCCTTAGAGTACACCCTAGCAGCCTGGTTGCCTCCCATGATTGGACCCAGTGATGTAGTGTTGCTGGCAAAGATATGAAAGTAAAGTCTCCTTGGTAATGGTTTTCACCCTGTTTTTCAGAACCTTAATCGGTACCAATCTCCAATTTATTGAAAAAAACTTAACAAAACAAGTGATAAAAGGAAAACTGCAACACTAATAAAAGTTCCCTTCTCTGAGAATATGTTTAATAGTTCCAACATGTATAACATTAAAATTTTATCAAGAAATCAGAGAAAGGACATTTTGTACACAAAAAGCAATTTACCTAGCTACTATCTGCAAGACTTGCTTGTAATTTATTTTGCCTCAAAGAACACACTGCCTTTAAACGCAATTCTATTCCATTTTAGTGTGTATAAGGAGAAAGGGATGAGAATATAGTCACTTCAAGCATAAGTACAAGATTTAGAAGATTTCTAAATGTGGCAGGCAAAAATAAAATCTCTACTGAAAACAAAATGAAGTTTCGTGATGCCCACGGTATATGTATGCTTGAGTAAAAAAAATTTTGGGATACACACACACACACAAACACACGTGTGTGTGTATGTGTGCTTCTGTTACTTGAAATGATGAACTGATCCATTTATCAATGGGAAACAAAGAGCCTCAGGTCAAGCCATGCTTTGAAAGCAATATGCTGTATGAAATATTAGCTACAAGTAAATATAGTTGAGGTGAGTCTGGTCATGCTCTGTCTAGGAAAATATAACACCTGAAGGGATAGACAGATAAATAGGCATACAAACACACACACACACACACACACATGTATATATACATACTTGTATTTATACATATGTATTGTATGGATCATTGAATGGAAGCATAAATACTCACATACATACAAAGGTACGCAAATGCATAGATATGTAAATATATCTTCCCAAGTCCAGATAAGTATGAAAGTTGCATAAACCTGAGGTTAAATATTAGTTAATATTATTTACCACCTATTTGTTTGTACTTACACTTAAGTACATTTCCATTTTATAGTCCAGAAAATGCATACAATTTATTATGTAGGTGCATGAGGCTATTCTGAGATTTCATGAATTTAACACTGAAATCCACTAGTATACCATCAATACCATATTGGGTATTTAAAAAGTACTAGATTCTTGCTAATTCTGCAGAGTTGTTATAAGGGTTCTTCTAACCATGTGAAACCCAGGATTTTACAGGTTAAGACACAGCCTGTTGCTAAATTCCTGCAACTATGAGCTAGCCCTGCTTACAGCAAATAGAAGTAGTTCCCATAGGACTGTGACCTCCATCACAGGGATACAGGACCTCTGTGTAAACATCTGAACACAGTACTTCCACGGGATGTGGCCCAGCCATCCCTTACAGGGCTTTTTCTGCTTTATTATGGCTTATTCTGTACTCTGCACATGGTCCCTCAGAGTAGTCCAGTCTCTGGTTTTTCATCTTACTGAAGAGAGCATGAAAGCTGTCATAGAAAAGCAAGTACCTGACTTGCCTATAGTGTCACGATGGGGAGGTAGAGGATCAATAACAGGCCACAGTTGGGTAAAGACTTTATTTATGGGATGTCAGCTATTGCCTTCAGGTTGATGATAGAGTCCCAGTCCCCAAGCAAGTTCCAACTGAAAACAGTGAGGTACAAAGAGTAAGCTAAATAAGTCCTCTCAGGAAGGCAAACCAATGGAGTGATGTGCCCAGAAAGCCTCTGAAGGTAGTCATCCTGAAGAGAGAGTTGAGAAGCAATGATATGCAGGAGGCTTCTGAGGTGATGGTGACACCAGACTCCTACCTCAACTTGGACTACATGGTTCCGGACAAATGTCCTGAAGACATGATTTGGCTATGGAGCCAAGGAACAATCATAAATTTTATAAATAAAATAATAATCTAAATAATATTATGTTAAAGCAAGTACACATTTTAAATTAAATGTATATTAATGTAAAACATTAGAAAATTCTAAAAGCCAGGCAGGGATGGTGCATGCCTTTAATTCCAGCACTCGAGAGGCAGAGGCAGGTGGATCTCTGAGTTTGAGTCCAGCGTGGTCCACAGAGTGAGTTCTAAGACATACAAGGTTACACAGAGAAGTCCTTTCTCAAATAATAAGTGAACAGTCCTAAGAGTTTAGGTAAAATATGATATACTGTCATGGAAATTGACTTTAAGGTAAATTGCCTCATTGAAATGAATGTCATCAGGCCTAGTACCACTTTCTCTAGGAATGGGTACAGACTCATAAACAGGACTTATGTGTTTGATGGAGGATGGAGGCATTGATGTAAAATTTGGCTTTACTATTTATCACGAGACCCAGAGTGAACAACCCAACATTTTGAGTTTCAGTTCCTCTGGAAAGATAACATTGAAAGCCATGGGCTCGATATTGATGATTGTCCTATGAGCTGTTGCTCCCATGGGAGTGCGCCTGCAAAACAGGATCATTTATTTTACATTTCATTCATTAAATGTTATTTGTTAAGGGATGTAACTCAGTATTATAGATAACTGTACTATTAGTGCCTAAATTTTCTTTATAAGCTAGTTGGAACAGACGTCGAACTCTTGTTCACCTGGTAATATATGCAAATATGGGATGGGAATGAAAAAAGGATCAATATTGATGACAAAAGTATTTTAGACAATAACAACAACAAAAATCAAGAATACAGGACATTTCTACTCGTGGTGAAGTTGCAGCATTTATAGATAAATCAAGATGACAATCCACTAGATTTGGAAACAAAACCACTTGCTTCCCATGTCAGTGCTGCTAGCCCATACACATCTACTCACAGCAGCTGGGACCTTGGGCACAGCCATGCCTTAGCAAGCTGGCTCAGGGTAGCCATAGGATGCAAACTGCACCACGGAAGATCTGGCCCTGTTCCAAAATGCACATTGCCACCTAGAAGGAGGAAGGGGCTTTCGATGTAATGGACATTGGCTACAGATCTGTGTTCTTGATGTGCTTATGATCAGTAGCCCCCTGATGGGTTGCCCTCTTTGGGTAAAACTGCATTAATGAGGTCTATCCAACACTGCTTGACATTCTCTGAGCAGCCTAGAGGGAAGTGTAGGGCAGCCAGCCAGCTCAAGGCCCCTCTCCAGTGCCTGTTCTGCCCCTGTGCCTGCAGAGTTGGACACACAACAGGGGAGGCTGAAAACCGTGTTTATCTTTATTTTTCTCTTAACTATGGCTCGAAACAAATTCTTTTCAACCAGATGCGATGATTCAGCCATATCTATAAATGGTTCAATGTGGAAAGGCAGCTGAATTTTGCATTTTTTTTTTTTTTTTTTTTTTTTTTTTGCTTCGGCATTTTTCTGCTTTATTTTATGAAGTACATTTTTTTTTTTAATTTTATTTCTTGGCTGATCATACTGGTATTTTGTATATTAACATTTCTAAAAGCTTGTTCCTGTGATAGATAAGCATTGCCAAAAAAGTTTCCATGGAAGTTAGTGTGTTATTAGTAGCAAGTTAATAAAAAATCATATGGTTTATTTTTATATATGTTTGCCTATACACACAATAATCTATATATGTATATATATAGATACACACGTAAATGTATACATATATATTCTGCATGCACATGTTTCCTTACCTATACATTTTATACATACACACACACACACACACACACACACACACACACACATATATATATATATATATATATCATGTATACGCACACATCCAGTTCCTGTCACAATTACAAAGCCAATTGAAAATTCCTCACTGTGTGATGGGCATGGCGGCACATGCCTTTAATCCAAGCACTCAGGAGGCAGAGGCAAGAGGATCACTGTAAGTTCGAGGACAGCCTGCTGTCTAGGACAGCCAAAGCTACACAGAGAAAAAAACCCTGTCTTAAAAAAAGAGAGAGAAAACAAAAAGAAAATTCCTCACTGTGGGCATGTCTTAGTAATGTGGTTAGGTCTCACACCTTCAGTAACTTTCATGAAGAGAAGGTGATTGCTAGAAGGTGTTTATTAATTCCAATTTTTCACACTCAGGACTAACTAAAGACTGAGCTTAGTCACCAATATGAGATGACTGATTCTTTGTGTGCGTTCACACTGAAGTATCAGACATTGAACATGGAAATTACTGTGTCTTCTGAGTTTGGGAATAATGTGGGAATAATGTGATGTCTTTGGAGAATGGCACCTTCAAGACACATAGGATTAGTTACTATGCCTTTTATACCCACAATTTGCTCTATGCATCTGTGTTTCTGTCTTTGTTCTCCTTTTTTTCTTTGATTCTTGTCTGTTATTATAAAACAGAAATCATAAATATAGTTACATGTCTCATTCTAAGGAGTTATACAATCTGGGGGTTTGGAGTATTATTGAAAAGCCACATTTAACCTTCTTGGACAGAAGTTGCAGGTAACTTGGGCCAACCCAAATTATAAAATCACTTTATTAAAACTTCATCAGCATATTTAACATGATACTCACCATTTTTGTTTTATCATTTGTATGTAAAGCTATAGGAATTCAACTCAGTACAAGGGAGTCTATTATTGTCCCATTTATTCATCACAGTGAGCCAGGTATGTCTTTGCTTCTATTTGTAGTTCTAATCCAAACTTTCATTTCTTTAAGAAAACACCTATAAAATTACTTGGTTAGCATAAGTGACAGTGAGCCGCAGCCAGAAGCAGTAGGTTTTGGGTAAGAGGTTTTGAGAGAAATAGGAAGGGTGATGTAGGAAAAAACACAAATGGGAAACAAACATCAACTAGGGATGGCAAGGTTTTTCAGACCACCCATTTCTTACTGGTGAGGATATCTAAGAGCTCTGCACAATGTGGGCCTTGCTATATTATCAGCAGAGGCTAAAGTCTATATCAAGTTTGATATTTTCCTTTTGGGAAACTAAGTTAAAAATGATCTGTCTGTATGCAATCTCATATCTGAACTCAGGATACTTTCTTAGATGTGTAAATATTTTCACTCGGAATAAATGAACAAGTCCTGTTTGTGACATCTTCCCTGACTACCTCCTCAGCCACATATAGTTTATAATCCAATCTGTTAATACTCCTGATATTATTGAATAACATTCCCTTCCTCACTCTTTTCTTTCTTCTTCTTCATTCATTTTTTCTTCCCTCCTTTCTCTTTCCTTATTTCTTTCATGAATGTTTTCTCTTCAGATGCTTATCAGTATCTCCCTATATCTTTTAATAAATTAAAACTTACGTACTCATTATTTTTCATGTGAATTTTCCTCTAAGTCCCTCCTATCCTACCTCCATGTTGGGCCTCTCACTTCACCCTCTACTGCTCCATTATACATCAAAAATTTTCCATCCCAGACTCATAGTTTACATTGAGTGAATAGTTTATAAATCAATTTTCACCTAGTGGATCTTGCAAGAATGCAGACATCCCTGGAAAAAAAGGTGGAACATCATTATTTTTTCTTTCTTCCTTCTTTTCTTTTCTTTGTTATAAACCATTTATTTTCGTCATGGTGAGGGATTATAGCCTATTATTATTATCTGATATTTTTCAAAGTATGTCATAAATTATAACAAATAAAAATTATTTTCATCCCAATGGAGATTCAAATTATAGGTTAAAATACCAAGTTTAATATATAAAGTTATTTACATGTAAGTATTTCCTCATTTCTTTAAGTTTGACTTCTGGAGACATTTATTACATTGGGGAAATTGGATTGGTTCTCCACTGTGGAGGTAAAAAAATATTATGTTTGGTGTGCAGAACATTCTTTGGAACTATCATGTCTTGGGTACCATATTTAAATTTGAGATTCTCAGATGAGACCTGATAGGCTGTGATCATATGTGGGGGAGGAGGTCCCCTTCTGTCACAGGCCTAGTGGAGGGGAATAGGGTGAAAGAAGGAGGGAGGGGAAAGAGAAGGTACAAGTGGGGGGATAACAATCAAGATGTAATCTGAATAAATTTTTAAATTAAAATAAATTAAAATAACTGAGACACTAACAAAAGTTCTTCAAGGAACATTGCCACCTGTTTTCAGTATATAATGTATTTATTATTGTACATGAGATAGTGTAATTATGTTTAGGAATTACTATGACCTATTTATTGTTTTTATTTGGAAATTAATCATAGCATAATAAAATAAGTTTGTATATTAAATTCATAAGGAGTGGATTTATGATAGAGATTTTTTTTGGTTGTTGACTTAATCTGGAATCAACTGATTTCTGAAAGGGGGGGTTACACATGTGATGGAATTTTGCCTAATTTAAAGAAGGTAAATCTCAGTTTTAATCCAGACCTGTGAGATAGGAAGACATATGCTATTAATCGGGATCCTGAGGCAGTAAGGCAGACATTTAATATGGGCCACACCTTCTGCTGGTTTTGTTCTTTGCTCTTTGTCCTGGCTTTGTAACAAGTTCATTCCTTTACTGACATTAAAGGCTACATCTTTAGGATTCCAGCATACACTGAGGACCAGCTAAGACAGCCAGTCTCTTGCACTGAACAACTACTGGGTTCTTGGATTTTTGGACTTTTCATTCATAGTCAGCCATGTTGTATTAGCTGGAGAGCAGCCTACTGTTGCATATTGGTGGATCCACAGTGGTGCTCAGTAAAGACTACCACTGGCATCTTAGAGACTGTGGAGACAGCAGCATCCCCTTGACATCAGAGGATGAAATCGCTGAACACATGTTTGAATCCTGACAAAATTACTGCCACATCAGGCAAAGCATCACATTCATATAAAGCCAGAAGCCTGTAGTACCAAGGTGGAAAGTTGTCCTGTGGTTCATTGGTTCCAGTAGAGTGTTTCAAAGTTAGTGTTGGAAAAACAGATGCATTCACATATAAATATAAGAAGTCACTTGCTTCTGACCTGTCTCCGCTGGAGCTGGATGCATATCCTGAGATGGCAGCCATGAGAGAACACCCCTGACTCCAGCATTCCTTATAGCTCCATGGATCCAAGTGCACAGCCTTTGCAGGTGAATGTGGCCAAGGTACACATTTGCTGAATAAGGTGTCCTGCTTTATATCACCAGCCCTCAGTGTTCTGACAAAGAAAAGCTAGTGATGAATTTGAAAATATTCTAATTCTATGTTAAGTCAGGGCAAAATCACTTTTGAATGAATGGATGAACCAAAAATAAGTGTGTTTTAACTCCTAGCAACTATGAGTTAAAGAATGCACCACATCATAACCTTACCTTTAAACTCTTTGGATGTCACATGGGAGCTTTTAACCAAAAGAAACTTTGCAGTCTCTATTTCATTTATGTGCATATGATAACTTTTGCTTATAGTTATTTTTATTGTTACCCATTTCATGTATGTCCAATGCTGATATGGATAGGTGTCTCCTGGTACTTTTAAGGGTTGGATTAAGTAATGGAGATAGTCCTACTCTTTTTATTCTCCCAGAAGAAGTTCAACACTGTATTTCCCAAATGTTTACTTTTTCCTTTCACAAGGTCAAGCCCATTTTTCTTCTCCACCTCTTAAACACATCTGTCCTAAGAGTCCATTGTTATCACATGGCAATGTTGAAACACAGAGGTACTCACTGCTTCTCCCATCTAAACATGCTTCTTCTCTTTTCTACTGGATTAAATCCTTCTTGTACTTCCACAATGACTCTGTCCTCTTTCCTTTTCCGAGAGAGATTTAGCCCTTTTCTGACTTTGAGCTAGCATACTAAGAAGAGCTTAGCACATAATAGGTGTACAGAAAATGCCAACTTGAGGTATTCTCTCTCTTAGATGCAAATTCATTTAGGGGCACAGAGGCCTTGTTACTGCTCCAAAGTCCTGTTACATTCACTCTTGTCTGGAAGAGCGTGTTTAAAATGTTTCTAAGGGAAGGTTGAGTAGGTCTGTACTGAGGCCTGAGAATGCATGGCAATTGTGGCAACTCTTGGAGAGCAGGACATCTTCAATTCATTGCCAATTCTCACGAGAGACGTCTAGGTTGTTTCCAGACTGTCACTCTTGTGAATAAAGCTGCAATGAACATAGTTGAGCAAATGTCCTTGTTGAATGGTGGAACATCTTTCGAGTACATGCCCAGGAGTGGTATAGCTGGATCTTGAGGTAGCACTAATTCCAGTTTTCTGAGAAAGCGCCAGATTGATTCCAAAGTGCTTGTACACCTTGACCAACAATGGAGGAGTGTTCTCTTATCTCCACAGCCTTGCCAGGATGTGCTGTCACTTGAGTTTTTATCCTAGACGTTCTGACAGGTGTAAGGTGAAACCTAGAAATGGATAAAGAAACTGTAGTAAGTTTATACAATGGAACACTACTCAGCTATTAAAAACAAGGAAATCTTGAAGTTCGCAGGCAAACAGATGGAACTAGAAATGATCACCCTGAGTGAGGTCCAAACCTAGAAAGACACACATGATATATACTCACTTATAAGTGGATATTAGCCACATAATACAGGATAACCACACTACAATACACAGACCTAAAGAAGCTAAATAACAAGGAGATGTGCCCAGAGACAAATGTGAGTAAGCACTAGTGCTGTCTGCAATCCTGAAATATGGACCACCAACAGAAACTCTAAGTAAGACAAGAGTTAGTTACCCCAGGGAAAGCCAGGAAATGGATTTCCTTCCATAGTCATCTGAATTGAAGCAAGGAACAATGCGGTCGGACATCACCTTAAAAGTAGAAAAAGATGACTCCCATGGCGGCGCCCAGTGTGCACCGTGTCTAGAGAGCAGAGAATCTGAGGCTGCGAAACCGACTGAAGAAGGGAAGGAGTTGGGGAAGATCAGAACCAGATCCCCATACCCGTAATCGCTGCTGGACATTGCCTGGGTTTGGAAGTCATAAGCTTGGAGTACCTGGGACTCCTCCGAAAACTCCAAAGGAAAGCAGGCACCCTGGGGAACAGAGGATTGGTGGTGCAGTGAAACCGAATTTGGAGAGCTGAGTCTGGCATGGGCCACAAGCCCCATTAGCTGATATCCCTAAGAGGCCTGTGGGACACCCCAGTAGTTTCAGGCTTGGATCTCTCTCTGCCTGCCCGCTGCTTATTGACATGGCCCAAATGGGCCACAGAGACCTAACAAGGCAGCAAGGTGAGCCACTGTCCACATTAACCCTAAGAGGCTTGAGGGATACCCGAGCAGCTTTAGGCTTGGATCTCTCTCTAGCCACTGAGTTTGGAGAGGACTGCAACCCACATTAACTAATATCCCTAAGAGGCTGGTGAGACACTTGAACACCTTTGGGCTATGATCTCTCTCTGCATGCCCACTGCTTACCAGCCTGACCTATCTGAGTCACAGAAAATAAGCCAGCAGAGGTAAGTCTGGCTTCGGTCACAACACACACTATCTACCATACCAAGGAGGCCTGAGGGGCACCTGAGCAACTTTCAGCTTCAAGTTCTCTCACCCTGTTTCTATCCTGCCTGACTCACAACCAAAGTTCTGCATGGATCATAGGGAGCCATATGGAAGAGTTGGGGAATAGAGGGACCTGGAGGGGTTAAGAGCTCCACAAAGATACAAAGAGACCAAAGGAGCCGTGTGTGTGTGTGTGTGTGTGTGTGTGTGTGTGTGTGTGTGTGTGTGTGTGTGTGTGCGCGCGTGCGCACTGCAGAGACTGATGTACCAACCAAAGACGATGCATGATGCATGATGTAGAACATATGCAGCACAGTCTCCTTTGGGTCCCACAATAGAGGGAGTAGGGGCTACCTCTGACATGGACTCTGGTCCCATTCGCTGATCACTTCCCCCTGTCGTGGTGGCTTTGCCAGGCCAGAGAGGAAGAGGATGTAGACAGTTCACATGAGACTTGATAGGCTGAGGTCAGATATTGGGGAGTCCTCCTTTCTGAGGACTAAGGGAGGGTTAGGGAGGACGAGCAAGGGATGTTGGGATGAGGAGGAGACAAGGGAGGGAGCTACAGTTGAAATTTAAAGTGAACAAATTAAAAATAAGATTAAAAAGAACAAGAGACAAAGAAAGAAAAAAATTCTCATACTTACCATCCCATTTGATGGCACACACTAATTTATTAATAAAAATTACTTATGGCTTTACTTGAACATGTGTGGTGGCTGCAATGGTAGAACTGTACACCTGACATTGTGGATATTGTATTCCATGAACAGAATTGATTAACTAACTGTAAGGTTAGTATTTAACAGTGTACAAGCTTTCCATCTCTTATAATAATAATAAATGAAACCACTAAAAACAAAAGCATTTTTCAGTCCTTAATACACACTTGTCTCATGAATGACTGGAATATTTTTGTGTTTGAACATATATATCATTTTTGAAATATTCAACTGTGTATAGAATCAACTATGCTTTGTTAACTGACATGGGAAGGAATATCAAACTCATTTCCTGGAGTTAGTAACTTAAACTTTTATCAATTTTCCTTACTATTATTTATACTGCTCAAAAAATCAAGGTCATCTTTATTCTCTGTAACCATCTCAGTCCCATGACTAATTATCCCACATGTTGATGGAAAGATTAGCCCTCACTACTTTCTCCTATCCATCACTTCCCACCTGATTCTGAGTACTCAGTACATTATTGCATCATCCTTTTATAGGTGGAAGAACCAGTCAGAGGTGTTTGGCCTCCTACCGTTGATATGGTTACCCTTTCCATTTATTTTGCCTCACATCTCTATAAATCCAGACTTTGGTAATGATAACATTTCCAGCCAGAGATACTTACAGGTGGGGAGAGGATGACAGAAGAGATAGGGGCCCATGAAGCCAGTTGTTTAACTCCTAGGCATGTTATTGTTAGGGTCACTATTCCTCTTCTCCCACTGCTGCACTCTTCAGCCTCTCCTGCTTTGCAACATTTTCTCCTCCTGTAACAGAGAGGTGGCTTTACTTTAATCCACTTACTTCAAATGTGCGCACCCCACAACAATGCTAGAGCTCTCGCCTCCCACTTCCCTAAGACCAGGATGGAAAGAAAAAGACACTCTACTTCTCTCTCCAAACATAGATTGGGTTTCTTCTTTGAACAATATATTGTTAATATTTTTAAATGCAAAAAAAAAAAAAAAAAAACAACTCTCCTAAAAACATTCTTACTTCAAAACCAATGTTTCTTTCTCACAGCACAAATGCTTTCTCATTTTTATTGCTGACCCAATGTTATGAGAGTGCTGACCAGAAATGATCACAGTGTTGACCACTATGTGCTGAAAGCAACTGATGAGGTCCAGTTCACTCATCACTGAAACTTTATTAGAGATGGCTGTTTTTTTTTAATTCTAAATAGTTGTCTTAGCCAATCTCCCATTACCCCTGCTTTCATATCTCCATATCACTTCACACCATAAACCTCCAACAACATTGGTGGATCGGCTTTGTAATGGAGTCCCATTACAGGTGAATTTTATATTAACAAGGAGGAAAGAGTCAACTATGTTTCTGGATCACAGAGCTGCCTAAACTATCCAAGTATCTACTGCTACATGGAAATGGTATTTCAAACCTTGTTAGAAGAGCCATTGGGAATGCTGGAAACACTACTTTGTTTTATTTTTCAAAGCATTTCCAAGAATGTACTGCCATGTCCTTAGATAGTATTCCTGAAGATGATCTCCAAGAAAATCAGTTTTCCAGAATCATTCTTAATAACTTCCTACATTCAGTTAAAATGTACTTGAAAATTAACAATAAAGCCCCAATTGAACCTGAAATCTCCAATGTTTCCTAAATACTCTTAATCTCAGACTGCACTTTATACATCAAACTATTTAAATGCAGTAGGTATAGCTAGTGAACCGTCTATTCACAGGATCCTGAGTGTCACAGACCCAAGAAGGAATATAAAGGCAGTGTTGTCCAAGGAAGTGACTGTATGTTGAAAGCTCTTTCTGTGGCTCCTAGGTATAATTCATAAGCACTGCTTGCTCAAACTCTGCTAACTTCCTATTTCTAGACAATGAACTAAATGGCTTCGGAAATGGATTTATAATGAAACTGAAAACCACAGTTATTAATACATATCTGTGTGCTATTCATGGAAAAAAACTAACAGAAACAGAGTAACAATAAATGATGTTATTAACATGTCCTAAAGTTGTACCATATTGTTGATTTGTGTGCTTTCTTTGTAAATGAATATTAAACATTATGTGATTTAAATTCACATTTCATAGCTGTCATTTGTGTATTAAAATATGGTACTTGCTCTCAAATTCAAGAAACACCTGTTTCTGCTTGTATTATTTCTCCGAGATAGTTATACAATATTAACACAACAATAAAATTTCTGTGAGCAGTAAATCACACAAAAATTTACTAGAAAGAAATTGCATAGTTCTTCATTGTTGCGGATTTTATTCATTAGAAAAACAATACGTTTTCCTAAGGAAATTTTGAAAAATATTAATTATGGAAAAGAAATTATGACCAAAATTTGAAATATAATACATTTTATTGTTGGAATGTTTTGCTTTATCATTTAATATCAAAATACAATGTGGTCTCAATTCGTAATTAGCTTGCTTTAGAGAGCGTATTAGATAAAAGTCCTGTCTGTGATTGTGAGCCCATTCTTGTTTTTAAAAATCCTCAACGTGGCTTCAAAAATCTGAACATCCAATTTTATCTTAAATTATTTGGGATTTACGAATGAGACTATGTCTTTGTGTTTTTCTTGACTAAACAGTGCGTTGGTCTTGCTTACAATTCCAGTGACGTAGAACTCAGGGACACAGGATGGATACCTGTGACCAACATTGACTTCCTATAGTGAACAAACAACAAACAGAACGAGAAAACATACAATTCACAATACTGAGAATAAGTTGATAATGAATGCCAATTTATGTGTGAGGTTACAGAAAATCGTTATACAATCAAAAGTGTAATGAAAGTAATTTGAAAGTTGAGAATAAAACAACACTAAAATTCAATGATAACCCTCAACCTAGATATTAACTCATCAGACGTTCTTAGTCCTGTCTCATTTTTCACTCAATACTTACTGAGAAAACACTGAAAAAAATATTTTCATCTTCTTATTCTTTAATTGTAGCAAAATATTCCAGTGATGTTTCTCTATTCAGTATAATTTGGATAAAGTGAAGTCTGGTGACTTGATGGGACTGCCCCTGATTATGGTACATTACAAAGCCTTGTGCTGGTGAGGAGAAGTGTGGTACAAAATTATTATTAGCACTTTTTGGTTGACATTGTGTATTCATTAATTTTTTTCTAACGGAATATTATGACACATCAGAGGGGTCTGTATTTTGGCAAGTAGGACCACTTTGGCAACTATAACAGTATTTAAGAAGTTGTTGCTTCCTTCCACTTATGGGTTGAAACAAGTTTAATACCCTCTGTATCCATACACTCACACATTTGCCTCTCATTCAAAAACATGCTTTTAAAAACATAGTTTCATCGGCTTTTATAGTTTTAGGAATTTTTTTCAAAGACTTCTATTGTAAACATCTCTAAGAATTCTGGCAATGTCTACTTCTTCATTTTATTGAACATACTGGAAGAAATTTTCAAATTTATTTCAGTCATGAGTTTTATCTTTGTCCCCTGTGAATATACTTTCTTTCCTGGTTTACTTTTGTTGTATTTAAGCCCCGTTTGCTTATTTTAAATGTTTTATGTTATTTTTTCCTACTGAAATGCTTATATGACTTCCCATTTTTTCCTTACTCTCAACTTGACCATATACATGTTGCTTTCTTTCAAATTTATTGGCTCCTTTCACATTAATTCATAAAATGTAACACATATGTACATACATACAGATTTCTAATCATATAAAGGCAACCTGCTTAGTCTGTGAAATTAAAATTATTTTATATTCTCGGTTTTTGTTTGTTTGTTTGTTTTGTGTTTTTTTTTTTTTCACAAAAGGGTTTCTCTGTGTAGCCTTGGCTGTCCTGGACTGGCTTTGTAAACCAGGCTGGCCTCGAACTCACATTGATCCTGCCTCTGCCTCCCGAGTGCTGGATTAAAGGTATGTGCCACCACACCTTCCTTTTTTATCTCATGTACGGCTTTCATGTGTGTCCTGTCCTATGTTTATAATCTTTAAAAACTCAGATTTTATATAGTGTTCCATTATTAACATGAATATATAGTTCAATTCAGTAATATGTAATATTAATATACAGTGAAACAGTATTATGTATTCATACATTATCCTCAGTTCTATTGTTTTCTCTGACTTTAACTGTTAAAGGAAGAGTCCAGGTCAGCCAAAGCCACACAGAGAAATCTTCATTTGAAAAATCAAAAGTGATACGTAGATAGATGATCACAATATGCTCATACTTTCCTTCAGTAGTATTATTGCATGACGAACAAGACAGGAGCTGGGAATAGAGAACATCTCAGAAAAATGGTCAACTAGTAGCTTTGTGCAAAAACTAGTAAGGCACAGAGATTGTCTATCAATAGCCATGTATAATTATTGAGATATTTTCATAGGGATGAAATTAGAGACTTTGAGTCATCCCATAGTCTCTACTGCGTAGACTGAATGTGAATTTGCTGTCAGAAGTAATTTATAACAGTCCATGAAAAGTTTAGTGACTACGTAAAGTGAAAAATGTATTCCATCTTCAGTTGCTCTACTCCAGACCCTTTCTAGCTATTGGAACCTTCCCACATACCCCTCCTTTTAGTACAAAGTCTCTGTAACAGTCATGCCATTCACCATACTCTGAGGTCACTGCCATACATTGCTCTTATGAAAGACAACAAGAAAGTGTCTCCATGACATAACCAAAGCCAAGACACAATGTTGGAAAGATCAAGTGATGATGATGGGAAAAAAACAGGTTATACAGGAAAAAGCAGGTGGGTCTTCAGAGAATTAAAAGAGATTCTACATAAAGAAATATGTGTAGTGTAGCACATCATGTTAATAAACAAACAGACAAAGCATGATCACATCAATTGGCTCTAAGATCGCTCTTGACAAATGTAATGTATTTTATTAATAAGAACCTTGAAAAACCAGGAATAAAGTACAATATCTACCATAATAAAGGGCATTTACAGAATCCTGTCACTGACTCTGTACTCACTAGTGAGTGGAATAGTCCACTTTGAGGTAAAACTAATACAAGGCTGGATGATTCTTTCACTATTCTGCAGAAGCACACAGAACATTCCAACCAGTTAAACTATCATAAAAGACCCAAAGAAAGAGAGCTCAGGTGGAAAGAGAACAAACTGTCTTTCTTTGTGAATGATTAAAAGCCCTTAAGAATCCACCAGAAGGTATTTAAGGCTGCTGAGAAAAATCACCAGACGCGTGGTTAGACTATCAATGTCCCAATCATTATGCACTCAAACCTGCCATGTTTCCAAATCTATATGAAGAACTAAAGAGAACACTGAGGATGCATTCCATCAAAAATAGCATCAGGAAAAATAAAATAACTGAGGAAATTACTGGGAAAATATTTAACTTTGTGGTAAAAGGAATACAAAAATATGGTCTGTTATAGAAGGTGGCGGACGTACTGTTTACCTTTGAACAACTGCTATTGGTAGATTCTGAGAGTCACTGTCTTTAGCTGTGTGCCTATTCCTGATTCCATGACGTACAAGTGATAGCGCCAAACTCATGGTCACACAGAGAGCAGTGGTTAAATACAGCAATTCACATTTTTCCTTTTTTAAAAATATATTTTATTAATTTATTCATATTACATCTAAATTGTTATCCCATCCCTTGTATCCTTCCATTCCTCCCTCCCTCCTATTCTTCCCTTACTCCCCCCCTCTATGACTGTGACTGAGGGGGACCTCCTCCCCCTGTATATGCTCATAGGGTAGCAAGTCTCTTCTTGGTAACCTGCTATCCTTCCTCTGAGTGCCACTAGGCCTCCCCATCCAGGGGACGTGGTCAAATATGGGGCACCAGAGTTCATGTGAAAGTCAGATGACACAAAAGAGAGTTTTGTTAGGAGGAGATGGACTGGACAGACATAATTAGAAGACACAGGGAGAGAATATTCAGAATGCATTTCATGTGTTTGAAAGATTGTCTAAGAATAAATGTCATCAATAAAATATACACATCATTAAAATTTTATAAAACAACAAAAATATGACTGAAAACAGCAAAACATTCATGACAAAATTTAAAGGCATAAGTAAATGCAAAGCCATTTTGCATTTATGGATTTAAAAACAAGATTATTGAAATTTTAATAGCATATAAATCAATCTACAGATTGAAACTTTTCATTATGCAAATAAAAAAATATCATACAGAGCTGTAAGAAGAAAAGAATACCCAAACCAATGTAAAAGGAGCAGAGAAGTTTGGAGGGTTTCCACTCCCCATTCTCTAAATGTGCTTTAAAATTATAGTGATCAATACATGGTCAAGCTATAAGGAGGCTGATGGCGAAGATTTATAACCCATACTTTTATTCAGTTGATTTTTGACAAGTATGTGAAACCCTTTCATAAGGGAAAGCAGAGCTTTTCCTGAAAAATTTGCCTAACAAAATTAATATTCATGTCAACAAATGAATTTGGATTCTTACTTTTTACAGTATAGACCTATTAGTGGAAAGGATCAATGCCTGAATTGTGAGTTGATATCAAAGGCATTTTATAGAAAATCTACAGAGACACATCTTCATGATCTTGGATAACAATTACTTCCTAATATGTCATCAAAAGCATGAGTAAAATAGCAAGATATATAACTCAGACATTGTTAAACTGAGAAAAATTTTTCAAAAAAAATTATAAAGAATGCAAAAGACAAGCTACTAAATGTGATAAAAATACTTTCAAATTATATATTTTGAAAGCATTTCATGCTCAGATATATGAAGAATTTGTGTAACTCAGTTATAGAAACTCTACAATCCCAATTAAAAAAAAAAAAACAAAACAGATGACTCAATGGGCCTATAGATGATGTGCAGGTGGGCATAAATAGCCAGTTAAAATGTTCAAGGGACTCGCCTGCAAGTGAATTTAGGTAAAATCCACAGATTATTTCATACTAACTAAGATACTATTGCAATACCACAAATAACAAGAACAACAAAAGGTAAGATCAAACATAAGAAATCTAGGAATATGGTGCATTGCTGCTGCTGATGGTGGTGTCACAGCTGCTACTGAAAGAAGCTTGGCAGTTGCTCAAAAATTTTAAAACTGAGTGTCAGACACAAAAGACAAATATTGTCATTTTTTTTATATTGAATGCTTAGAATAGATGCATCCATAAGTACAGAAAGTAGATTACAGACAGTCAACACAGAATGGAAGGGAGCTTTATTTGTGGAACACAGACTTCTTTTTATTTTTCTTTAGCATGATGAGAACTTTGGGAAATAGTTATAAATTTTGACAACACTGTGATTGTGATTCATGGCACTAAATAATACCTATAGTAAGCTAAAACAAAAACTTTTGTTAAGCATATTTTATTGTAATTTTAAAAATATTTTTTTACATTTCATATACACATTCATATTATTACACATATATAAAATAACCTACATACAGCAATAAAAACACAACACAATCAGAAATTATATTAATTATATTTATGTTACATTCATAGAGTTTTGGTTATTTGAATTTGGCAACTTTGAAGAAAACATCTTTCCTATAAAATGCATTGTTAGACCCATTCCTCCTCAAGAATAATAAGCACTAATGCCTAGCATTCTCAACATGTACACATCAATAATCATGAAAACAATTCAAATTAAACTCATGGGATATGCATATACATATATACAGACCCACATAAATATGCAATACACACAAATATGCACACAAACATAAATACACATATGCACATACATATAAACACATGTACATGCACATACCACACACATACACACGCAGACACACACACACACACACACACACACACATATACCATGGACATAGGAGAACCTTTTAGGAAAAAGCAGTAAAATGATTGGGGTACATTTGTTCAAAATAATATATATATATATATATATATATATATATATATGTGTGTGTGTGTGTGTGTGTGTGTGTGTGTGTGTGTGTGTATGTGTGTGTGTGTGTATGAATGTACAAAATTATCAAAGAATAATTTAAAAGAACCAAACGAAAAATCTTATCCACTTCCACTTGATTGTAATAATCAGACATTTTAATCTGTCCGAAATATATTCCTTGATGGCAAGGACATATTAAAATGCTTGGTGCAAGAAGGTTTTAAATTTGATAAATCTAAGTTACTAATTGTCCTGTAGATGATTAAGCAAGAGACTGATAATTTATATGTTTTATATAGTTTTAATTTATATGATTCTAATGGAAGTAGAGCTAAGTGGATTTCTGGTACTTTCCCTCACACAATGTATCTGTGTGATTTATTAAATGACTTATTAAAACAAACAGACTCGGCCTAAGTACATTTATGTGCATCTACATCAGTCATGTCAGTACTGGGGAGCTGACGGAGACAGGCAGATCCATGGGGTTAACTGGCCAGGCAGTCTAGACAATCACTGAAAGCTAAGATCAATGAGAGACTCTGTCTCCAAAACTTAAGATAGAGGGCAAGTGAGGAGGATGCCTGTCTTTGACCTCTGGGCTACATATACATGGACACACACATATCACAGATAGATACACATACAAGATCTTAAACCACAAAATTGGAATTTTGGTAGGTACTTGTGATCTTAGTATTCACCCTAGGAATAAAGTAACAGGATCATAAGTTTCCAGTTAGATTAGCCTACACTTCAAGAAGCCACACAACCATCTAACAAACAAAAAGATGCCTTCATGTGGTCTGTAAACTGGCCATTCTAAACACACTTCACCACCCAACCATAAAGGTACCATGCTTTGGAAAACAGGTGTGGTTGTTGTTAAATATGACACTTTGTTTTAACTGTAGATTGAATAGAAGACAAATTCATCTGATACTTATGGTTTAAAAAGCACAGCTTAGTTATTTGATGCGATTTGGGAGACGAATGACCACTTATGATGTTCCTAATGTGAGCCTAAGAGCCCATGATGCAGTGTCCTAGCAGTACCACTAGCAGAGAGCACAGTTTCTACTTTCTATCACCAAAAAGTAGAGACAATTGTTGGGTTGTATCATAGTACTTCCTGTCCTGTCTCCATTTCCACATGTATTCTCAAGCAAAAAAGTGGAGAAGACATTAGAAAAAACAGTTAATCTGGTAATACTGTAAGATTTTGTAATACTTTTTTCTGGATCTTAAGGACATTTGACTATTTTTTTAATCTGTCCCCATAAATAAGAGCACTGGAATGGTATATTCTGAATAATGTATACATTATAAAGAGAAGAGAAGATAACCTAAAATTAAAGTAAGTTTAGTGATTTGTGAAAACTTGTATAAATTAATGACAGGTTTTAGAGAGAAAGAAATCACATAACCCAGTTATTAAAAAGAGTTACTAAGAAATCCTCATTCCAAAAGTGTTAGTGGAGTTTGTAAGGAAGTCCCTGTGGCAGAAAGGAAATCAGTATGAACCCCTCCCTGAAAGCTTCCTGTGACCACACGCTCAGCCATCAGGAATGAACTGTCCAGTGGTGGGCACACACTCCAGCATGCGGGAGACATTACACAGCTGGGTTCAGTTTTCATAACACCAGTTATGGTGAAAAATGAACTATTCATTGGTGATTACTAAGCAGGTGGCTTCTATTTGAGAGCTGTGATATATCTGGGCAAAAAAAATTTTTTTTAATGGAAAACAAAAAACAAACAAGGAGAGGTTAGAGAATACTGCCCCACTGGGGGGAAATGCTGCTTATGACATTTCTAGAATTTGAGATTTAAGGTAAGTAAGACAGAGTGTCAAATCACTGGACACTCAAATGGACTCCAAGGTGGAGGCAGCTCCCTCTCATCCTAAATATCTGAGATCAGAAACAGAAACAGTTATTCATCATAGTGATTTGAACCCAACTATCTCCTTTAAAACCCTAGACTCTGCCTTCTGAGCTCTTTATTGCCCACTTAGTGGGATTCTGTGATTAGATGTGGCAAGCATCCCTGTCCTGTTTCAATGCTATCACCCTTTGCTCTACAGTGTTGATTTCACTCTCCCATTTATTTGTTTGTCTAGCCACTCTGCCCAACGGGGCAACCTACTTATTTTTTTTCTCTTAATTTTCTTCTTTTAGCTTCCTGTATATCACTTCAGACTGTCTTGCAATAATGTTTCCTTTCCACTACAAAATCACAAAAGTTTCTTTTTCTTTGGTAGCAAACCTACACAATTCTCTCTCCTATTTTCAAACTCCTTGAGGACGAGGGTGGGATGTGATGCATTACTGATTCTGACATGCATTCTGGACTTTCTTATTTGAATAAACAAATGGGATAGAGCCTAGAACAGGGCATGTGAAGCAAGATCCTCTCTTGGAGCAACTTTAGTAGATTCCAACACTACAGGTATGAACAAAGGGCTGTCTCTGTCAGTCTTGATTTTAATGTCTGTAAAGTGAAAGAATTCATGCCAGGGGTGCTCAGACAGTAATAGCACTCCTCAGGGACGCTTTAAGGTGGCCAAGATGAGTAAAGGGAAATAGTTGATATATATCTCACATATGATGTGAAACCACAATGTCATCCAAAGAAGGCTTTATATAATGGGAGCTCCAGTTGGATCAGCTTTGAAGAGGAAAGATATAAAGGAAGCTTTATATAAAGCAAGCCAAAATGTGGCACGGGAAACCATGCAGCCATAGACACAGAAAGAAAGAACTTTAAAATACTAATGTATACAATATTTCAAAAGATATGACTGTCTCTGCTTTTGTCTGCAGTGTTCCAGAGGGGTACTGACTCACTTTGGTACGTTCAGTCCCAGCCTGTGTTTGAGTTTATTATGGAGGAGAAAGATAAGCCATTCCAATCCATCTATTCCAATCCTATTCATAGCCACGCTATAACAATTATCTCTGTCTTTACATTTTCTCCCATCTCTTGCTATTTCTTGTACAGTAATGGATTGTAACAGCTACTTCTTGCTGACTTCTCTCCCATATAATTAATGTCCTAAGATATTCTATTTACTGGTGAAGCAGTTTGAATCAAGAAGTGATTACTTTCAGAGTAAACAGAGCTTCGAAACCCTCTCCACAAACAAAGCTGACAGCAGTTTCATTTTTAAAATAATCAAATAGAAATCCCCCCAAAGCTTCAAGTTTGGAACTTCATATTTATTATGTGTGTGTGTAGGTATTTGTGTGTGTGTGAAAAGTATGTTAATATTTATCAGAGAAGACAGAAAAGTACAAAGATCAGTTGAAAGGCATGTCTTAAAGAAACCAGCAACAATGTCCCTGAACCAGGCCAAGTATAAGTGTACGTTGCTGTATCAAGTGAAAATGACACACAAGTGAGACTGTTTATTGAAGAGTACAGATTTCATCTTCAAAAACATCAAAGCTAGAT
This sequence comes from Acomys russatus, assembly GCF_903995435.1. Classification (NCBI taxonomy): domain Eukaryota; kingdom Metazoa; phylum Chordata; class Mammalia; order Rodentia; family Muridae; genus Acomys; species Acomys russatus. The sequence goes on along the minus strand of NC_067156.1, from coordinate 16,667,234 downwards.
ATGAGCCTTCTGAGTTGATAACAAAAAAGCCATCTGGCAGTCAGACTGTGATTGTCGCTGAAGAAGAGGACCGAGAAAGGAAATGATTCCATGGAAGCTTGGTAGTGTGGGACTCGGTAGGTTCAACTGGAGAATCCCTGCATCCTCCTGTACATAAAAGTGTCCTACCATAGTGCTTCCATAACAGCCAACTGATTCACATGGATGACGGGTGGACTGGCCTGATGACCTGCCTTAGTTTGTTTAAGCTTCTGTACCAAAATTCCTCAGACTATGTCTCTAGTCCTTGGTGCTACCTGATTCAGTGTCTGGTGCTTCTTCTGGGAAGTTGCCTTAAATATAAAGGAAGATTCTCATCAATGTATATGGTTCCTAGCTGTTGCTTCTCTGAGCACCATGAAAACCACATGTCTCTACTCACTTTCTTACCCTCAGAAATCCACCTCCCTTCTGGTATATCATCTTCCATGACCCTAGTCTCGACATCCATTCTGCCTGACTTATGCTTTTCCCTGGACTCTGTTCATGTTTTCCAAACAAAGATTTTAATTCCTTCTCCTCCATAACAGTTAGCTTGTCTTTATTATCTGATACATTTTCCCTTTCCACCATGACCATGTTCATCTTATTATGGCCCAGGGGATATAAAAGCAATCTTATCCACAGTCTTTGTTGTTGAAACATCTTGTAGTCGTAAATACATGCAATGAGTCACTCCGAGGTTTACATGAAATCTCTCTCATTCAATTGTTAGAATTGGAAGCATTAAGAAAACAAAGTGATCTTTGAGGCTAGGGCCATTAGGAAGATGATGCTGAGAAGACAGACGTTAAAGTACAAAATGAGAGGACACAGATATTTGAAGGAGAGGCCAGAAAACATCCCACCCCAAACAAAGAACATCAAGAAATCTACGGGTTGGAACTTGAAGGCACTGGCTGGATTGTTTCCAAGTCTCCCAGCTGCCCGGACTTCAGGCAAATTCAACTCATTTACAACTCTCTGACAGACGTGCTCTTTTGCAAGGACAGAGAAAAGGTTTGACAGCTTGGCTTTTCTGACGCCATCATTGCCTCCAAGTGTGACCTTGTCATATTTGCATATCATGTCACAAGGAATCTGAACTTATTTTCTAAGTCACATCCTCAGTACCAGCTCAAATGGCCTGTCACGCTTCCCATGACATTGTCTGGTTCTTTTTGTCTGTGCTGGCTCTTCATCCAGAAGTCTCTTTCCTTGAATTTCAGTCTCTATTTTATGCAGTTTTAGTCCACACTGAAGTCTTTTACCACATATTCATTCATGTTTATACATCTTCAGCACAGCTACTCTGAGTACACACTTTATGCTGTTAGTTAGTTTTGAGTGCTTATTTGTAACGTGTGTATACATGTATGCTCCTTTGTTTGTATATGTACAATTATAATATAAATATTCCTTTGCTTGCAAGCTGTTTTCAGCACTTGAAATATAGAGTTAACATTCATTTTCTCTGCCCCCTGTGTTGCTGGAAATCCAGGTCAAATTCTATATGCTTGTCCATACACTCAGACATAATTAATGAATTAAACAGAATGGAATGTGATTGCATCAAGGGGCACAAAGCATCCTGGCAATTGAACTAGCATGGTAATTGTTATGAACAAATAGTTTCTAAATAGGAAGCTCACAATTTGTCATAGTGCTACATTAGTTTTTACCTTGTAAGATTGTAGCTTAGCTTGCTAGCAAACTGGTTTTTTATTAAAAATGTGTATTTCTGCCAGTAAATTACAACTGTTTCTAGGAAAGTTCTCTGAAAACACACACACACACACACACACACACACACACACACACACATATGTGTGTGTGTATGTATTGGATTGGATTGGATCATCTTTTTTAACTTTTAAATTTTTTTATAATTTATTCGCATTATATCCCCATTGTTTCTCCTCTCTCGTATACTCCTATTCCCACCAATCTTCCTTCTTCTCCCTGCTCCCCTCCCTTAGTCCTCTGACAGGGAGGCCCTCCTCTCCTCTCTTCTGACCACAGCCTATCAGGTTTCATTGGGATAGCCTGCATCCTCTTACTCTGTGGTTCCCTCATGGCTTACCTGCCAAGGGAAAATGATTAAATTGTGGGCACTAAAGTCCAAGTCAGAGGCAGTCCCTGGAAAGACTCCAGCCAGGAGGGAATCAAAGCAGATTCTAAGACTCACAGCCAAACTCTAGACAGAACACTGAGAGTCATATGGACAACTGTGGGATAGAAGGACCCAGAGGGTACAGAAGCTCCACAAGGAGACCATCAAAGCAAACAAATCTGGACCCAGGAGACCTGCACAAACTGATGGACCAACCAAGGACACTGCATGCAGACCATCTAGACTCCCTGTTCAGATGTTGATGATGGACAGATCATTCTCTACTTGCAAAATTTTTGGAGGGTTCTGGGACTGGTTGTTGGAAACATCATTCTTATACATTTGTGTCTTCTGAGCCTATGAGAATTGCAGATGGTGTGGAAACAGACTTGTCTCTACCATAATCTATACAAACGAAGAGTCATTGCTAAGTAATGGATATGACAGAAGTTAACATTCCATCTGAAGATAGAGAAATTTGGAATCATTAAAGACAGTATGTGATGTAACTAAAGCTCTATTTCAACCATAGAATATGGAGCCTATGCTATATATGAAATTGCTTAGCCTGTATCATAGACCACAGAACCAATGAGGTGAGGACTAGCCTATGGGTGCTGAGACTACAGGCTAACCTTATTTCCCTGTTATGGCAGAGAAGGTACAATATTGTTCTTAAGATTAGCAAGCAAGCAATGGATTGGCTTGGTCATAAATATATGTGCACAGTAACCATTGAATCAAGTGAGTTTTACTATCAAAGATAAGATTTTTTAAAGAGATTATTTTTTTCCTTTCTCTGTCTCTACTCTTATTCCAGTAGTCACTGGCATATCCTGCTTATTCACATGATAAAGATTACTTTATTTATTTATTTTGTTAGGTTGTTGCTAAACATCATTCCCATTGATAATGGAAATAGTTCATGTGCTGTAGGTGGAGCTAGAGATAGGCTGAATCACCATCATCTGTCTCACTGTTGAAATAAGAAAACACGGTATCCAAAAAGGATGAAAAAATTTGGTCCTGGTCTTCAATTTGCCATTGAACAGATATTTGGTCTTAGTCAAACCATTGAGTATTTTTGAACTTACATCCATAATCATCATTAAGTGTCTTTATGTAGGCAGGCATTCCTTGGTGCCTCTAATTCAGAAGTTTCATTTATCCATGAATAAAACTAGTGTTGTACTTCAGAATTGACTGAATGGATAAGATTTCACATGAGTGACTTTATGCCAAGTGAATGTCCACATTCACCTTGTCCACATCAGATCTACTTAATACATTTGAATTCTTTGTATCCATACTTTCTTTTTATTAGTATAAAAAATAAGCCACAGTTTTCACAACACAATCCATCTTTTATTAAAAGTCTTTTCTATAAAACTTATAACTTGCTTATATGATTACTCTTATACCTAAGGTATCACAAGGCCTGGCTCATCCCCCTGGAATAATTATAACACTTACCATATCTAGTAACAAGAATAAGAAAGATAAGTGCCCATTAAGTCATAAATGTCAATGGATATACAATAGCATTTGAAATTCAGTTCAATTGCTTTAGTTATTTTATCAAGCTATGAAATGCTTACTCTCTGGCCAACCACTATTCTAAGACATTTACAGATATTAAAAACATTAATTCCTTCATTTTACTTCTCAAAGAATTACATGCATGGTCCTGTGGCTAAAGAAAATTGGCTTCCATAATGGTAAACACCTTGGATGGATAAGTTGACTGGTACATGCCATAGTTCAAGTACTTACATAATTCTTACATAGTGGATGCCATAAAACTGCAAATCACTACCTTTGGCTGCCTTATCTTTGTGAATTCTTACCAAAGATTTTTATGAAAACAGCTTCTATATGCACACAGAATAACAATTCACTTAAATCCTGGAAGATCAATGAACCCCACAATACAATATCTCCACACATCAGAGGGGAAGTACAGTTAGATACCCCTCAAATAATCTTTTTCTTTAACAAATGCAGTTCTATGATCAGGATATTATTTGTCAAAAAGATGTTGAGCTACATATGATAAAATATAATAAACTCCCCATTCCATCTAAATTTTAGAATGCTTTAAGTATGGCCGGGTGTGGTGGTACATCCCTTTAATTCTAGACCTTGGGAGGCAGACACAGGTGGTTTGCTGCATATTTGAGGCCAACCAGGACTACAAAGTGAGTCCAGGAAAGCCAAGGCTACATAGAGCAACCATTTCTTTAAAAAACATTAAGAAAAGGAATTCTCTAGGTATGGAATTACTATGTTAACCTTTGAGCATACACAGATAAATAATATCATCCATAGATTTAAATAACTAATAAGTGTAGAACAGGAGAAATAGTCAATAGTCTCTCCTCCAAAGGGGGGGGAGAGGGAGAGAGAGAGAGAGAGAGAGAGAGAGAGAGAGAGAGAGAGAGAGAGAGAGAGAGAGAACACCAACTGAGTTATCCAACATCAAATGACTAGACCTGAAAACATATATAGATGCGTGACTTTTACAGTTTGAGCAGGTTCTCTCTCTCTCTCTCTCTCTCTCTCTCTCTCTCTCTCTCTCTCTCTCTCTCTCTCTGTGTGTGTGTGTGTGTGTGTGTGTGTGTGTAATTAAAAAAGGAAGAAGGAATAGGTTTGAAAAAGAGCAGAGAAGATGGTATAAAACATTTAAAGGAAGGAAAGAAAGAAATTATGTAATTTTATTATAATCTCAAAAAAGCAAATATGGTATGCATGTGTGTGTGCACATGCACACGTCTGTGCATATGCATATGAATGCAATACGTATATATGAATTTATCAAATGATAAAGGCTATCAATATCTTTGGTAAAGAATTGAAGGGGCACATTGTGTTGTGTTTGGGAAATAAGAGAAAGATATTAAAAGATGCCAGTTTTAAAGCTGAATTTTAGAAATATTAATACATAAGAGAGTGAGGTAAAAATGTCAGCACTGAAGGAAAATATCATGAAGCACACAGGTAGGTGATTATTTCAAGACCCAGCCAGGAGAGCACTGAGCATTATTTAATATGAGATAGAAGAGTTCCCTAGTGACAGTTTAGGACTTGTATGTTATCAGTATGCATATGGATTAGAAATGGAAGCATAGAATGACCTTAGACACAAAGCTTCAGGTGTAAAGGAAGGAAAACATCTAAAGTATTCCACCTAAAACCTTACTTCCTATCTCTGAGAAGGAAATGACATCAGCACTTTTTGTGAGACTGACCATAAGATTGGAACAGAGTATGGTTGTGCCAAAGAGAGCAAGGCACGCATTGATCGTAGTCATGTACAAAACCAGGAGGTTCAGAAAAGGAACTCCAGCGTGCACAGTGAGACAAGCAAGGGAGGGTAGGAATCTGGTTTTAACTCTGACCTTTATGCTTGGCTTTGACACTGCATCTGTAACAAAATAGAGGTTTCAGTATCATCTATGACAAATTGTAACTCTTCTCTCAAAAGGGACTCTGACTAAACCATACAAAAAAACAGAGTCCGGCCAAAACAACAAATTATATTGAAACTTGCCATTGCACTGACAACTTTTCTCTGTTCTTTTTCTTCCTGTGTTGGTGGCTAAGATGGATGGACCTCGGAATGGGGAACCATTCATCTCATGATGGAGAATCCTTTTTATTGCCCCTCCAATGTAAACTCAGAGATAGAAACTAGATGTTGACAGCCATAAATGCTAGAACGTTCTGCCACGCTGTATCAGATCCCGATGTTTTATTTTGACTGGTGAATCTTCATTGTTCCATAAATGGAAAGAAAATTGTTGAAAATGTAAATATACAGGCATAAAACCTCTGCATCTAAAACCCTGTTTTGTGGCTTACACATCATGCACATTGTGTATAAGAGCTGATAGAAAGATGGCACATGAGCTAGTGAAGCTCTTCAAGTTGCAGTTCTGTTTATATTAGAGACTTTCTCTCAGTCATGTCTTGGTTGAAAAAAATATTTCCATCGCTAGTATTATAGTTTATTATTTAAGTTTCTTTTCTCTGGTTTAATAGATAATGCATGTTGTTTTTCAAAATGATGATAACCATGAAAGATTAAAAGTTTCCATTGGCTTGGGAAAATGAATTCAGAAAAAATTCCATAGATCTACTTGAAATCATTGCTTCCACTGACATGAACCTCAATGGGTGTTATACATACTTACTAAATTCTTTTTATTATTCAAACTTTATGTACTGAGCAGTGAGCAAGGGTGGTTGCGAACTGTTTCCTGCCTTCAGGAATACTGCCATCTGCATATCAAGATGATGTGAAGAGGTCTCCTTACACAGCATAGTGGGTGCTATGCAAAAAGTGTGCTCCTGGACATCATATGTTAAAGAGGTTCACTGTCGTGTGTGTGTGTGTGTGTGTGTGTGTGTGTGTGTGTTTATGACAGAGTTTTCTGATATGATAACCCTGAAGTGACTAACAATAATTTGTGACTGGATTCTTGTTCTTTTTAAAAACCCAGAATTACACTATTTCTCTTAATTCTTTACCATTGTAACAAGCTTGATTTATATAATTCTTTAATTTTTTTCCTGGAGTGAAATTCATCCTTCAAAAACATTCCCCGGCACTGGGATCCTTGTGCTGTTTTCAGTAGCACAATGATAAATACCAATACCTTGATGTGTGGTGGCACAAGCCTATAATCTGTGCATTGTTGAGGTAAAGCACTCCTTTGCTTTGAACCCTTCAGCCACTTTGATCAGCAGATAAGTAAGGACTCCACACAGTCTTGTGCTAACAAGAGAAGATACAACTAGAGACTGGGGAAGCCTAATGGACACCTTTCCATCTCCAGCCTCGGGAGCTCTTCAGTCCACACTGATATATATCTTTATGCCCTTCTGAATAGGGAAGATGAAAGCTCATCGTGAAGGCGTGCATCTAAGGTCAGGGAGCAAGCTTTGCTTCATGAGGAAATGTCAGTAGATAAATGCAAAGTGCTAATGAGCCAGATTTACAACCATGAGTCTTGAGAGGAGAAAGGTGGAATCAGAGAGAATTCACATATGACCTTGTCCCAAGGAAGTTTCAGGTGATGCTTTTTAAATCAAGTCTGGACTAAAAGGCCCAGGGTCTGGACTGAAACACAGTGACACTGCTGTTCCAGGACTCCTGCCTGTAAAACAGGATATGATGCCAATGTAAAGATAAATTCAAGAGAAACATTAATATTGAGAGCTGACTGGGACTGAACAACATCTGGTAGCAAAAATTATTCAGAAATAAGTGTGGGAGACAAGCAAAGGAGGGAGAAAATGGGCAAAGCATAAATGTATGCAATCATCCTTGTCTTCAAAGCTTTTGTGGTTTCCTGATGGCATGAACAATAGATTCCAAAATGTGCATGTGTTATATAGTTCCAATCTTTTTTCATAGTTTTGTTCTATCTACAATGTCCTCAAGTGTGTCCCTTCATTGTATCTAAACACTTTTAACAAGAACTCAAGTTTTTAAAACAAATTATTTTGGTTGCAGACAAAATTTCTCCCTTCTTTATAAAAATCCATCTATCATTAACATAAAACTTTTAAATGATGCATATATTTTTGGATAAGTTGGGTCATACTATGTTAATAACCTCTTTCTTTATCAACATGGTTATATACTCCTTGGCAGTTAAACCTGTAACTCTCATATGACTTGGTCAAAGGACTTTAAAATAGTGCATCCAAAGAAGAAAAGAATAAACTCACAGTGGTGATCTTGTGTTATAATATTAAAATTATGTATATATTATTTATATTCTGTAGTCTGTCTATGGAGTTTTGGGATAAATGTTACTTAAGAGGTTTATATATACCGTATATCCTTTAAGCATTTATGATTATTAAAGTCATAAACCTTAAGAGTAGACATCACTTGAGTAGATTTTACTGCTCTTTTTCACACTGATTCATGCAAAATCCTTGGTCAAATACCTGTTCAATCAGCATCACTAAAGCTACAGTTCTTAGGGGAGAATCCCTTGCTTCCAGATGAGGTAGAGAAGAGCAAACATATGACTTGTTATTTCAGGGGAATTGATTCTTGAGTATAACTCTCTATACCAAATTATGCCATTGATTCCTTTAGTCTTGCTACTTTGGTTCCATGTAATTTATTGTGGGCATCACATTCAATCTTGCTTTCCTTGCATCTCAATTCCAGTGTTGCCTCTGTCATCAGCAACCAGAGTGGAGGGTTTGTAGTGAAGGAATACTTGAGAGAAGTAGTATGCCCTGAGTGTGTCAGAAGCTCCTGTGATGTTCAAAACACATCTCTGAACACCTTTAATACTGTGGTGAAGATGTAGTTTGTGGTGTCTCTTGAGGCTTCATGTGTTGACAATAAATGGAGAAGGTGGATAATTTGTTTAGTTGAGAAGATAATTTAACAATGATGCTTCAATATAGAACCTTCTGGAGTTGATAAAATTATATGCATTCATTTGAGTAGCGACACCATGACTCAATATTTGTGGCTTAAAAAGAAGAAGAAGAAGAAGAAGAAGAAGAAGAAGAAGAAGAAGAAGAAGAAGAGTGAGTGGAAGAGTCTCACAGATGTACAACAATGTCATGTCTTGCCTCTGGTGTCTGCCAGCTAAGAAAAGACCATCCCCTATCATGTTCATAGACACTATGTCTCTATCTCCACAATTAAAAAAAATATTCACTATACCTACCCAATGTGAGTGGGTGGTCATAGAAAATATACTGATATCTTGGGATTGAAAAAACAGCAAATAGCAGAGCCCTTTTCTCATAAAATGTCCCTTGACCACCCTCTCCTGAAAACGATTGCTGTTGTGCTACTGAAAAGGGGAAATAGTGTTTTCAAGCATCTATCCATGGGTAATTTGGCAAGGGTCATTGGGTAACTGAGAGGAATTGCATGAGCAACTGGAACAACCTTTTAAAAAAAATGTCAGAATTAGTCTTCTTTCCGTAGACACCAGGCAGTCTGTGTGATGGCATATATTGCTAGATTTGTAATATCAGAGGACATTTGAAGCACATTTGTGCATACATCTTGCCATCTGGAGAGGAAGGGAAAGAGAGAGAGAGAGAGAGAGAGAGAGAGAGAGAGAGAGAGAGAGAGAGAGAGAGAGAGAGATGGATTCAATAGCAATTTGTAACTATTCTTAAGTTAATAATGATTCAATTAATATGAACTCTTTTGAACCCAGGCATATACATTAGATGGTTCCATTTACATAAAAGGTATACATAAAGCAAAATATATACCATAACTTATTTACACAAATTTATAATGTACAATATAAAAATAATATGACATAATATTTAAGGCTTTAGTATATTAAAATCAAACGTCTAAAGCATCTCTTCTAAAAAAGAACCCGCATTAGAGTTATGGAGGCCTCAAGGGCTCAGGACTGAGGAAATCTTTTCCACCAATGATTTCCTGTACTGATAACAATGATATTGAGACTACAAAGAGAAACAAAGTCTCATTAAGACATTTCTGACATGTGTACAATGAGTAAGTAAATGTCTTTATTTTATCTTAATTTTACTGTTTACCCATGACCCTTCACTTTTTCACAAGGGACAACATGAGCCAAAGTGTTTGTCTTGAGCACTGAGAGATTCAAATAGAGTAACTTTGAGGATTTAGTTGACTAGAGACTTTGCACTTGAAATTCAGAAGTTTTAACTTTCTTCAAGTATCTTTTATCTAAGGAAGCTTTAAAATGGGCAATTAGAATTATAACTCTGTCAATGCTGTACAATTGTAGAATTGGGTGGTAATTGGAGATGTCATTCATTGTCCCAAGATAAGCAAAATGTGTTTCAAACTAGGAAAACCCAGTATCACTAATACTATATTAAAAAAAAAAAAAAACTGGGAATAGGCTTTCTCCATAGATTGTAAAGTTTACTGCAGTGAACTCACTTACTTTGACCCATGTAGTAGCCCTCTGCTTCCTTCTCACTTCATAGAGACATGCAGGGGGATGGTTACACAATAGGAAGAGCAAGAGCTACTACAGTGCATGTAATCAACTCCAAGGTAGAGTCTTAGTTTCAGGTGAGCTTTCTTTCTGTACTTTGTGTACATTAAATCCTCTGAGAAAATAACTGACTAATCTGCAAAAGCTGTTACTCAACCATTTAGGAAGGAAGAATTCCTAAATTTTAATGTAACATTTTACCATTTGGTGGTCCATGTGAATACAGAGATGCTTGAAGATCCTTGTATACGTCTGAAAGTAGTAATTTATATGCATGATTTCTGTTTATTTATGATGAAGGATGTAGCATATGATTGGACTATCATATGTTTGATATTGCTTATAAGGGGGAAATATCAGAATGCCCAGAGTTTTGTGCAAAGGAACAGAGTATAAAGAAGTATCTCTGGTCATGTGGCAGAGTTTCAAGTAAGACTGAAGTCCACTGAGTTCCCAGTCTGTAAGTATCTCTTTCATGAAAAGAGACAAAGATGAACTTCAGCTAGCTCCAAACAATCCCCCCACCCACACATTAGTCTAGGAAGATGTTCCTTATTCTGGTAGGAAAAAGGCAAAGGCTGCTTCCCCATCACTCTGAGATGGGGGAAAACAAGTTACAGAGGAAACTGTTCTCACAATTCTCCTTCCTGCCTCCCATTTTTGAAAAGCATGTGATGGAATAGTTCAGATCAATACTGAGCACTTCCTCCACAGCGAAGATCTGGGGCTGAAGGAGTGTAAGGGTCATAGGTATCAAAGCAATTGTACACACAGGATCATCTGACTGGGAGGAAGTTAAAGTGGAATAACAATTGAAAACTTTCAAAAGAAAAACAATTTTAACACGGATATGATCAAATGTTTAAACAAATTGCTGTAAACTTAAGTAAGGTAAGAGGTGGAGTTGAGACAGAATTTAGTCGAAATTGGCAACTGGAGAAAAATAACATTTTATATTTTCTCTCCACAGAGTTGAAGCATTTTAATAGGCTTATTATAGCGGCATGGCTAGGAAGACAATGGAAACAGATCAACGTGCAGTTCAGAACCAGCCCAGAAGCACTTGCCTAAGGCTGCATACGCATGCGGGATTAGTAGGGAGGGGTGCGCATAGAATCTGTAAACTAGCAAGCCACCCCATGTGATTTCATATCTATATAAATTGAACAAGCACTTCTGACATAGCCACAGCTTCTTTTAAGTGTTCCTCAGCAGGATGTGGAATGAAATGAGTCA